>NW_027167673.1:0-302193 GCF_040954835.1 Lepisosteus oculatus | reverse complement strand
TCGAAATAAACGCGTTTTTTCAGACAACTGAATCTACTTGTAACAGCAAGGCTCAGAAGTGCCACACACTCAGCCCTTAACCCAGTGCAGAAAGGGTCAAAACGTGTTTTCAGCAGAAATAAACATGTTCTGCAAGTTTTGTCAACCCCATGTAATTATGGGGCAGTAACAAGACACTTTTCAAAACGTGTTTTTCAGCCCGAAATAAACGCGTTTTTTAGACAGCAGAAATCTCAGTGTACTGCTAGGCTCAGAAGAGCCCACACACTCAGCTCTTAACCCCAGTGTGCAGAAAGGGTCAAAACGTGTTTTTCAGCAGAAATAAACATGTTTCTGCAAGTTTGTCAACCCCATGTAAGTTATGGGGCAGTAACAAGACACTTTTCAAAACGTGTTTTTCAGCCCGAAATAAACGCGTTTTTTCAGACAACTGAATCTCCTTGTAATAGCAAGGCTCAGAAGAGCCCACACACTCAGCCCTTAACCCCAGTGTACAGAAAGTGTCAAAATCTGTTTTTCAGCAGAAATAAACATGTTTCTGCAAGTTTGGTCAACCCCATGTAAGTTATGGGGCAGTAACATCACACTTTTCAAAACGTGTTTTTCAGCCCGAAATAAACGCGTTTTTTCAGGCAACTGAATCTACTTGTAACAGCAAGGCTCAGAAGTGCCCACACACTCAGCCCTTAACCCCAGTGTGCAGAAAGGGTCAAAACGTGTTTTTCAGCAGAAATAAACATGTTTCTGCAAGTTTGGTCAACCCCATGTAAGTTATGGGGCAGTAACAAGACACTTTTCAAAACGTGTTTTTCAGCCCGAAATAAACGCTTTTTTTAGACAGCAGAATCTCAGTGTAACTGCTAGGCTCAGAAGAGCCCACACACTCAGCTCTTAACCCCAGTGTGCAGAAAGGGTCAAAACGTGTTTTTCAGCAGAAATAAAAATGTTTCTGCAAGTTTGTTCAACCCCATGTAAGTTATGGGGGTAACATCAAACTTTTCAAAACGTGTTTTTGAGCCCGAAATAAACGCGTTTTTTCAGACAACTGAATCCCCATGTAACAGCAAGGCTCAGAAGAGCCCACACACTCAGCCCTTAACCCCAGTGTACAGAAAGTGTCAAAACGTGTTTTTCAGCAGAAATAAACATGTTTCTGCTAGTTTGGTCAACCCCATGTTAAGTTATGGGGCATTAACATCACACTTTTCAAAACGTGTTTTTCAGCCCGAAATAAACGTGTTTTTTTCAGGCAACTGAATCTACTTGTAACAGCAAGGCTCAGAAGTGCCCACACACTCAGCCCTTAACCCCAGTGTGCAGAAAGGGTCAAAACGTGTTTTTCAGCAGAAATAAACATGTTTCTGCAAGTTTGGTCAACCCCATGTAAGTTATGGGCAGTACATCAAACTTTTCAAAACGTGTTTTTCAGCCCGAAATAAACGCGTTTTTTCAGACAACTGAATCTCCTTGTAATAGCAAGGCTCAGAAGAGCCCAAACACTCAGCCCTTAACCCCAGTGTACAGAAAGTGTCAAAATGTGTTTTTCAGCAGAAATAAACATGTTTCTGCAAGTTTGGTCAACCCCATGTAAGTTATGGGCAGTAACAAGACACTTTTCAAAACGTGTTTTTCAGCCCGAAATAAACGCGTTTTTTCAGACAACTGAATCTCCTTGTAATAGCAAGGCTCAGAAGAGCCCACACACTCAGCCCTTAACCCCAGTGTACAGAAAGTGTCAAAACGTGTTTTTCAGCAGAAATAAACATTTTCTGCAAGTTTGGTCAACCCCATGTAAGTTATGGGGCAGTAACAAGACACTTTTCAAAACGTGTTTTCAGCCCGAAATAAACGCTTTTTTCAGACAACTGAATCTCCTTGTAATAGCAAGGCTCAGAAGAGCCCACACACTCAGCCCTTAACCCCAGTGTGCAGAAAGGGTCAAAACGTTGTTTTTCAGGCAGAAATAAACATGTTTCTGCAAGTTTGGTCAACCCCATAAGTAATGGGCAGTAACAAGACACATTTTTGTCAAAACGTGTTTTTCAGCCCGAAATAAACGCGTTTTTTCAGACAACTGAATCTCCTTGTAATAGCAAGGCTCAGAAGAGCCCACACACTCAGCCCTTAACCCCAGTGTACAGAAAGTGTCAAAACGTGTTTTTCAGCAGAAATAAACATGTTTCTGCAAGTTTGGTCAACCCCATGTAAGTTATGGGGCAGTAACATCACACTTTTCAAAACGTGTTTTTGAGCCCGAAATAACGCGTTTTTTCAGACAACTGAATCTACTTGTAACAGCAAGGCTCAGAAGTGCCCACACACTCAGCCCTTAACCCCAGTGTGCAGAAAGGGTCAAAACGTGTTTTCAGCAGAAATAAACATGTTTCTGCAAGTTAGGTCAACCCCATGTAAGTTATGGGGCAGTAACAAGACACTTTTCAAAACGTGTTTTTCAGCCCGAAATAAACGCGTTTTTTCAGACAGCAGAATCTCAGTGTAACTGCTAGGCTCAGAAGAGCCCACACACTCAGCCCTTAACCCCAGTGTGCAGAAAGGGTCAAAACGTGTTTTTCAGCAGAAATAAACATGTTTCTGCAAGTTTGGTCAACCCCATGTAAGTTATGGGGCAGTAACAAGACACTTTTCAAAACGTGTTTTTCAGCCCGAAATAAACGCGTTTTTTCAGACAACTGAATCTCCTTGTAATAGCAAGGTCAGAAGAGCCCACACACTCAGCCCTTAACCCCAGTGTACAGAAAGTGTCAAAACGTGTTTTTCAGCAGAAATAAACATGTTTCTGCAAGTTTGGTCAACCCCATGTAAGTTATGGGGCAGTAACAAAGACACTATTCAAAACGTGTTTTTCAGCCCGAAATAAACGCGTTTTTTCAGACAACTGAATCTCCTTGTAATAGCAAGGCTCAGAAGAGCCCACACACTCAGCCCTTAACCCAGTGTGCAGAAAGGGGTCAAAACGTGTTTTTCAGCAGAAATAAACATGTTTCTGCAAGTTTGGTCAACCCCATGTAAGTTATGGGGCAGTAACAAGACACTTTTCAAAACGTGTTTTTCAGCCCGAAATAAACGCGTTTTTTCAGACAACTGAATCTCCTTGTAATAGCAAGGCTCAGCAGAGCCCACACACTCAGCCCTTAACCCCAGTGTGCAGAAAGGGTCAAAACGTGTTTTTCAGCAGAAATAAACATGTTTCTGCAAGTTTGGGTCAACCCCATGTAAGTTATGGGGCAGTAACATCACACTTTTCAAAACGTGTTTTTCAGCCCGAAATAAACGCGTTTTTTCAGACAACTGAATCTCCTTGTAACAGCAAGGCTCAGAAGAGCCCACACACTCAGCCCTTAACCCCAGTGTGCAGAAAGGGTCAAAACGTGTTCTTCAGCAGAAATAAACATGTTTCTGCAAGTTTGGTCAACCCCATGTAAGTTATGGGGCAGTAACATCACACTTTTCAAAACGTGTTTTTTCAGCCCGAAATAAACGCGTTTTTTCAGACAGCTGAATCTCCTTGTAACAGCAAGGCCAGAAGTGCCCACACACTCAGCCCTTAACCCCAGTGTGCAGAAAGGGTCAAAACGTGTTTTTCAGCAGAAATAAACATGTTTCTGCAAGTTTGGTCAACCCCATGTAAGTTATGGGGCAGTAACATCACACTTTTCAAAACGTGTTTTTCAGCCCGAAATAAACGCGTTTTTTCAGACAACTGAATCTCCTTGTAACAGCAAGGCTCAGAAGAGCCCACACACTCAGCCCTTAACCCCAGTGTGCAGAAAGGGTCAAAACGTGTTTTTCAGCAGAAATAAACATGTTTCTGCAAGTTTGGTCAACCCCATGTAAGTTATGGGGCAGTAACATCACACTTTTCAAAACGTGTTTTTCAGCCCGAAATAAACGCGTTTTTTCAGACAGCTGAATCTACTTGTAACAGCAAGGCTCAGAAGTGCCCACACACTCAGCCTTAACCCCAGTGTGCAGAAAGGGTCAAAACGTGTTTTTCAGCAGAAATAAACATGTTTCTGCAAGTTTGGTCAACCCCATGTAAGTTGTGGGGCAGTAACATCACACTTTTCAAAACGTGTTTTTCAGCCCGAAATAAACGCGTTTTTCAGACAACTGAATCTACTTGTAACAGCAAGGCTCAGAAGTGCCCACACACTCAGCCCTTAACCCCAGTGTGCAGAAAGGGTCAAAACGTGTTTTTCAGCAGAAATAAACATGTTTTCTGCAAGTTTTGTCAACCCCATGTAAGTTATGGGGCAGTAACAAGACACTTTTCAAAACGTGTTTTTCAGCCCGAAATAAACGCGTTTTTTTTAGACAGCAGAATCTCAGTGTAACTGCTAGGCTCAGAAGAGCCCACACACTCAGCTCTTAACCCCAGTGTGCAGAAAGGGTCAAAACGTGTTTTCAGCAGAAATAAACATGTTTCTGCAAGTTTGGTCAACCCCATGTAAGTTATGGGGCAGTAACAAGACACTTTTCAAAACGTGTTTTCAGCCCGAAATAAACGCGTTTTTTCAGACAACTGAATCTCCTTGTAATAGCAAGGCTCAGAAGAGCCCACACACTCAGCCTTAACCCCAGTGTACAGAAAGTGTCAAAATCTGTTTTTCAGCAGAAATAAACATGTTTCTGCAAGTTTGGTCAACCCCATGTAAGTTATGGGGCAGTAACATCACACTTTTCAAAACGTGTTTTCAGCCCGAAATAAACGCGTTTTTTCAGGCAACTGAATCTACTTGTAACAGCAAGGCTCAGAAGTGCCCACACACTCAGCCCTTTAACCCCAGTGTGCAGAAAGGGTCAAAACGTGTTTTTCAGCAGAAATAAACCTGTTTCTGCAAGTTTGGTCAACCCCATGTAAGTTATGGGGCAGTAACAAGACACTTTTCAAAACGTGTTTTTCAGCCCGAAATAAACGCGTTTTTTTAGACAGCAGAATCTCAGTGTAACTGTGCTAGGCTCAGAAGAGCCCACACACTCAGCTCTTAACCCCAGTGTGCAGAAAGGGTCAAAACGTGTTTTTCAGCAGAAATAAAAATGTTTCTGCAAGTTTGTTCAACCCCAGGTAAGTTATGGGGCAGTAACATCAAACTTTTCAAAACGTGTTTTTCAGCCCGAAATAAACGCGTTTTTTCAGACAACTGAATCCCCATGTAACAGCAAGGCTCAGAAGAGCCCACACACTCAGCCCTTAACCCCAGTGTACAGAAAGTGTCAAAACGTGTTTTTCAGCAGAAATAAACATGTTTCTGCAAGTTTGGTCAACCCCATGTAAGTTATGGGGCAGTAACACCACACTTTTTCAAAACGTGTTTTTCAGCCCGAAATAAACGTGTTTTTTCAGGCAACTGAATCTACTTGTAACAGCAAGGCTCAGAAGTGCCCACACACTCAGCCCTTAACCCCAGTGTGCAGAAAGGGTCAAAACGTGTTTTTCAGCAGAAATAAACATGTTTCTGCAAGTTTGGTCAACCCCATGTAAGTTATGGGGCAGTAACATCAAACTTTTCAAAACGTGTTTTTCAGCCCGAAATAAACGCGTTTTTCAGACAACTGAATCTCCTGTAATAGCAAGGCTCAGAAGAGCCCAAACACTCAGCCCTTAACCCCAGTGTACAGAAAGTGTCAAAATGTGTTTTTCAGCAGAAATAAACATGTTTCTGCAAGTTTGGTCAACCCCATGTAAGTTATGGGGCAGTAACAAGACACTTTTCAAAACGTGTTTTTCAGCCCGAAATAAACGCGTTTTTTCAGACAACTGAATCTCCTTGTAATAGCAAGGCTCAGAAGAGCCCACACACTCAGCCCTTAACCCCAGTGTACAGAAAGTGTCAAAACGTGTTTTTCAGCAGAAATAAACATGTTTCTGCAAGTTTGTCAACCCCATGTAAGTTATGGGGCAGTAACAAGACACTTTTCAAAACGTGTTTTTCAGCCCGAAATAAACGCGTTTTTTCAGACAACTGAATCTCCTTGTAATAGCAAGGCTCAGAAGAGCCCACACACTCAGCCCTTAACCCAGTGTGCAGAAAGGGTCAAAACGTGTTTTTCAGCAGAAATAAACATGTTTCTGCAAGTTTGGTCAAACCCCAAGTAAGTTATGGGGCAGTAACAAGACACTTTTCAAAACGTGTTTTTCAGCCCGAAATAAACGCGTTTTTCAGACAACTGAATCTCCTTGTAATAGCAAGGCTCAGAAGAGCCCACACACTCAGCCCTTAACCCCAGTGTACAGAAAGTGTCAAAACGTGTTTTTCAGCAGAAATAAACATGTTTCTGCAAGTTTGGTCAACCCCATGTAAGTTATGGGGCAGTAACATCACACTTTTCAAACGTGTTTTTGAGCCCGAAATAAACGCGTTTTTTCAGACAACTGAATCTACTTGTAACAGCAAGGCTCAGAAGTGCCCACACACTCAGCCCTTAACCCCAGTGTGCAGAAAGGGTCAAAACGTGTTTTTCAGCAGAAATAAACATGTTTCTGCAAGTTTGGTCAACCCCATGTAAGTTATGGGGCAGTAACAAGACACTTTTCAAAACGTGTTTTTCAGCCCGAAATAAACGCGTTTTTTCAGACAACTGAATCTCCTTGTAATAGCAAGGCTCAGAAGAGCCCACACACTCAGCCTTAACCCCAGTGTACAGAAAGTGTCAAAACGTGTTTTTCAGCAGAAATAAACATGTTTCTGCAAGTTTGGTCAACCCCATGTAAGTTATGGGGCAGTAACAAGACACTTTTCAAAACGTGTTTTTCAGCCCGAAATAAACGCGTTTTTTCAGACAACTGAATCTCCTTGTAATAGCAAGGCTCAGAAGAGCCCACACACTCAGCCCTTAACCCCAGTGTGCAGAAAGGGTCAAAACGTGTTTTTCAGCAGAAATAAACATGTTTCTGCAAGTTTGGTCAACCCCAAGTAAGTTATGGGGCAGTAACAAGACACTTTTCAAAACGTGTTTTCAGCCCGAAATAAACGCGTTTTTCAGACAACTGAATCTCCTTGTAATAGCAAGGCTCAGAAGAGCCCACACATCTAAGCCCTTAACCCCAGTGTACAGAAAGTGTCAAAACGTGTTTTTCAGCAGAAATAAACATGTTTCTGCAAGTTTGGTCAACCCCATGTAAGTTATGGGGCAGTAACATCACACTTTTCAAAACGTGTTTTTGAGCCCGAAATAAACGCGTTTTTTCAGACAACTGAATCTACTTGTAACAGCAAGGCTCAGAAGTGCCCACACACTCAGCCCTTAACCCCAGTGTGCAGAAAGGGTCAAAACGTGTTTTTCAGCAGAAATAAACATGTTTCTGCAAGTTTGGTCAACCCCATGTAAGTTATGGGGCAGTAACAAGACACTTTTCAAAACGTGTTTTTCAGCCCGAAATAAACGCGTTTTTTCAGACAGCAGAATCTCAGTGTAACTGCTAGGCTCAGAAGAGCCCACACACTCAGCCCTTAACCCCAGTGTGCAGAAAGGGTCAAAACGTGTTTTTCAGCAGAAATAAACATGTTTCTGCAAGTTTGGTCAACCCCATGTAAGTTATGGGGCAGTAACAAGACACTTTTCAAAACTTGTTTTTCAGCCCGAAATAAACGCGTTTTTTCAGACAACTGAATCTCCTTGTAATAGCAAGGCTCAGAAGAGCCCACACACTCAGCCCTTAACCCCAGTGTACAGAAAGTGTCAAAACGTGTTTTTCAGCAGAAATAAACATGTTTCTGCAAGTTTGGTCAACCCCATGTAAGTTATGGGGCAGTAACAAGACACTTTTCAAAACGTGTTTTTCAGCCCGAAATAAACGCGTTTTTTCAGACAACTGAATCTCCTTGTAATAGCAAGGCTCAGAAGAGCTCACACACTCAGCCCTTAACCCCAGTGTGCAGAAAGGGTCAAAACGTGTTTTTCAGCAGAAATAAACATGTTTCTGCAAGTTTGGTCAACCCCATGTAAGTTATGGGGCAGTAACAAGACACTTTTCAAAACGTGTTTTTCAGCCCGAAATAAACGCGTTTTTTCAGACAACTGAATCTCCTTGTAATAGCAAGGCTCAGAAGAGCCCACACACTCAGCCCTTAACCCCAGTGTGCAGAAAGGGTCAAAACGTGTTTTTCAGCAGAAATAAACATGTTTCTGCAAGTTTGGTCAACCCCATGTAAGTTATGGGGCAGTAACATCACACTTTTCAAAACGTGTTTTTCAGCCCGAAATAAACGCGTTTTTTCAGACAACTGAATCTCCTTGTAACAGCAAGGCTCAGAAGAGCCCACACACTCAGCCCTTAACCCCAGTGTGCAGAAAGGGTCAAAACGTGTTCTTCAGCAGAAATAAACATGTTTCTGCAAGTTTGGTCAACCCCATGTAAGTTATGGGGCAGTAACATCACACTTTTCAAAACGTGTTTTTCAGCCCGAAATAAACGCGTTTTTTCAGACAGCTGAATCTCCTTGTAACAGCAAGGCCAGAAGTGCCCACACACTCAGCCCTTAACCCCAGTGTGCAGAAAGGGTCAAAACGTGTTTTTCAGCAGAAATAAACATGTTTCTGCAAGTTTGGTCAACCCCATGTAAGTTATGGGGCAGTAACATCACACTTTTCAAAACGTGTTTTTCAGCCCGAAATAAACGCGTTTTTTCAGACAACTGAATCTCCTTGTAACAGCAAGGCTCAGAAGAGCCCACACACTCAGCCCTTAACCCCAGTGTGCAGAAAGGGTCAAAACGTGTTTTTCAGCAGAAATAAACATGTTTCTGCAAGTTTGGTCAACCCCATGTAAGTTATGGGGCAGTAACATCACACTTTTCAAAACGTGTTTTTCAGCCCGAAATAAACGCGTTTTTTCAGACAGCTGAATCTACTTGTAACAGCAAGGCTCAGAAGTGCCCACACACTCAGCCCTTAACCCCAGTGTGCAGAAAGGGTCAAAACGTGTTTTTCAGCAGAAATAAACATGTTTCTGCAAGTTTGGTCAACCCCATGTAAGTTGTGGGGCAGTAACATCACACTTTTCAAAACGTGTTTTTCAGCCCGAAATAAACGCGTTTTTTCAGACAACTGAATCTACTTGTAACAGCAAGGCTCAGAAGTGCCCACACACTCAGCCCTTAACCCCAGTGTGCAGAAAGGGTCAAAACGTGTTTTTCAGCAGAAATAAACATGTTTCTGCAAGTTTTGTCAACCCCATGTAAGTTATGGGGCAGTAACAAGACACTTTTCAAAACGTGTTTTTCAGCCCGAAATAAACGCGTTTTTTTAGACAGCAGAATCTCAGTGTAACTGCTAGGCTCAGAAGAGCCCACACACTCAGCTCTTAACCCCAGTGTGCAGAAAGGGTCAAAACGTGTTTTTCAGCAGAAATAAACATGTTTCTGCAAGTTTGGTCAACCCCATGTAAGTTATGGGGCAGTAACAAGACACTTTTCAAAACGTGTTTTTCAGCCCGAAATAAACGCGTTTTTTCAGACAACTGAATCTCCTTGTAATAGCAAGGCTCAGAAGAGCCCACACACTCAGCCCTTAACCCCAGTGTACAGAAAGTGTCAAAATCTGTTTTTCAGCAGAAATAAACATGTTTCTGCAAGTTTGGTCAACCCCATGTAAGTTATGGGGCAGTAACATCACACTTTTCAAAACGTGTTTTTCAGCCCGAAATAAACGCGTTTTTTCAGGCAACTGAATCTACTTGTAACAGCAAGGCTCAGAAGTGCCCACACACTCAGCCCTTAACCCCAGTGTGCAGAAAGGGTCAAAACGTGTTTTTCAGCAGAAATAAACATGTTTCTGCAAGTTTGGTCAACCCCATGTAAGTTATGGGGCAGTAACAAGACACTTTTCAAAACGTGTTTTTCAGCCCGAAATAAACGCGTTTTTTTAGACAGCAGAATCTCAGTGTAACTGCTAGGCTCAGAAGAGCCCACACACTCAGCTCTTAACCCCAGTGTGCAGAAAGGGTCAAAACGTGTTTTTCAGCAGAAATAAAAATGTTTCTGCAAGTTTGTTCAACCCCATGTAAGTTATGGGGCAGTAACATCAAACTTTTCAAAACGTGTTTTTCAGCCCGAAATAAACGCGTTTTTTCAGACAACTGAATCCCCATGTAACAGCAAGGCTCAGAAGAGCCCACACACTCAGCCCTTAACCCCAGTGTACAGAAAGTGTCAAAACGTGTTTTTCAGCAGAAATAAACATGTTTCTGCAAGTTTGGTCAACCCCATGTAAGTTATGGGGCAGTAACATCACACTTTTCAAAACGTGTTTTTCAGCCCGAAATAAACGTGTTTTTTCAGGCAACTGAATCTACTTGTAACAGCAAGGCTCAGAAGTGCCCACACACTCAGCCCTTAACCCCAGTGTGCAGAAAGGGTCAAAACGTGTTTTTCAGCAGAAATAAACATGTTTCTGCAAGTTTGGTCAACCCCATGTAAGTTATGGGGCAGTAACATCAAACTTTTCAAAACGTGTTTTTCAGCCCGAAATAAACGCGTTTTTTCAGACAACTGAATCTCCTTGTAATAGCAAGGCTCAGAAGAGCCCAAACACTCAGCCCTTAACCCCAGTGTACAGAAAGTGTCAAAATGTGTTTTTCAGCAGAAATAAACATGTTTCTGCAAGTTTGGTCAACCCCATGTAAGTTATGGGGCAGTAACAAGACACTTTTCAAAACGTGTTTTTCAGCCCGAAATAAACGCGTTTTTTCAGACAACTGAATCTCCTTGTAATAGCAAGGCTCAGAAGAGCCCACACACTCAGCCCTTAACCCCAGTGTACAGAAAGTGTCAAAACGTGTTTTTCAGCAGAAATAAACATGTTTCTGCAAGTTTGGTCAACCCCATGTAAGTTATGGGGCAGTAACAAGACACTTTTCAAAACGTGTTTTTCAGCCCGAAATAAACGCGTTTTTTCAGACAACTGAATCTCCTTGTAATAGCAAGGCTCAGAAGAGCCCACACACTCAGCCCTTAACCCCAGTGTGCAGAAAGGGTCAAAACGTGTTTTTCAGCAGAAATAAACATGTTTCTGCAAGTTTGGTCAACCCCAAGTAAGTTATGGGGCAGTAACAAGACACTTTTCAAAACGTGTTTTTCAGCCCGAAATAAACGCGTTTTTTCAGACAACTGAATCTCCTTGTAATAGCAAGGCTCAGAAGAGCCCACACACTCAGCCCTTAACCCCAGTGTACAGAAAGTGTCAAAACGTGTTTTTCAGCAGAAATAAACATGTTTCTGCAAGTTTGGTCAACCCCATGTAAGTTATGGGGCAGTAACATCACACTTTTCAAAACGTGTTTTTGAGCCCGAAATAAACGCGTTTTTTCAGACAACTGAATCTACTTGTAACAGCAAGGCTCAGAAGTGCCCACACACTCAGCCCTTAACCCCAGTGTGCAGAAAGGGTCAAAACGTGTTTTTCAGCAGAAATAAACATGTTTCTGCAAGTTTGGTCAACCCCATGTAAGTTATGGGGCAGTAACAAGACACTTTTCAAAACGTGTTTTTCAGCCCGAAATAAACGCGTTTTTTCAGACAGCAGAATCTCAGTGTAACTGCTAGGCTCAGAAGAGCCCACACACTCAGCCCTTAACCCCAGTGTGCAGAAAGGGTCAAAACGTGTTTTTCAGCAGAAATAAACATGTTTCTGCAAGTTTGGTCAACCCCATGTAAGTTATGGGGCAGTAACAAGACACTTTTCAAAACGTGTTTTTCAGCCCGAAATAAACGCGTTTTTTCAGACAACTGAATCTCCTTGTAATAGCAAGGCTCAGAAGAGCCCACACACTCAGCCCTTAACCCCAGTGTACAGAAAGTGTCAAAACGTGTTTTTCAGCAGAAATAAACATGTTTCTGCAAGTTTGGTCAACCCCATGTAAGTTATGGGGCAGTAACAAGACACTTTTCAAAACGTGTTTTTCAGCCCGAAATAAACGCGTTTTTTCAGACAACTGAATCTCCTTGTAATAGCAAGGCTCAGAAGAGCCCACACACTCAGCCCTTAACCCCAGTGTGCAGAAAGGGTCAAAACGTGTTTTTCAGCAGAAATAAACATGTTTCTGCAAGTTTGGTCAACCCCATGTAAGTTATGGGGCAGTAACAAGACACTTTTCAAAACGTGTTTTTCAGCCCGAAATAAACGCGTTTTTTCAGACAACTGAATCTCCTTGTAATAGCAAGGCTCAGAAGAGCCCACACACTCAGCCCTTAACCCCAGTGTGCAGAAAGGGTCAAAACGTGTTTTTCAGCAGAAATAAACATGTTTCTGCAAGTTTGGTCAACCCCATGTAAGTTATGGGGCAGTAACATCACACTTTTCAAAACGTGTTTTTCAGCCCGAAATAAACGCGTTTTTTCAGACAACTGAATCTCCTTGTAACAGCAAGGCTCAGAAGAGCCCACACACTCAGCCCTTAACCCCAGTGTGCAGAAAGGGTCAAAACGTGTTCTTCAGCAGAAATAAACATGTTTCTGCAAGTTTGGTCAACCCCATGTAAGTTATGGGGCAGTAACATCACACTTTTCAAAACGTGTTTTTCAGCCCGAAATAAACGCGTTTTTTCAGACAGCTGAATCTCCTTGTAACAGCAAGGCCAGAAGTGCCCACACACTCAGCCCTTAACCCCAGTGTGCAGAAAGGGTCAAAACGTGTTTTTCAGCAGAAATAAACATGTTTCTGCAAGTTTGGTCAACCCCATGTAAGTTATGGGGCAGTAACATCACACTTTTCAAAACGTGTTTTTCAGCCCGAAATAAACGCGTTTTTTCAGACAACTGAATCTCCTTGTAACAGCAAGGCTCAGAAGAGCCCACACACTCAGCCCTTAACCCCAGTGTGCAGAAAGGGTCAAAACGTGTTTTTCAGCAGAAATAAACATGTTTCTGCAAGTTTGGTCAACCCCATGTAAGTTATGGGGCAGTAACATCACACTTTTCAAAACGTGTTTTTCAGCCCGAAATAAACGCGTTTTTTCAGACAGCTGAATCTACTTGTAACAGCAAGGCTCAGAAGTGCCCACACACTCAGCCCTTAACCCCAGTGTGCAGAAAGGGTCAAAACGTGTTTTTCAGCAGAAATAAACATGTTTCTGCAAGTTTGGTCAACCCCATGTAAGTTGTGGGGCAGTAACATCACACTTTTCAAAACGTGTTTTTCAGCCCGAAATAAACGCGTTTTTTCAGACAACTGAATCTACTTGTAACAGCAAGGCTCAGAAGTGCCCACACACTCAGCCCTTAACCCCAGTGTGCAGAAAGGGTCAAAACGTGTTTTTCAGCAGAAATAAACATGTTTCTGCAAGTTTTGTCAACCCCATGTAAGTTATGGGGCAGTAACAAGACACTTTTCAAAACGTGTTTTTCAGCCCGAAATAAACGCGTTTTTTTAGACAGCAGAATCTCAGTGTAACTGCTAGGCTCAGAAGAGCCCACACACTCAGCTCTTAACCCCAGTGTGCAGAAAGGGTCAAAACGTGTTTTTCAGCAGAAATAAACATGTTTCTGCAAGTTTGGTCAACCCCATGTAAGTTATGGGGCAGTAACAAGACACTTTTCAAAACGTGTTTTTCAGCCCGAAATAAACGCGTTTTTTCAGACAACTGAATCTCCTTGTAATAGCAAGGCTCAGAAGAGCCCACACACTCAGCCCTTAACCCCAGTGTACAGAAAGTGTCAAAATCTGTTTTTCAGCAGAAATAAACATGTTTCTGCAAGTTTGGTCAACCCCATGTAAGTTATGGGGCAGTAACATCACACTTTTCAAAACGTGTTTTTCAGCCCGAAATAAACGCGTTTTTTCAGGCAACTGAATCTACTTGTAACAGCAAGGCTCAGAAGTGCCCACACACTCAGCCCTTAACCCCAGTGTGCAGAAAGGGTCAAAACGTGTTTTTCAGCAGAAATAAACATGTTTCTGCAAGTTTGGTCAACCCCATGTAAGTTATGGGGCAGTAACAAGACACTTTTCAAAACGTGTTTTTCAGCCCGAAATAAACGCGTTTTTTTAGACAGCAGAATCTCAGTGTAACTGCTAGGCTCAGAAGAGCCCACACACTCAGCTCTTAACCCCAGTGTGCAGAAAGGGTCAAAACGTGTTTTTCAGCAGAAATAAAAATGTTTCTGCAAGTTTGTTCAACCCCATGTAAGTTATGGGGCAGTAACATCAAACTTTTCAAAACGTGTTTTTCAGCCCGAAATAAACGCGTTTTTTCAGACAACTGAATCCCCATGTAACAGCAAGGCTCAGAAGAGCCCACACACTCAGCCCTTAACCCCAGTGTACAGAAAGTGTCAAAACGTGTTTTTCAGCAGAAATAAACATGTTTCTGCAAGTTTGGTCAACCCCATGTAAGTTATGGGGCAGTAACATCACACTTTTCAAAACGTGTTTTTCAGCCCGAAATAAACGTGTTTTTTCAGGCAACTGAATCTACTTGTAACAGCAAGGCTCAGAAGTGCCCACACACTCAGCCCTTAACCCCAGTGTGCAGAAAGGGTCAAAACGTGTTTTTCAGCAGAAATAAACATGTTTCTGCAAGTTTGGTCAACCCCATGTAAGTTATGGGGCAGTAACATCAAACTTTTCAAAACGTGTTTTTCAGCCCGAAATAAACGCGTTTTTTCAGACAACTGAATCTCCTTGTAATAGCAAGGCTCAGAAGAGCCCAAACACTCAGCCCTTAACCCCAGTGTACAGAAAGTGTCAAAATGTGTTTTTCAGCAGAAATAAACATGTTTCTGCAAGTTTGGTCAACCCCATGTAAGTTATGGGGCAGTAACAAGACACTTTTCAAAACGTGTTTTTCAGCCCGAAATAAACGCGTTTTTTCAGACAACTGAATCTCCTTGTAATAGCAAGGCTCAGAAGAGCCCACACACTCAGCCCTTAACCCCAGTGTACAGAAAGTGTCAAAACGTGTTTTTCAGCAGAAATAAACATGTTTCTGCAAGTTTGGTCAACCCCATGTAAGTTATGGGGCAGTAACAAGACACTTTTCAAAACGTGTTTTTCAGCCCGAAATAAACGCGTTTTTTCAGACAACTGAATCTCCTTGTAATAGCAAGGCTCAGAAGAGCCCACACACTCAGCCCTTAACCCCAGTGTGCAGAAAGGGTCAAAACGTGTTTTTCAGCAGAAATAAACATGTTTCTGCAAGTTTGGTCAACCCCAAGTAAGTTATGGGGCAGTAACAAGACACTTTTCAAAACGTGTTTTTCAGCCCGAAATAAACGCGTTTTTTCAGACAACTGAATCTCCTTGTAATAGCAAGGCTCAGAAGAGCCCACACACTCAGCCCTTAACCCCAGTGTACAGAAAGTGTCAAAACGTGTTTTTCAGCAGAAATAAACATGTTTCTGCAAGTTTGGTCAACCCCATGTAAGTTATGGGGCAGTAACATCACACTTTTCAAAACGTGTTTTTGAGCCCGAAATAAACGCGTTTTTTCAGACAACTGAATCTACTTGTAACAGCAAGGCTCAGAAGTGCCCACACACTCAGCCCTTAACCCCAGTGTGCAGAAAGGGTCAAAACGTGTTTTTCAGCAGAAATAAACATGTTTCTGCAAGTTTGGTCAACCCCATGTAAGTTATGGGGCAGTAACAAGACACTTTTCAAAACGTGTTTTTCAGCCCGAAATAAACGCGTTTTTTCAGACAGCAGAATCTCAGTGTAACTGCTAGGCTCAGAAGAGCCCACACACTCAGCCCTTAACCCCAGTGTGCAGAAAGGGTCAAAACGTGTTTTTCAGCAGAAATAAACATGTTTCTGCAAGTTTGGTCAACCCCATGTAAGTTATGGGGCAGTAACAAGACACTTTTCAAAACGTGTTTTTCAGCCCGAAATAAACGCGTTTTTTCAGACAACTGAATCTCCTTGTAATAGCAAGGCTCAGAAGAGCCCACACACTCAGCCCTTAACCCCAGTGTACAGAAAGTGTCAAAACGTGTTTTTCAGCAGAAATAAACATGTTTCTGCAAGTTTGGTCAACCCCATGTAAGTTATGGGGCAGTAACAAGACACTTTTCAAAACGTGTTTTTCAGCCCGAAATAAACGCGTTTTTTCAGACAACTGAATCTCCTTGTAATAGCAAGGCTCAGAAGAGCCCACACACTCAGCCCTTAACCCCAGTGTGCAGAAAGGGTCAAAACGTGTTTTTCAGCAGAAATAAACATGTTTCTGCAAGTTTGGTCAACCCCATGTAAGTTATGGGGCAGTAACAAGACACTTTTCAAAACGTGTTTTTCAGCCCGAAATAAACGCGTTTTTTCAGACAACTGAATCTCCTTGTAATAGCAAGGCTCAGAAGAGCCCACACACTCAGCCCTTAACCCCAGTGTGCAGAAAGGGTCAAAACGTGTTTTTCAGCAGAAATAAACATGTTTCTGCAAGTTTGGTCAACCCCATGTAAGTTATGGGGCAGTAACATCACACTTTTCAAAACGTGTTTTTCAGCCCGAAATAAACGCGTTTTTTCAGACAACTGAATCTCCTTGTAACAGCAAGGCTCAGAAGAGCCCACACACTCAGCCCTTAACCCCAGTGTGCAGAAAGGGTCAAAACGTGTTCTTCAGCAGAAATAAACATGTTTCTGCAAGTTTGGTCAACCCCATGTAAGTTATGGGGCAGTAACATCACACTTTTCAAAACGTGTTTTTCAGCCCGAAATAAACGCGTTTTTTCAGACAGCTGAATCTACTTGTAACAGCAAGGCCAGAAGTGCCCACACACTCAGCCCTTAACCCCAGTGTGCAGAAAGGGTCAAAACGTGTTTTTCAGCAGAAATAAACATGTTTCTGCAAGTTTGGTCAACCCCATGTAAGTTATGGGGCAGTAACATCACACTTTTCAAAACGTGTTTTTCAGCCCGAAATAAACGCGTTTTTTCAGACAACTGAATCTCCTTGTAACAGCAAGGCTCAGAAGAGCCCACACACTCAGCCCTTAACCCCAGTGTGCAGAAAGGGTCAAAACGTGTTTTTCAGCAGAAATAAACATGTTTCTGCAAGTTTGGTCAACCCCATGTAAGTTATGGGGCAGTAACATCACACTTTTCAAAACGTGTTTTTCAGCCCGAAATAAACGCGTTTTTTCAGACAGCTGAATCTACTTGTAACAGCAAGGCTCAGAAGTGCCCACACACTCAGCCCTTAACCCCAGTGTGCAGAAAGGGTCAAAACGTGTTTTTCAGCAGAAATAAACATGTTTCTGCAAGTTTGGTCAACCCCATGTAAGTTGTGGGGCAGTAACATCACACTTTTCAAAACGTGTTTTTCAGCCCGAAATAAACGCGTTTTTTCAGACAACTGAATCTACTTGTAACAGCAAGGCTCAGAAGTGCCCACACACTCAGCCCTTAACCCCAGTGTGCAGAAAGGGTCAAAACGTGTTTTTCAGCAGAAATAAACATGTTTCTGCAAGTTTTGTCAACCCCATGTAAGTTATGGGGCAGTAACAAGACACTTTTCAAAACGTGTTTTTCAGCCCGAAATAAACGCGTTTTTTTAGACAGCAGAATCTCAGTGTAACTGCTAGGCTCAGAAGAGCCCACACACTCAGCTCTTAACCCCAGTGTGCAGAAAGGGTCAAAACGTGTTTTTCAGCAGAAATAAAAATGTTTCTGCAAGTTTGTTCAACCCCATGTAAGTTATGGGGCAGTAACATCAAACTTTTCAAAACGTGTTTTTCAGCCCGAAATAAACGCGTTTTTTCAGACAACTGAATCCCCATGTAACAGCAAGGCTCAGAAGAGCCCACACACTCAGCCCTTAACCCCAGTGTACAGAAAGTGTCAAAACGTGTTTTTCAGCAGAAATAAACATGTTTCTGCAAGTTTGGTCAACCCCATGTAAGTTATGGGGCAGTAACATCACACTTTTCAAAACGTGTTTTTCAGCCCGAAATAAACGTGTTTTTTCAGGCAACTGAATCTACTTGTAACAGCAAGGCTCAGAAGTGCCCACACACTCAGCCCTTAACCCCAGTGTGCAGAAAGGGTCAAAACGTGTTTTTCAGCAGAAATAAACATGTTTCTGCAAGTTTGGTCAACCCCATGTAAGTTATGGGGCAGTAACATCAAACTTTTCAAAACGTGTTTTTCAGCCCGAAATAAACGCGTTTTTTCAGACAACTGAATCTCCTTGTAATAGCAAGGCTCAGAAGAGCCCAAACACTCAGCCCTTAACCCCAGTGTACAGAAAGTGTCAAAATGTGTTTTTCAGCAGAAATAAACATGTTTCTGCAAGTTTGGTCAACCCCATGTAAGTTATGGGGCAGTAACAAGACACTTTTCAAAACGTGTTTTTCAGCCCGAAATAAACGCGTTTTTTCAGACAACTGAATCTCCTTGTAATAGCAAGGCTCAGAAGAGCCCACACACTCAGCCCTTAACCCCAGTGTACAGAAAGTGTCAAAACGTGTTTTTCAGCAGAAATAAACATGTTTCTGCAAGTTTGGTCAACCCCATGTAAGTTATGGGGCAGTAACAAGACACTTTTCAAAACGTGTTTTTCAGCCCGAAATAAACGCGTTTTTTCAGACAACTGAATCTCCTTGTAATAGCAAGGCTCAGAAGAGCCCACACACTCAGCCCTTAACCCCAGTGTGCAGAAAGGGTCAAAACGTGTTTTTCAGCAGAAATAAACATGTTTCTGCAAGTTTGGTCAACCCCAAGTAAGTTATGGGGCAGTAACAAGACACTTTTCAAAACGTGTTTTTCAGCCCGAAATAAACGCGTTTTTTCAGACAACTGAATCTCCTTGTAATAGCAAGGCTCAGAAGAGCCCACACACTCAGCCCTTAACCCCAGTGTACAGAAAGTGTCAAAACGTGTTTTTCAGCAGAAATAAACATGTTTCTGCAAGTTTGGTCAACCCCATGTAAGTTATGGGGCAGTAACATCACACTTTTCAAAACGTGTTTTTGAGCCCGAAATAAACGCGTTTTTTCAGACAACTGAATCTACTTGTAACAGCAAGGCTCAGAAGTGCCCACACACTCAGCCCTTAACCCCAGTGTGCAGAAAGGGTCAAAACGTGTTTTTTAGCAGAAATAAACATGTTTCTACAAGTTTGGTCAACCCCATGTAAGTTATGGGGCAGTAACAAGACACTTTTCAAAACGTGTTTTTCAGCCCGAAATAAACGCGTTTTTTCAGACAGCAGAATCTCAGTGTAACTGCTAGGCTCAGAAGAGCCCACACACTCAGCCCTTAACCCCAGTGTGCAGAAAGGGTCAAAACGTGTTTTTCAGCAGAAATAAACATGTTTCTGCAAGTTTGGTCAACCCCATGTAAGTTATGGGGCAGTAACATCACACTTTTCAAAACGTGTTTTTCAGCCCGAAATAAACGCGTTTTTTCAGACAACTGAATCTCCTTGTAACAGCAAGGCTCAGAAGAGCCCACACACTCAGCCCTTAACCCCAGTGTGCAGAAAGGGTCAAAACGTGTTTTTCAGCAGAAATAAACATGTTTCTGCAAGTTTGGTCAACCCCATGTAAGTTATGGGGCAGTAACAAGACACTTTTCAAAACGCGTTTTTTCAGACAGCAGAATCTCAGTGTAACTGCTAGGCTCAGAAGAGCCCACACACTCAGCTCTTAACCCCAGTGTGCAGAAAGGGTCAAAACGTGTTTTTCAGCAGAAATAAACATGTTTCTGCTTGTTTGGTCAACCCCATGTAAGTTATGGGGCAGTAACATCACACTTTTCAAAACGTGTTTTTCAGCCCGAAATAAACGCGTTTTTTCAGGCAACTGAATCTACTTGTAACAGCAAGGCTCAGAAGTGCCCACACACTCAGCCCTTAACCCCAGTGTGCAGAAAGGGTCAAAACGTGTTTTTCAGCAGAAATAAACATGTTTCTGCAAGTTTGGTCAACCCCATGTAAGTTATGGGGCAGTAACAAGACACTTTTCAAAACGTGTTTTTCAGCCCGAAATAAACGCGTTTTTTCAGACAGCAGAATCTCAGTGTAACTGCTAGGCTCAGAAGAGCCCACACACTCAGCTCTTAACCCCAGTGTGCAGAAAGGGTCAAAACGTGTTTTTCAGCAGAAATAAACATGTTTCTGCAAGTTTGGTCAACCCCATGTAAGTTATGGGGCAGTAACATCACACTTTTCAAAACGTGTTTTTCAGCCCGAAATAAACGCGTTTTTTCAGACAACTGAATCCCCATGTAACAGCAAGGCTCAGAAGAGCCCACACACTCAGCCCTTAACCCCAGTGTACAGAAAGTGTCAAAATGTGTTTTTCAGCAGAAATAAACATGTTTCTGCAAGTTTGGTCAACCCCATGTAAGTTATGGGGCAGTAACAAGACACTTTTCAAAACGTGTTTTTCAGCCCGAAATAAACGCGTTTTTTCAGACAACTGAATCTCCTTGTAATAGCAAGGCTCAGAAGAGCCCACACACTCAGCCCTTAACCCCAGTGTGCAGAAAGGGTCAAAACGTGTTTTTCAGCAGAAATAAACATGTTTCTGCAAGTTTGGTCAACCCCATGTAAGTTATGGGGCAGTAACAAGACACTTTTCAAAACGTGTTTTTCAGCCCGAAATAAACGCGTTTTTTCAGACAACTGAATCCCCATGTAACAGCAAGGCTCAGAAGAGCCCACACACTCAGCCCTTAACCCCAGTGTACAGAAAGTGTCAAAACGTGTTTTTCAGCAGAAATAAACATGTTTCTGCAAGTTTGGTCAACCCCATGTAAGTTATGGGGCAGTAACATCACACTTTTCAAAACGTGTTTTTCAGCCCGAAATAAACGCGTTTTTTCAGACAACTGAATCTACTTGTAACAGCAAGGCTCAGAAGTGCCCACACACTCAGCTCTTAACCCCAGTGTGCAGAAAGGGTCAAAACGTGTTTTTCAGCAGAAATAAACATGTTTCTGCAAGTTTGGTGAACCCCATGTAAGTTATGGGGCAGTAACATCACACTTTTCAAAACGTGTTTTTGAGCCCGAAATAAACGCGTTTTTTCAGACAACTGAATCTACTTGTAACAGCAAGGCTCAGAAGAGCCCACACACTCAGCCCTTAACCCCAGTGTGCAGAAAGGGTCAAAACGTGTTTTTCAGCAGAAATAAACATGTTTCTGCAAGTTTGGTCAACCCCATGTAAGTTATGGGGCAGTAACAAGACACTTTTCAAAACGTGTTTTTCAGCCCGAAATAAACGCGTTTTTTCAGACAACTGAATCTCCTTGTAATAGCAAGGCTCAGAAGAGCCCACACACTCAGCCCTTAACCCCAGTGTGCAGAAAGGGTCAAAACGTGTTTTTCAGCAGAAATAAACATGTTTCTGCAAGTTTGGTCAACCCCATGTAAGTTATGGGGCAGTAACAAGACACTTTTCAAAACGTGTTTTTCAGCCCGAAATAAACGCGTTTTTTCAGACAACTGAATCTCCTTGTAATAGCAAGGCTCAGAAGAGCCCACACACTCAGCCCTTAACCCCAGTGTACAGAAAGTGTCAAAACGTGTTTTTCAGCAGAAATAAACATGTTTCTGCAAGTTTGGTCAACCCCATGTAAGTTATGGGGCAGTAACATCACACTTTTCAAAACGTGTTTTTGAGCCCGAAATAAACGCGTTTTTTCAGACAACTGAATCTACTTGTAACAGCAAGGCTCAGAAGTGCCCACACACTCAGCCCTTAACCCCAGTGTGCAGAAAGGGTCAAAACGTGTTTTTCAGCAGAAATAAACATGTTTCTACAAGTTTGGTCAACCCCATGTAAGTTATGGGGCAGTAACAAGACACTTTTCAAAACGTGTTTTTCAGCCCGAAATAAACGCGTTTTTTCAGACAGCAGAATCTCAGTGTAACTGCTAGGCTCAGAAGAGCCCACACACTCAGCTCTTAACCCCAGTGTGCAGAAAGGGTCAAAACGTGTTTTTCAGCAGAAATAAACATGTTTCTGCAAGTTTGGTCAACCCCATGTAAGTTATGGGGCAGTAACATCACACTTTTCAAAACGTGTTTTTCAGCCCGAAATAAACGCGTTTTTTCAGACAACTGATTCCCCATGTAACAGCAAGGCTCAGAAGAGCCCACACACTCAGCCCTTAACCCCAGTGTACAGAAAGTGTCAAAATGTGTTTTTCAGCAGAAATAAACATGTTTCTGCAAGTTTGGTCACCCCCATGTAAGTTATGGGGCAGTAACAAGACACTTTTCAAAACGTGTTTTTCAGCCCGAAATAAACGCGTTTTTTCAGACAACTGAATCTCCTTGTAACAGCAAGGCTCAGAAGTGCCCACACACTCAGTCCTTAACCCCAGTGTGCAGAAAGGGTCAAAACGTGTTTTTCAGCAGAAATAAACATGTTTCTGCAAGTTTGGTCAACCCCATGTAAGTTATGGGGCAGTAACAAGACACTTTTCAAAACGTGTTTTTCAGCCCGAAATAAACGCGTTTTTTCAGACAGCAGAATCTCAGTGTAACTGCTAGGCTCAGAAGAGCCCACACACTCAGCTCTTAACCCCAGTGTGCAGAAAGGGTCAAAACGTGTTTTTCAGCAGAAATAAACATGTTTCTGCAAGTTTGGTCAACCCCATGTAAGTTATGGGGCAGTAACAAGACACTTTTCAAAACGTGTTTTTCAGCCCGAAATAAACGCGTTTTTTCAGACAACTGAATCTCCTTGTAATAGCAAGGCTCAGAAGAGCCCACACACTCAGCCCTTAACCCCAGTGTACAGAAAGTGTCAAAACGTGTTTTTCAGCAGAAATAAACATGTTTCTGCAAGTTTGGTCAACCCCATGTAAGTTATGGGGCAGTAACAAGACACTTTTCAAAACGTGTTTTTCAGCCCGAAATAAACGCGTTTTTTCAGACAACTGAATCTCCTTGTAATAGCAAGGCTCAGAAGAGCCCACACACTCAGCCCTTAACCCCAGTGTGCAGAAAGGGTCAAAACGTGTTTTTCAGCAGAAATAAACATGTTTCTGCAAGTTTGGTCAACCCCATGTAAGTTATGGGGCAGTAACAAGACACTTTTCAAAACGTGTTTTTCAGCCCGAAATAAACGCGTTTTTTCAGACAACTGAATCTCCTTGTAATAGCAAGGCTCAGAAGAGCCCACACACTCAGCCCTTAACCCCAGTGTGCAGAAAGGGTCAAAACGTGTTTTTCAGCAGAAATAAACATGTTTCTGCAAGTTTGGTCAACCCCATGTAAGTTATGGGGCAGTAACATCACACTTTTCAAAACGTGTTTTTCAGCCCGAAATAAACGCGTTTTTTCAGACAACTGAATCTCCTTGTAACAGCAAGGCTCAGAAGAGCCCACACACTCAGCCCTTAACCCCAGTGTGCAGAAAGGGTCAAAACGTGTTCTTCAGCAGAAATAAACATGTTTCTGCAAGTTTGGTCAACCCCATGTAAGTTATGGGGCAGTAACATCACACTTTTCAAAACGTGTTTTTCAGCCCGAAATAAACGCGTTTTTTCAGACAGCTGAATCTACTTGTAACAGCAAGGCCAGAAGTGCCCACACACTCAGCCCTTAACCCCAGTGTGCAGAAAGGGTCAAAACGTGTTTTTCAGCAGAAATAAACATGTTTCTGCAAGTTTGGTCAACCCCATGTAAGTTATGGGGCAGTAACATCACACTTTTCAAAACGTGTTTTTCAGCCCGAAATAAACGCGTTTTTTCAGACAACTGAATCTCCTTGTAACAGCAAGGCTCAGAAGAGCCCACACACTCAGCCCTTAACCCCAGTGTGCAGAAAGGGTCAAAACGTGTTTTTCAGCAGAAATAAACATGTTTCTGCAAGTTTGGTCAACCCCATGTAAGTTATGGGGCAGTAACATCACACTTTTCAAAACGTGTTTTTCAGCCCGAAATAAACGCGTTTTTTCAGACAGCTGAATCTACTTGTAACAGCAAGGCTCAGAAGTGCCCACACACTCAGCCCTTAACCCCAGTGTGCAGAAAGGGTCAAAACGTGTTTTTCAGCAGAAATAAACATGTTTCTGCAAGTTTGGTCAACCCCATGTAAGTTGTGGGGCAGTAACATCACACTTTTCAAAACGTGTTTTTCAGCCCGAAATAAACGCGTTTTTTCAGACAACTGAATCTACTTGTAACAGCAAGGCTCAGAAGTGCCCACACACTCAGCCCTTAACCCCAGTGTGCAGAAAGGGTCAAAACGTGTTTTTCAGCAGAAATAAACATGTTTCTGCAAGTTTTGTCAACCCCATGTAAGTTATGGGGCAGTAACAAGACACTTTTCAAAACGTGTTTTTCAGCCCGAAATAAACGCGTTTTTTTAGACAGCAGAATCTCAGTGTAACTGCTAGGCTCAGAAGAGCCCACACACTCAGCTCTTAACCCCAGTGTGCAGAAAGGGTCAAAACGTGTTTTTCAGCAGAAATAAACATGTTTCTGCAAGTTTGGTCAACCCCATGTAAGTTATGGGGCAGTAACAAGACACTTTTCAAAACGTGTTTTTCAGCCCGAAATAAACGCGTTTTTTCAGACAACTGAATCTCCTTGTAATAGCAAGGCTCAGAAGAGCCCACACACTCAGCCCTTAACCCCAGTGTACAGAAAGTGTCAAAATGTGTTTTTCAGCAGAAATAAACATGCTTCTGCAAGTTTGGTCAACCCCATGTAAGTTATGGGGCAGTAACATCACACTTTTCAAAACGTGTTTTTCAGCCCGAAATAAACGCGTTTTTTCAGACAACTGAATCTACTTGTAACAGCAAGGCTCAGAAGAGCCCACACACTCAGCCCTTAACCCCAGTGTACAGAAAGTGTCAAAACGTGTTTTTCAGCAGAAATAAACATGTTTCTGCAAGTTTGGTCAACCCCATGTAAGTTATGGGGCAGTAACATCACACTTTTCAAAACGTGTTTTTGAGCCCGAAATAAACGCGTTTTTTCAGACAACTGAATCTACTTGTAACAGCAAGGCTCAGAAGTGCCCACACACTCAGCCCTTAACCCCAGTGTGCAGAAAGGGTCAAAACGTGTTTTTCAGCAGAAATAAACATGTTTCTACAAGTTTGGTCAACCCCATGTAAGTTATGGGGCAGTAACAAGACACTTTTCAAAACGTGTTTTTCAGCCCGAAATAAACGCGTTTTTTCAGACAGCAGAATCTCAGTGTAACTGCTAGGCTCAGAAGAGCCCACACACTCAGCTCTTAACCCCAGTGTGCAGAAAGGGTCAAAACGTGTTTTTCAGCAGAAATAAACATGTTTCTGCAAGTTTGGTCAACCCCATGTAAGTTATGGGGCAGTAACATCACACTTTTCAAAACGTGTTTTTCAGCCCGAAATAAACGCGTTTTTTTCAGACAACTGATTCCCCATGTAACAGCAAGGCTCAGAAGAGCCCACACACTCAGCCCTTAACCCCAGTGTACAGAAAGTGTCAAAATGTGTTTTTCAGCAGAAATAAACATGTTTCTGCAAGTTTGGTCAACCCCATGTAAGTTATGGGGCAGTAACATCACACTTTTCAAAACGTGTTTTTCAGCCCGAAATAAACGCGTTTTTTCAGACAGCTGAATCTACTTGTAACAGCAAGGCCAGAAGTGCCCACACACTCAGCCCTTAACCCCAGTGTGCAGAAAGGGTCAAAACGTGTTTTTCAGCAGAAATAAACATGTTTCTGCAAGTTTGGTCAACCCCATGTAAGTTATGGGGCAGTAACATCACACTTTTCAAAACGTGTTTTTCAGCCCGAAATAAACGCGTTTTTTCAGACAACTGAATCTCCTTGTAACAGCAAGGCTCAGAAGAGCCCACACACTCAGCCCTTAACCCCAGTGTGCAGAAAGGGTCAAAACGTGTTTTTCAGCAGAAATAAACATGTTTCTGCAAGTTTGGTCAACCCCATGTAAGTTATGGGGCAGTAACATCACACTTTTCAAAACGTGTTTTTCAGCCCGAAATAAACGCGTTTTTTCAGACAGCTGAATCTACTTGTAACAGCAAGGCTCAGAAGTGCCCACACACTCAGCCCTTAACCCCAGTGTGCAGAAAGGGTCAAAACGTGTTTTTCAGCAGAAATAAACATGTTTCTGCAAGTTTGGTCAACCCCATGTAAGTTGTGGGGCAGTAACATCACACTTTTCAAAACGTGTTTTTCAGCCCGAAATAAACGCGTTTTTTCAGACAACTGAATCTACTTGTAACAGCAAGGCTCAGAAGTGCCCACACACTCAGCCCTTAACCCCAGTGTGCAGAAAGGGTCAAAACGTGTTTTTCAGCAGAAATAAACATGTTTCTGCAAGTTTTGTCAACCCCATGTAAGTTATGGGGCAGTAACAAGACACTTTTCAAAACGTGTTTTTCAGCCCGAAATAAACGCGTTTTTTTAGACAGCAGAATCTCAGTGTAACTGCTAGGCTCAGAAGAGCCCACACACTCAGCTCTTAACCCCAGTGTGCAGAAAGGGTCAAAACGTGTTTTTCAGCAGAAATAAACATGTTTCTGCAAGTTTGGTCAACCCCATGTAAGTTATGGGGCAGTAACAAGACACTTTTCAAAACGTGTTTTTCAGCCCGAAATAAACGCGTTTTTTCAGACAACTGAATCTCCTTGTAATAGCAAGGCTCAGAAGAGCCCACACACTCAGCCCTTAACCCCAGTGTACAGAAAGTGTCAAAATCTGTTTTTCAGCAGAAATAAACATGTTTCTGCAAGTTTGGTCAACCCCATGTAAGTTATGGGGCAGTAACATCACACTTTTCAAAACGTGTTTTTCAGCCCGAAATAAACGCGTTTTTTCAGGCAACTGAATCTACTTGTAACAGCAAGGCTCAGAAGTGCCCACACACTCAGCCCTTAACCCCAGTGTGCAGAAAGGGTCAAAACGTGTTTTTCAGCAGAAATAAACATGTTTCTGCAAGTTTGGTCAACCCCATGTAAGTTATGGGGCAGTAACAAGACACTTTTCAAAACGTGTTTTTCAGCCCGAAATAAACGCGTTTTTTTAGACAGCAGAATCTCAGTGTAACTGCTAGGCTCAGAAGAGCCCACACACTCAGCTCTTAACCCCAGTGTGCAGAAAGGGTCAAAACGTGTTTTTCAGCAGAAATAAAAATGTTTCTGCAAGTTTGTTCAACCCCATGTAAGTTATGGGGCAGTAACATCAAACTTTTCAAAACGTGTTTTTCAGCCCGAAATAAACGCGTTTTTTCAGACAACTGAATCCCCATGTAACAGCAAGGCTCAGAAGAGCCCACACACTCAGCCCTTAACCCCAGTGTACAGAAAGTGTCAAAACGTGTTTTTCAGCAGAAATAAACATGTTTCTGCAAGTTTGGTCAACCCCATGTAAGTTATGGGGCAGTAACATCACACTTTTCAAAACGTGTTTTTCAGCCCGAAATAAACGTGTTTTTTCAGGCAACTGAATCTACTTGTAACAGCAAGGCTCAGAAGTGCCCACACACTCAGCCCTTAACCCCAGTGTGCAGAAAGGGTCAAAACGTGTTTTTCAGCAGAAATAAACATGTTTCTGCAAGTTTGGTCAACCCCATGTAAGTTATGGGGCAGTAACATCAAACTTTTCAAAACGTGTTTTTCAGCCCGAAATAAACGCGTTTTTTCAGACAACTGAATCTCCTTGTAATAGCAAGGCTCAGAAGAGCCCAAACACTCAGCCCTTAACCCCAGTGTACAGAAAGTGTCAAAATGTGTTTTTCAGCAGAAATAAACATGTTTCTGCAAGTTTGGTCAACCCCATGTAAGTTATGGGGCAGTAACAAGACACTTTTCAAAACGTGTTTTTCAGCCCGAAATAAACGCGTTTTTTCAGACAACTGAATCTCCTTGTAATAGCAAGGCTCAGAAGAGCCCACACACTCAGCCCTTAACCCCAGTGTACAGAAAGTGTCAAAACGTGTTTTTCAGCAGAAATAAACATGTTTCTGCAAGTTTGGTCAACCCCATGTAAGTTATGGGGCAGTAACAAGACACTTTTCAAAACGTGTTTTTCAGCCCGAAATAAACGCGTTTTTTCAGACAACTGAATCTCCTTGTAATAGCAAGGCTCAGAAGAGCCCACACACTCAGCCCTTAACCCCAGTGTGCAGAAAGGGTCAAAACGTGTTTTTCAGCAGAAATAAACATGTTTCTGCAAGTTTGGTCAACCCCAAGTAAGTTATGGGGCAGTAACAAGACACTTTTCAAAACGTGTTTTTCAGCCCGAAATAAACGCGTTTTTTCAGACAACTGAATCTCCTTGTAATAGCAAGGCTCAGAAGAGCCCACACACTCAGCCCTTAACCCCAGTGTACAGAAAGTGTCAAAACGTGTTTTTTCAGCAGAAATAAACATGTTTCTGCAAGTTTGGTCAACCCCATGTAAGTTATGGGGCAGTAACATCACACTTTTCAAAACGTGTTTTTGAGCCCGAAATAAACGCGTTTTTTCAGACAACTGAATCTACTTGTAACAGCAAGGCTCAGAAGTGCCCACACACTCAGCCCTTAACCCCAGTGTGCAGAAGGGTCAAAACGTGTTTTTTAGCAGAAATAAACATGTTTCTACAAGTTTGGTCAACCCCATGTAAGTTATGGGGCAGTAACAAGACACTTTTCAAAACGTGTTTTTCAGCCCGAAATAAACGCGTTTTTTCAGACAGCAGAATCTCAGTGTAACTGCTAGGCTCAGAAGAGCCCACACACTCAGCCCTTAACCCCAGTGTGCAGAAAGGGTCAAAACGTGTTTTTCAGCAGAAATAAACATGTTTCTGCAAGTTTGGTCAACCCCATGTAAGTTATGGGGCAGTAACATCACACTTTTCAAAACGTGTTTTTTCAGCCCGAAATAAACGCGTTTTTTCAGACAACTGAATCTCCTTGTAACAGCAAGGCTCAGAAGAGCCCACACACTCAGCCCTTAACCCCAGTGTGCAGAAAGGGTCAAAACGTGTTTTTCAGCAGAAATAAACATGTTTCTGCAAGTTTGGTCAACCCCATGTAAGTTATGGGGCAGTAACAAGACACTTTTCAAAACGCGTTTTTTCAGACAGCAGAATCTCAGTGTAACTGCGAGGCTCAGAAGAGCCCACACACTCAGCTCTTAACCCCAGTGTGCAGAAAGGGTCAAAACGTGTTTTTCAGCAGAAATAAACATGTTTCTGCAAGTTTGGTCAACCCCATGTAAGTTATGGGGCAGTAACATCACACTTTTCAAAACGTGTTTTTCAGCCCGAAATAAACGCGTTTTTTTCAGGCAACTGAATCTACTTGTAACAGCAAGGCTCAGAAGTGCCCACACACTCAGCCCTTAACCCCAGTGTGCAGAAAGGGTCAAAACGTGTTTTTCAGCAGAAATAAACATGTTTCTGCAAGTTTGGTCAACCCCATGTAAGTTATGGGGCAGTAACAAGACACTTTTCAAAACGTGTTTTTCAGCCCGAAATAAACGCGTTTTTTCAGACAGCAGAATCTCAGTGTAACTGCTAGGCTCAGAAGAGCCCACACACTCAGCTCTTAACCCAGTGTGCAGAAAGGGTCAAAACGTGTTTTTCAGCAGAAATAAACATGTTTCTGCAAGTTTGGTCAACCCCATGTAAGTTATGGGGCAGTAACAAGACACTTTTCAAAACGTGTTTTTCAGCCCGAAATAAACGCGTTTTTTCAGACAACTGAATCTCCTTGTAATAGCAAGGCTCAGAAGAGCCCACACACTCAGCCCTTAACCCCAGTGTGCAGAAAGGGTCAAAACGTGTTTTTCAGCAGAAATAAACATGTTTCTGCAAGTTTGGTCAACCCCAAGTAAGTTATGGGGCAGTAACAAGACACTTTTCAAAACGTGTTTTTCAGCCCGAAATAAACGCGTTTTTTCAGACAACTGAATCTCCTTGTAATAGCAAGGCTCAGAAGAGCCCACACACTCAGCCCTTAACCCCAGTGTACAGAAAGTGTCAAAACGTGTTTTTCAGCAGAAATAAACATGTTTCTGCAAGTTTGGTCAACCCCATGTAAGTTATGGGGCAGTAACATCACACTTTTCAAAACGTGTTTTTGAGCCCGAAATAAACGCGTTTTTTCAGACAACTGAATCTACTTGTAACAGCAAGGCTCAGAAGTGCCCACACACTCAGCCCTTAACCCCAGTGTGCAGAAAGGGTCAAAACGTGTTTTTCAGCAGAAATAAACATGTTTCTGCAAGTTTGGTCAACCCCATGTAAGTTATGGGGCAGTAACATCAAACTTTTCAAAACGTGTTTTTCAGCCCGAAATAAACGCGTTTTTTCAGACAACTGAATCTCCTTGTAATAGCAAGGCTCAGAAGAGCCCAAACACTCAGCCCTTAACCCCAGTGTACAGAAAGTGTCAAAATGTGTTTTTCAGCAGAAATAAACATGTTTCTGCAAGTTTGGTCAACCCCATGTAAGTTATGGGGCAGTAACAAGACACTTTTCAAAACGTGTTTTTCAGCCCGAAATAAACGCGTTTTTTCAGACAACTGAATCTCCTTGTAATAGCAAGGCTCAGAAGAGCCCACACACTCAGCCCTTAACCCCAGTGTGCAGAAAGGGTCAAAACGTGTTTTTCAGCAGAAATAAAAATGTTTCTGCAAGTTTGTTCAACCCCATGTAAGTTATGGGGCAGTAACATCAAACTTTTCAAAACGTGTTTTTCAGCCCGAAATAAACGCGTTTTTTCAGACAGCAGAATCTCAGTGTAACTGCTAGGCTCAGAAGAGCCCACACACTCAGCTCTTAACCCCAGTGTGCAGAAAGGGTCAAAACGTGTTTTTCAGCAGAAATAAACATGTTTCTGCAAGTTTGGTCAACCCCATGTAAGTTATGGGGCAGTAACAAGACACTTTTCAAAACGTGTTTTTCAGCCCGAAATAAACGCGTTTTTTCAGACAACTGAATCTCCTTGTAATAGCAAGGCTCAGAAGAGCCCACACACTCAGCCCTTAACCCCAGTGTACAGAAAGTGTCAAAATCTGTTTTTCAGCAGAAATAAACATGTTTCTGCAAGTTTGGTCAACCCCATGTAAGTTATGGGGCAGTAACATCACACTTTTCAAAACGTGTTTTTCAGCCCGAAATAAACGCGTTTTTTCAGGCAACTGAATCTACTTGTAACAGCAAGGCTCAGAAGTGCCCACACACTCAGCCCTTAACCCCAGTGTGCAGAAAGGGTCAAAACGTGTTTTTCAGCAGAAATAAACATGTTTCTGCAAGTTTGGTCAACCCCATGTAAGTTATGGGGCAGTAACAAGACACTTTTCAAAACGTGTTTTTCAGCCCGAAATAAACGCGTTTTTTTAGACAGCAGAATCTCAGTGTAACTGCTAGGCTCAGAAGAGCCCACACACTCAGCTCTTAACCCCAGTGTGCAGAAAGGGTCAAAACGTGTTTTTCAGCAGAAATAAAAATGTTTCTGCAAGTTTGTTCAACCCCATGTAAGTTATGGGGCAGTAACATCAAACTTTTCAAAACGTGTTTTTCAGCCCGAAATAAACGCGTTTTTTCAGACAACTGAATCCCCATGTAACAGCAAGGCTCAGAAGAGCCCACACACTCAGCCCTTAACCCCAGTGTACAGAAAGTGTCAAAACGTGTTTTTCAGCAGAAATAAACATGTTTCTGCAAGTTTGGTCAACCCCATGTAAGTTATGGGGCAGTAACATCACACTTTTCAAAACGTGTTTTTCAGCCCGAAATAAACGTGTTTTTTCAGGCAACTGAATCTACTTGTAACAGCAAGGCTCAGAAGTGCCCACACACTCAGCCCTTAACCCCAGTGTGCAGAAAGGGTCAAAACGTGTTTTTCAGCAGAAATAAACATGTTTCTGCAAGTTTGGTCAACCCCATGTAAGTTATGGGGCAGTAACATCAAACTTTTCAAAACGTGTTTTTCAGCCCGAAATAAACGCGTTTTTTCAGACAACTGAATCTCCTTGTAATAGCAAGGCTCAGAAGAGCCCAAACACTCAGCCCTTAACCCCAGTGTACAGAAAGTGTCAAAATGTGTTTTTCAGCAGAAATAAACATGTTTCTGCAAGTTTGGTCAACCCCATGTAAGTTATGGGGCAGTAACAAGACACTTTTCAAAACGTGTTTTTCAGCCCGAAATAAACGCGTTTTTTCAGACAACTGAATCTCCTTGTAATAGCAAGGCTCAGAAGAGCCCACACACTCAGCCCTTAACCCCAGTGTACAGAAAGTGTCAAAACGTGTTTTTCAGCAGAAATAAACATGTTTCTGCAAGTTTGGTCAACCCCATGTAAGTTATGGGGCAGTAACAAGACACTTTTCAAAACGTGTTTTTCAGCCCGAAATAAACGCGTTTTTTCAGACAACTGAATCTCCTTGTAATAGCAAGGCTCAGAAGAGCCCACACACTCAGCCCTTAACCCCAGTGTGCAGAAAGGGTCAAAACGTGTTTTTCAGCAGAAATAAACATGTTTCTGCAAGTTTGGTCAACCCCAAGTAAGTTATGGGGCAGTAACAAGACACTTTTCAAAACGTGTTTTTCAGCCCGAAATAAACGCGTTTTTTCAGACAACTGAATCTCCTTGTAATAGCAAGGCTCAGAAGAGCCCACACACTCAGCCCTTAACCCCAGTGTGCAGAAAGGGTCAAAACGTGTTTTTCAGCAGAAATAAACATGTTTCTGCAAGTTTGGTCAACCCCATGTAAGTTATGGGGCAGTAACAAGACACTTTTCAAAACGTGTTTTTCAGCCCGAAATAAACGCGTTTTTTCAGACAACTGAATCTCCTTGTAATAGCAAGGCTCAGAAGAGCCCACACACTCAGCCCTTAACCCCAGTGTACAGAAAGTGTCAAAATCTGTTTTTCAGCAGAAATAAACATGTTTCTGCAAGTTTGGTCAACCCCATGTAAGTTATGGGGCAGTAACATCACACTTTTCAAAACGTGTTTTTCAGCCCGAAATAAACGCGTTTTTTCAGACAACTGAATCTCCTTGTAATAGCAAGGCTCAGAAGAGCCCACACACTCAGCCCTTAACCCCAGTGTACAGAAAGTGTCAAAACGTGTTTTTCAGCAGAAATAAACATGTTTCTGCAAGTTTGGTCAACCCCATGTAAGTTATGGGGCAGTAACAAGACACTTTTCAAAACGTGTTTTTCAGCCCGAAATAAACGCGTTTTTTCAGACAACTGAATCTCCTTGTAATAGCAAGGCTCAGAAGAGCCCACACACTCAGCCCTTAACCCCAGTGTGCAGAAAGGGTCAAAACGTGTTTTTCAGCAGAAATAAACATGTTTCTGCAAGTTTGGTCAACCCCAAGTAAGTTATGGGGCAGTAACAAGACACTTTTCAAAACGTGTTTTTCAGCCCGAAATAAACGCGTTTTTTCAGACAACTGAATCTCCTTGTAATAGCAAGGCTCAGAAGAGCCCACACACTCAGCCCTTAACCCCAGTGTACAGAAAGTGTCAAAACGTGTTTTTCAGCAGAAATAAACATGTTTCTGCAAGTTTGGTCAACCCCATGTAAGTTATGGGGCAGTAACAAGACACTTTTCAAAACGTGTTTTTCAGCCCGAAATAAACGCGTTTTTTCAGACAACTGAATCTCCTTGTAATAGCAAGGCTCAGAAGAGCCCACACACTCAGCCCTTAACCCCAGTGTACAGAAAGTGTCAAAACGTGTTTTTCAGCAGAAATAAACATGTTTCTGCAAGTTTGGTCAACCCCATGTAAGTTATGGGGCAGTAACAAGACACTTTTCAAAACGTGTTTTTCAGCCCGAAATAAACGCGTTTTTTCAGACAACTGAATCTCCTTGTAATAGCAAGGCTCAGAAGAGCCCACACACTCAGCCCTTAACCCCAGTGTACAGAAAGTGTCAAAACGTGTTTTTCAGCAGAAATAAACATGTTTCTGCAAGTTTGGTCAACCCCATGTAAGTTATGGGGCAGTAACAAGACACTTTTCAAAACGTGTTTTTCAGCCCGAAATAAACGCGTTTTTTCAGACAACTGAATCTCCTTGTAATAGCAAGGCTCAGAAGAGCCCACACACTCAGCCCTTAACCCCAGTGTACAGAAAGTGTCAAAACGTGTTTTTCAGCAGAAATAAACATGTTTCTGCAAGTTTGGTCAACCCCATGTAAGTTATGGGGCAGTAACAAGACACTTTTCAAAACGTGTTTTTCAGCCCGAAATAAACGCGTTTTTTTAGACAGCAGAATCTCCTTGTAACTGCTAGGCTCAGAAGAGCCCACACACTCAGCTCTTAACCCCAGTGTGCAGAAAGGGTCAAAACGTGTTTTTCAGCAGAAATAAAAATGTTTCTGCAAGTTTGTTCAACCCCATGTAAGTTATGGGGCAGTAACATCAAACTTTTCAAAACGTGTTTTTCAGCCCGAAATAAACGCGTTTTTTCAGACAACTGAATCCCCATGTAACAGCAAGGCTCAGAAGAGCCCACACACTCAGCCCTTAACCCCAGTGTACAGAAAGTGTCAAAACGTGTTTTTCAGCAGAAATAAACATGTTTCTGCAAGTTTGGTCAACCCCATGTAAGTTATGGGGCAGTAACATCACACTTTTCAAAACGTGTTTTTCAGCCCGAAATAAACGTGTTTTTTCAGGCAACTGAATCTACTTGTAACAGCAAGGCTCAGAAGTGCCCACACACTCAGCCCTTAACCCCAGTGTGCAGAAAGGGTCAAAACGTGTTTTTCAGCAGAAATAAACATGTTTCTGCAAGTTTGGTCAACCCCATGTAAGTTATGGGGCAGTAACATCAAACTTTTCAAAACGTGTTTTTCAGCCCGAAATAAACGCGTTTTTTCAGACAACTGAATCTCCTTGTAATAGCAAGGCTCAGAAGAGCCCAAACACTCAGCCCTTAACCCCAGTGTACAGAAAGTGTCAAAATGTGTTTTTCAGCAGAAATAAACATGTTTCTGCAAGTTTGGTCAACCCCATGTAAGTTATGGGGCAGTAACAAGACACTTTTCAAAACGTGTTTTTCAGCCCGAAATAAACGCGTTTTTTCAGACAACTGAATCTCCTTGTAATAGCAAGGCTCAGAAGAGCCCACACACTCAGCCCTTAACCCCAGTGTACAGAAAGTGTCAAAACGTGTTTTTCAGCAGAAATAAACATGTTTCTGCAAGTTTGGTCAACCCCATGTAAGTTATGGGGCAGTAACAAGACACTTTTCAAAACGTGTTTTTCAGCCCGAAATAAACGCGTTTTTTCAGACAACTGAATCTCCTTGTAATAGCAAGGCTCAGAAGAGCCCACACACTCAGCCCTTAACCCCAGTGTGCAGAAAGGGTCAAAACGTGTTTTTCAGCAGAAATAAACATGTTTCTGCAAGTTTGGTCAACCCCAAGTAAGTTATGGGGCAGTAACAAGACACTTTTCAAAACGTGTTTTTCAGCCCGAAATAAACGCGTTTTTTCAGACAACTGAATCTCCTTGTAATAGCAAGGCTCAGAAGAGCCCACACACTCAGCCCTTAACCCCAGTGTACAGAAAGTGTCAAAACGTGTTTTTCAGCAGAAATAAACATGTTTCTGCAAGTTTGGTCAACCCCATGTAAGTTATGGGGCAGTAACATCACACTTTTCAAAACGTGTTTTTGAGCCCGAAATAAACGCGTTTTTTCAGACAACTGAATCTACTTGTAACAGCAAGGCTCAGAAGTGCCCACACACTCAGCCCTTAACCCCAGTGTGCAGAAAGGGTCAAAACGTGTTTTTTAGCAGAAATAAACATGTTTCTACAAGTTTGGTCAACCCCATGTAAGTTATGGGGCAGTAACAAGACACTTTTCAAAACGTGTTTTTCAGCCCGAAATAAACGCGTTTTTTCAGACAGCAGAATCTCAGTGTAACTGCTAGGCTCAGAAGAGCCCACACACTCAGCCCTTAACCCCAGTGTGCAGAAAGGGTCAAAACGTGTTTTTCAGCAGAAATAAACATGTTTCTGCAAGTTTGGTCAACCCCATGTAAGTTATGGGGCAGTAACATCACACTTTTCAAAACGTGTTTTTCAGCCCGAAATAAACGCGTTTTTTCAGACAACTGAATCTCCTTGTAACAGCAAGGCTCAGAAGAGCCCACACACTCAGCCCTTAACCCCAGTGTGCAGAAAGGGTCAAAACGTGTTTTTCAGCAGAAATAAACATGTTTCTGCAAGTTTGGTCAACCCCATGTAAGTTATGGGGCAGTAACAAGACACTTTTCAAAACGCGTTTTTTCAGACAGCAGAATCTCAGTGTAACTGCTAGGCTCAGAAGAGCCCACACACTCAGCTCTTAACCCCAGTGTGCAGAAAGGGTCAAAACGTGTTTTTCAGCAGAAATAAACATGTTTCTGCAAGTTTGGTCAACCCCATGTAAGTTATGGGGCAGTAACATCACACTTTTCAAAACGTGTTTTTCAGCCCGAAATAAACGCGTTTTTTCAGGCAACTGAATCTACTTGTAACAGCAAGGCTCAGAAGTGCCCACACACTCAGCCCTTAACCCCAGTGTGCAGAAAGGGTCAAAACGTGTTTTTCAGCAGAAATAAACATGTTTCTGCAAGTTTGGTCAACCCCATGTAAGTTATGGGGCAGTAACAAGACACTTTTCAAAACGTGTTTTTCAGCCCGAAATAAACGCGTTTTTTCAGACAGCAGAATCTCAGTGTAACTGCTAGGCTCAGAAGAGCCCACACACTCAGCTCTTAACCCCAGTGTGCAGAAAGGGTCAAAACGTGTTTTTCAGCAGAAATAAACATGTTTCTGCAAGTTTGGTCAACCCCATGTAAGTTATGGGGCAGTAACATCACACTTTTCAAAACGTGTTTTTCAGCCCGAAATAAACGCGTTTTTTCAGACAACTGAATCCCCATGTAACAGCAAGGCTCAGAAGAGCCCACACACTCAGCCCTTAACCCCAGTGTACAGAAAGTGTCAAAACGTGTTTTTCAGCAGAAATAAACATGTTTCTGCAAGTTTGGTCAACCCCATGTAAGTTATGGGGCAGTAACATCACACTTTTCAAAACGTGTTTTTGAGCCCGAAATAAACGCGTTTTTTCAGACAACTGAATCTACTTGTAACAGCAAGGCTCAGAAGTGCCCACACACTCAGCCCTTAACCCCAGTGTACAGAAAGTGTCAAAACGTGTTTTTCAGCAGAAATAAACATGTTTCTGCAAGTTTGGTCAACCCCATGTAAGTTATGGGGCAGTAACATCACACTTTTCAAAACGTGTTTTTCAGCCCGAAATAAACGCGTTTTTTCAGACAACTGAATCAACTTGTAACAGCAAGGCTCAGAAGTGCCCACACACTCAGTCCTTAACCCCAGTGTGCAGAAAGGGTCAAAACGTGTTTTTCAGCAGAAATAAACATGTTTCTGCAAGTTTGGTCAACCCCATGTAAGTTATGGGGCAGTAACAAGACACTTTTCAAAACGTGTTTTTCAGCCCGAAATAAACGCGTTTTTTCAGACAGCAGAATCTCAGTGTAACTGCTAGGCTCAGAAGAGCCCACACACTCAGCTCTTAACCCCAGTGTGCAGAAAGGGTCAAAACGTGTTTTTCAGCAGAAATAAACATGTTTCTGCAAGTTTGGTCAACCCCATGTAAGTTATGGGGCAGTAACATCACACTTTTCAAAACGTGTTTTTCAGCCCGAAATAAACGCGTTTTTTCAGGCAACTGAATCTACTTGTAACAGCAAGGCTCAGAAGTGCCCACACACTCAGCCCTTAACCCCAGTGTGCAGAAAGGGTCAAAACGTGTTTTTCAGCAGAAATAAACATGTTTCTGCAAGTTTGGTCAACCCCATGTAAGTTATGGGGCAGTAACAAGACACTTTTCAAAACGTGTTTTTCAGCCCGAAATAAACGCGTTTTTTCAGACAGCAGAATCTCAGTGTAACTGCTAGGCTCAGAAGAGCCCACACACTCAGCTCTTAACCCCAGTGTGCAGAAAGGGTCAAAACGTGTTTTTCAGCAGAAATAAACATGTTTCTGCAAGTTTGGTCAACCCCATGTAAGTTATGGGGCAGTAACAAGACACTTTTCAAAACGTGTTTTTCAGCCCGAAATAAACGCGTTTTTTCAGACAACTGAATCTCCTTGTAATAGCAAGGCTCAGAAGAGCCCACACACTCAGCCCTTAACCCCAGTGTACAGAAAGTGTCAAAATCTGTTTTTCAGCAGAAATAAACATGTTTCTGCAAGTTTGGTCAACCCCATGTAAGTTATGGGGCAGTAACATCACACTTTTCAAAACGTGTTTTTCAGCCCGAAATAAACGCGTTTTTTCAGGCAACTGAATCTACTTGTAACAGCAAGGCTCAGAAGTGCCCACACACTCAGCCCTTAACCCCAGTGTGCAGAAAGGGTCAAAACGTGTTTTTCAGCAGAAATAAACATGTTTCTGCAAGTTTGGTCAACCCCATGTAAGTTATGGGGCAGTAACAAGACACTTTTCAAAACGTGTTTTTCAGCCCGAAATAAACGCGTTTTTTTAGACAGCAGAATCTCAGTGTAACTGCTAGGCTCAGAAGAGCCCACACACTCAGCTCTTAACCCCAGTGTGCAGAAAGGGTCAAAACGTGTTTTTCAGCAGAAATAAAAATGTTTCTGCAAGTTTGTTCAACCCCATGTAAGTTATGGGGCAGTAACATCAAACTTTTCAAAACGTGTTTTTCAGCCCGAAATAAACGCGTTTTTTCAGACAACTGAATCCCCATGTAACAGCAAGGCTCAGAAGAGCCCACACACTCAGCCCTTAACCCCAGTGTACAGAAAGTGTCAAAACGTGTTTTTCAGCAGAAATAAACATGTTTCTGCAAGTTTGGTCAACCCCATGTAAGTTATGGGGCAGTAACATCACACTTTTCAAAACGTGTTTTTCAGCCCGAAATAAACGTGTTTTTTCAGGCAACTGAATCTACTTGTAACAGCAAGGCTCAGAAGTGCCCACACACTCAGCCCTTAACCCCAGTGTGCAGAAAGGGTCAAAACGTGTTTTTCAGCAGAAATAAACATGTTTCTGCAAGTTTGGTCAACCCCATGTAAGTTATGGGGCAGTAACATCAAACTTTTCAAAACGTGTTTTTCAGCCCGAAATAAACGCGTTTTTTCAGACAACTGAATCTCCTTGTAATAGCAAGGCTCAGAAGAGCCCAAACACTCAGCCCTTAACCCCAGTGTACAGAAAGGGTCAAAATGTGTTTTTCAGCAGAAATAAACATGTTTCTGCAAGTTTGGTCAACCCCATGTAAGTTATGGGGCAGTAACAAGACACTTTTCAAAACGTGTTTTTCAGCCCGAAATAAACGCGTTTTTTCAGACAACTGAATCTCCTTGTAATAGCAAGGCTCAGAAGAGCCCACACACTCAGCCCTTAACCCCAGTGTACAGAAAGTGTCAAAACGTGTTTTTCAGCAGAAATAAACATGTTTCTGCAAGTTTGGTCAACCCCATGTAAGTTATGGGGCAGTTACAAGACACTTTTCAAAACGTGTTTTTCAGCCCGAAATAAACGCGTTTTTTCAGACAACTGAATCTCCTTGTAATAGCAAGGCTCAGAAGAGCCCACACACTCAGCCCTTAACCCCAGTGTGCAGAAAGGGTCAAAACGTGTTTTTCAGCAGAAATAAACATGTTTCTGCAAGTTTGGTCAACCCCAAGTAAGTTATGGGGCAGTAACAAGACACTTTTCAAAACGTGTTTTTCAGCCCGAAATAAACGCGTTTTTTCAGACAACTGAATCTCCTTGTAATAGCAAGGCTCAGAAGAGCCCACACACTCAGCCCTTAACCCCAGTGTACAGAAAGTGTCAAAACGTGTTTTTCAGCAGAAATAAACATGTTTCTGCAAGTTTGGTCAACCCCATGTAAGTTATGGGGCAGTAACATCACACTTTTCAAAACGTGTTTTTGAGCCCGAAATAAACGCGTTTTTTCAGACAACTGAATCTACTTGTAACAGCAAGGCTCAGAAGTGCCCACACACTCAGCCCTTAACCCCAGTGTGCAGAAAGGGTCAAAACGTGTTTTTCAGCAGAAATAAACATGTTTCTGCAAGTTTGGTCAACCCCATGTAAGTTATGGGGCAGTAACAAGACACTTTTCAAAACGTGTTTTTCAGCCCGAAATAAACGCGTTTTTTCAGACAGCAGAATCTCAGTGTAACTGCTAGGCTCAGAAGAGCCCACACACTCAGCCCTTAACCCCAGTGTGCAGAAAGGGTCAAAACGTGTTTTTCAGCAGAAATAAACATGTTTCTGCAAGTTTGGTCAACCCCATGTAAGTTATGGGGCAGTAACAAGACACTTTTCAAAACGTGTTTTTCAGCCCGAAATAAACGCGTTTTTTCAGACAACTGAATCTCCTTGTAATAGCAAGGCTCAGAAGAGCCCACACACTCAGCCCTTAACCCCAGTGTACAGAAAGTGTCAAAACGTGTTTTTCAGCAGAAATAAACATGTTTCTGCAAGTTTGGTCAACCCCATGTAAGTTATGGGGCAGTAACAAGACACTTTTCAAAACGTGTTTTTCAGCCCGAAATAAACGCGTTTTTTCAGACAACTGAATCTCCTTGTAATAGCAAGGCTCAGAAGAGCCCACACACTCAGCCCTTAACCCCAGTGTGCAGAAAGGGTCAAAACGTGTTTTTCAGCAGAAATAAACATGTTTCTGCAAGTTTGGTCAACCCCATGTAAGTTATGGGGCAGTAACAAGACACTTTTCAAAACGTGTTTTTCAGCCCGAAATAAACGCGTTTTTTCAGACAACTGAATCTCCTTGTAATAGCAAGGCTCAGAAGAGCCCACACACTCAGCCCTTAACCCCAGTGTGCAGAAAGGGTCAAAACGTGTTTTTCAGCAGAAATAAACATGTTTCTGCAAGTTTGGTCAACCCCATGTAAGTTATGGGGCAGTAACATCACACTTTTCAAAACGTGTTTTTCAGCCCGAAATAAACGCGTTTTTTCAGACAACTGAATCTCCTTGTAACAGCAAGGCTCAGAAGAGCCCACACACTCAGCCCTTAACCCCAGTGTGCAGAAAGGGTCAAAACGTGTTCTTCAGCAGAAATAAACATGTTTCTGCAAGTTTGGTCAACCCCATGTAAGTTATGGGGCAGTAACATCACACTTTTCAAAACGTGTTTTTCAGCCCGAAATAAACGCGTTTTTTCAGACAGCTGAATCTACTTGTAACAGCAAGGCCAGAAGTGCCCACACACTCAGCCCTTAACCCCAGTGTGCAGAAAGGGTCAAAACGTGTTTTTCAGCAGAAATAAACATGTTTCTGCAAGTTTGGTCAACCCCATGTAAGTTATGGGGCAGTAACATCACACTTTTCAAAACGTGTTTTTCAGCCCGAAATAAACGCGTTTTTTCAGACAACTGAATCTCCTTGTAACAGCAAGGCTCAGAAGAGCCCACACACTCAGCCCTTAACCCCAGTGTGCAGAAAGGGTCAAAACGTGTTTTTCAGCAGAAATAAACATGTTTCTGCAAGTTTGGTCAACCCCATGTAAGTTATGGGGCAGTAACATCACACTTTTCAAAACGTGTTTTTCAGCCCGAAATAAACGCGTTTTTTCAGACAGCTGAATCTACTTGTAACAGCAAGGCTCAGAAGTGCCCACACACTCAGCCCTTAACCCCAGTGTGCAGAAAGGGTCAAAACGTGTTTTTCAGCAGAAATAAACATGTTTCTGCAAGTTTGGTCAACCCCATGTAAGTTGTGGGGCAGTAACATCACACTTTTCAAAACGTGTTTTTCAGCCCGAAATAAACGCGTTTTTTCAGACAACTGAATCTACTTGTAACAGCAAGGCTCAGAAGTGCCCACACACTCAGCCCTTAACCCCAGTGTGCAGAAAGGGTCAAAACGTGTTTTTCAGCAGAAATAAACATGTTTCTGCAAGTTTTGTCAACCCCATGTAAGTTATGGGGCAGTAACAAGACACTTTTCAAAACGTGTTTTTCAGCCCGAAATAAACGCGTTTTTTTAGACAGCAGAATCTCAGTGTAACTGCTAGGCTCAGAAGAGCCCACACACTCAGCTCTTAACCCCAGTGTGCAGAAAGGGTCAAAACGTGTTTTTCAGCAGAAATAAACATGTTTCTGCAAGTTTGGTCAACCCCATGTAAGTTATGGGGCAGTAACAAGACACTTTTCAAAACGTGTTTTTCAGCCCGAAATAAACGCGTTTTTTCAGACAACTGAATCTCCTTGTAATAGCAAGGCTCAGAAGAGCCCACACACTCAGCCCTTAACCCCAGTGTACAGAAAGTGTCAAAATCTGTTTTTCAGCAGAAATAAACATGTTTCTGCAAGTTTGGTCAACCCCATGTAAGTTATGGGGCAGTAACATCACACTTTTCAAAACGTGTTTTTCAGCCCGAAATAAACGCGTTTTTTCAGGCAACTGAATCTACTTGTAACAGCAAGGCTCAGAAGTGCCCACACACTCAGCCCTTAACCCCAGTGTGCAGAAAGGGTCAAAACGTGTTTTTCAGCAGAAATAAACATGTTTCTGCAAGTTTGGTCAACCCCATGTAAGTTATGGGGCAGTAACAAGACACTTTTCAAAACGTGTTTTTCAGCCCGAAATAAACGCGTTTTTTTAGACAGCAGAATCTCAGTGTAACTGCTAGGCTCAGAAGAGCCCACACACTCAGCTCTTAACCCCAGTGTGCAGAAAGGGTCAAAACGTGTTTTTCAGCAGAAATAAAAATGTTTCTGCAAGTTTGTTCAACCCCATGTAAGTTATGGGGCAGTAACATCAAACTTTTCAAAACGTGTTTTTCAGCCCGAAATAAACGCGTTTTTTCAGACAACTGAATCCCATGTAACAGCAAGGCTCAGAAGAGCCCACACACTCAGCCCTTAACCCCAGTGTACAGAAAGTGTCAAAATGTGTTTTTCAGCAGAAATAAACATGTTTCTGCAAGTTTGGTCACCCCCATGTAAGTTATGGGGCAGTAACAAGACACTTTTCAAAACGTGTTTTTCAGCCCGAAATAAACGCGTTTTTTCAGACAACTGAATCTCCTTGTAACAGCAAGGCTCAGAAGTGCCCACACACTCAGTCCTTAACCCCAGTGTGCAGAAAGGGTCAAAACGTGTTTTTCAGCAGAAATAAACATGTTTCTGCAAGTTTGGTCAACCCCATGTAAGTTATGGGGCAGTAACATCACACTTTTCAAAACGTGTTTTTCAGCCCGAAATAAACGTGTTTTTTCAGGCAACTGAATCTACTTGTAACAGCAAGGCTCAGAAGTGCCCACACACTCAGCCCTTAACCCCAGTGTGCAGAAAGGGTCAAAACGTGTTTTTCAGCAGAAATAAACATGTTTCTGCAAGTTTGGTCAACCCCATGTAAGTTATGGGGCAGTAACATCAAACTTTTCAAAACGTGTTTTTCAGCCCGAAATAAACGCGTTTTTCAGACAACTGAATCTCCTTGTAATAGCAAGGCTCAGAAGAGCCCAAACACTCAGCCCTTAACCCCAGTGTACAGAAAGTGTCAAAATGTGTTTTTCAGCAGAAATAAACATGTTTCTGCAAGTTTGGTCAACCCCATGTAAGTTATGGGGCAGTAACAAGACACTTTTCAAAACGTGTTTTTCAGCCCGAAATAAACGCGTTTTTTCAGACAACTGAATCTCCTTGTAATAGCAAGGCTCAGAAGAGCCCACACACTCAGCCCTTAACCCCAGTGTACAGAAAGTGTCAAAACGTGTTTTTCAGCAGAAATAAACATGTTTCTGCAAGTTTGGTCAACCCCATGTAAGTTATGGGGCAGTAAACAAGACACTTTTCAAAACGTGTTTTTCAGCCCGAAATAAACGCGTTTTTTCAGACAACTGAATCTCCTTGTAATAGCAAGGCTCAGAAGAGCCCACACACTCAGCCCTTAACCCCAGTGTGCAGAAAGGGTCAAAACGTGTTTTTCAGCAGAAATAAACATGTTTCTGCAAGTTTGGTCAACCCCAAGTAAGTTATGGGGCAGTAACAAGACACTTTTCAAAACGTGTTTTTCAGCCCGAAATAAACGCGTTTTTTCAGACAACTGAATCTCCTTGTAATAGCAAGGCTCAGAAGAGCCCACACACTCAGCCCTTAACCCCAGTGTACAGAAAGTGTCAAAACGTGTTTTTCAGCAGAAATAAACATGTTTCTGCAAGTTTGGTCAACCCCATGTAAGTTATGGGGCAGTAACATCACACTTTTCAAAACGTGTTTTTGAGCCCGAAATAAACGCGTTTTTTCAGACAACTGAATCTACTTGTAACAGCAAGGCTCAGAAGTGCCCACACACTCAGCCCTTAACCCCAGTGTGCAGAAAGGGTCAAAACGTGTTTTTTAGCAGAAATAAACATGTTTCTACAAGTTTGGTCAACCCCATGTAAGTTATGGGGCAGTAACAAGACACTTTTCAAAACGTGTTTTTCAGCCCGAAATAAACGCGTTTTTTCAGACAGCAGAATCTCAGTGTAACTGCTAGGCTCAGAAGAGCCCACACACTCAGCCCTTAACCCCAGTGTGCAGAAAGGGTCAAAACGTGTTTTTCAGCAGAAATAAACATGTTTCTGCAAGTTTGGTCAACCCCATGTAAGTTATGGGGCAGTAACATCACACTTTTCAAAACGTGTTTTTCAGCCCGAAATAAACGCGTTTTTTCAGACAACTGAATCTCCTTGTAACAGCAAGGCTCAGAAGAGCCCACACACTCAGCCCTTAACCCCAGTGTGCAGAAAGGGTCAAAACGTGTTTTTCAGCAGAAATAAACATGTTTCTGCAAGTTTGGTCAACCCCATGTAAGTTATGGGGCAGTAACAAGACACTTTTCAAAACGCGTTTTTTCAGACAGCAGAATCTCAGTGTAACTGCTAGGCTCAGAAGAGCCCACACACTCAGCTCTTAACCCCAGTGTGCAGAAAGGGTCAAAACGTGTTTTTCAGCAGAAATAAACATGTTTCTGCAAGTTTGGTCAACCCCATGTAAGTTATGGGGCAGTAACATCACACTTTTCAAAACGTGTTTTTCAGCCCGAAATAAACGCGTTTTTTCAGGCAACTGAATCTACTTGTAACAGCAAGGCTCAGAAGTGCCCACACACTCAGCCCTTAACCCCAGTGTGCAGAAAGGGTCAAAACGTGTTTTTCAGCAGAAATAAACATGTTTCTGCAAGTTTGGTCAACCCCATGTAAGTTATGGGGCAGTAACAAGACACTTTTCAAAACGTGTTTTTCAGCCCGAAATAAACGCGTTTTTTCAGACAGCAGAATCTCAGTGTAACTGCTAGGCTCAGAAGAGCCCACACACTCAGCTCTTAACCCCAGTGTGCAGAAAGGGTCAAAACGTGTTTTTCAGCAGAAATAAACATGTTTCTGCAAGTTTGGTCAACCCCATGTAAGTTATGGGGCAGTAACATCACACTTTTCAAAACGTGTTTTTCAGCCCGAAATAAACGCGTTTTTTCAGACAACTGAATCCCCATGTAACAGCAAGGCTCAGAAGAGCCCACACACTCAGCCCTTAACCCCAGTGTACAGAAAGTGTCAAAATGTGTTTTTCAGCAGAAATAAACATGTTTCTGCAAGTTTGGTCAACCCCATGTAAGTTATGGGGCAGTAACAAGACACTTTTCAAAACGTGTTTTTCAGCCCGAAATAAACGCGTTTTTTCAGACAACTGAATCTCCTTGTAATAGCAAGGCTCAGAAGAGCCCACACACTCAGCCCTTAACCCCAGTGTGCAGAAAGGGTCAAAACGTGTTTTTCAGCAGAAATAAACATGTTTCTGCAAGTTTGGTCAACCCCATGTAAGTTATGGGGCAGTAACAAGACACTTTTCAAAACGTGTTTTTCAGCCCGAAATAAACGCGTTTTTTCAGACAACTGAATCCCCATGTAACAGCAAGGCTCAGAAGAGCCCACACACTCAGCCCTTAACCCCAGTGTACAGAAAGTGTCAAAACGTGTTTTTCAGCAGAAATAAACATGTTTCTGCAAGTTTGGTCAACCCCATGTAAGTTATGGGGCAGTAACATCACACTTTTCAAAACGTGTTTTCAGCCCGAAATAAACGCGTTTTTTCAGACAACTGAATCTACTTGTAACAGCAAGGCTCAGAAGTGCCCACACACTCAGCTCTTAACCCCAGTGTGCAGAAAGGGTCAAAACGTGTTTTTCAGCAGAAATAAACATGTTTCTGCAAGTTTGGTGAACCCCATGTAAGTTATGGGGCAGTAACATCACACTTTTCAAAACGTGTTTTTCAGCCCGAAATAAACGCGTTTTTTCAGACAGCTGAATCTACTTGTAACAGCAAGGCCAGAAGTGCCCACACACTCAGCCCTTAACCCCAGTGTGCAGAAAGGGTCAAAACGTGTTTTTCAGCAGAAATAAACATGTTTCTGCAAGTTTGGTCAACCCCATGTAAGTTATGGGGCAGTAACATCACACTTTTCAAACGTGTTTTTCAGCCCGAAATAAACGCGTTTTTTCAGACAACTGAATCTCCTTGTAACAGCAAGGCTCAGAAGAGCCCACACACTCAGCCCTTAACCCCAGTGTGCAGAAAGGGTCAAAACGTGTTTTTCAGCAGAAATAAACATGTTTCTGCAAGTTTGGTCAACCCCATGTAAGTTATGGGGCAGTAACATCACACTTTTCAAAACGTGTTTTTCAGCCCGAAATAAACGCGTTTTTTCAGACAGCTGAATCTACTTGTAACAGCAAGGCTCAGAAGTGCCCACACACTCAGCCCTTAACCCCAGTGTGCAGAAAGGGTCAAAACGTGTTTTTCAGCAGAAATAAACATGTTTCTGCAAGTTTGGTCAACCCCATGTAAGTTGTGGGGCAGTAACATCACACTTTTCAAAACGTGTTTTTCAGCCCGAAATAAACGCGTTTTTTCAGACAACTGAATCTACTTGTAACAGCAAGGCTCAGAAGTGCCCACACACTCAGCCCTTAACCCCAGTGTGCAGAAAGGGTCAAAACGTGTTTTTCAGCAGAAATAAACATGTTTCTGCAAGTTTTGTCAACCCCATGTAAGTTATGGGGCAGTAACAAGACACTTTTCAAAACGTGTTTTTCAGCCCGAAATAAACGCGTTTTTTTAGACAGCAGAATCTCAGTGTAACTGCTAGGCTCAGAAGAGCCCACACACTCAGCTCTTAACCCCAGTGTGCAGAAAGGGTCAAAACGTGTTTTTCAGCAGAAATAAACATGTTTCTGCAAGTTTGGTCAACCCCATGTAAGTTATGGGGCAGTAACAAGACACTTTTCAAAACGTGTTTTTCAGCCCGAAATAAACGCGTTTTTTCAGACAACTGAATCTCCTTGTAATAGCAAGGCTCAGAAGAGCCCACACACTCAGCCCTTAACCCCAGTGTACAGAAAGTGTCAAAATCTGTTTTTCAGCAGAAATAAACATGTTTCTGCAAGTTTGGTCAACCCCATGTAAGTTATGGGGCAGTAACATCACACTTTTCAAAACGTGTTTTTCAGCCCGAAATAAACGCGTTTTTTCAGGCAACTGAATCTACTTGTAACAGCAAGGCTCAGAAGTGCCCACACACTCAGCCCTTAACCCCAGTGTGCAGAAAGGGTCAAAACGTGTTTTTCAGCAGAAATAAACATGTTTCTGCAAGTTTGGTCAACCCCATGTAAGTTATGGGGCAGTAACAAGACACTTTTCAAAACGTGTTTTTCAGCCCGAAATAAACGCGTTTTTTTAGACAGCAGAATCTCAGTGTAACTGCTAGGCTCAGAAGAGCCCACACACTCAGCTCTTAACCCCAGTGTGCAGAAAGGGTCAAAACGTGTTTTTCAGCAGAAATAAAAATGTTTCTGCAAGTTTGTTCAACCCCATGTAAGTTATGGGCAGTAACATCAAACTTTTCAAAACGTGTTTTTCAGCCCGAAATAAACGCGTTTTTTCAGACAACTGAATCCCCATGTAACAGCAAGGCTCAGAAGAGCCCACACACTCAGCCCTTAACCCCAGTGTACAGAAAGTGTCAAAACGTGTTTTTCAGCAGAAATAAACATGTTTCTGCAAGTTTGGTCAACCCCATGTAAGTTATGGGGCAGTAACATCACACTTTTCAAAACGTGTTTTTCAGCCCGAAATAAACGTGTTTTTCAGGCAACTGAATCTACTTGTAACAGCAAGGCTCAGAAGTGCCCACACACTCAGCCCTTAACCCCAGTGTGCAGAAAGGGTCAAAACGTGTTTTTCAGCAGAAATAAACATGTTTCTGCAAGTTTGGTCAACCCCATGTAAGTTATGGGGCAGTAACATCAAACTTTTCAAAACGTGTTTTTCAGCCCGAAATAAACGCGTTTTTTCAGACAACTGAATCTCCTTGTAATAGCAAGGCTCAGAAGAGCCCAAACACTCAGCCCTTAACCCCAGTGTACAGAAAGTGTCAAAATGTGTTTTTCAGCAGAAATAAACATGTTTCTGCAAGTTTGGTCAACCCCATGTAAGTTATGGGGCAGTAACAAGACACTTTTCAAAACGTGTTTTTCAGCCCGAAATAAACGCGTTTTTTCAGACAACTGAATCTCCTTGTAATAGCAAGGCTCAGAAGAGCCCACACACTCAGCCCTTAACCCCAGTGTACAGAAAGTGTCAAAACGTGTTTTTCAGCAGAAATAAACATGTTTCTGCAAGTTTGGTCAACCCCATGTAAGTTATGGGGCAGTAACAAGACACTTTTCAAAACGTGTTTTTCAGCCCGAAATAAACGCGTTTTTTCAGACAACTGAATCTCCTTGTAATAGCAAGGCTCAGAAGAGCCCACACACTCAGCCCTTAACCCCAGTGTGCAGAAAGGGTCAAAACGTGTTTTTCAGCAGAAATAAACATGTTTCTGCAAGTTTGGTCAACCCCAAGTAAGTTATGGGGCAGTAACAAGACACTTTTCAAAACGTGTTTTTCAGCCCGAAATAAACGCGTTTTTTCAGACAACTGAATCTCCTTGTAATAGCAAGGCTCAGAAGAGCCCACACACTCAGCCCTTAACCCCAGTGTACAGAAAGTGTCAAAACGTGTTTTTCAGCAGAAATAAACATGTTTCTGCAAGTTTGGTCAACCCCATGTAAGTTATGGGGCAGTAACATCACACTTTTCAAAACGTGTTTTTGAGCCCGAAATAAACGCGTTTTTTCAGACAACTGAATCTACTTGTAACAGCAAGGCTCAGAAGTGCCCACACACTCAGCCCTTAACCCCAGTGTGCAGAAAGGGTCAAAACGTGTTTTTTAGCAGAAATAAACATGTTTCTACAAGTTTGGTCAACCCCATGTAAGTTATGGGGCAGTAACAAGACACTTTTCAAAACGTGTTTTTCAGCCCGAAATAAACGCGTTTTTTCAGACAGCAGAATCTCAGTGTAACTGCTAGGCTCAGAAGAGCCCACACACTCAGCCCTTAACCCCAGTGTGCAGAAAGGGTCAAAACGTGTTTTTCAGCAGAAATAAACATGTTTCTGCAAGTTTGGTCAACCCCATGTAAGTTATGGGGCAGTAACATCACACTTTTCAAAACGTGTTTTTCAGCCCGAAATAAACGCGTTTTTTCAGACAACTGAATCTCCTTGTAACAGCAAGGCTCAGAAGAGCCCACACACTCAGCCCTTAACCCCAGTGTGCAGAAAGGGTCAAAACGTGTTTTTCAGCAGAAATAAACATGTTTCTGCAAGTTTGGTCAACCCCATGTAAGTTATGGGGCAGTAACAAGACACTTTTCAAAACGCGTTTTTTCAGACAGCAGAATCTCAGTGTAACTGCTAGGCTCAGAAGAGCCCACACACTCAGCTCTTAACCCCAGTGTGCAGAAAGGGTCAAAACGTGTTTTTCAGCAGAAATAAACATGTTTCTGCAAGTTTGGTCAACCCCATGTAAGTTATGGGGCAGTAACATCACACTTTTCAAAACGTGTTTTTCAGCCCGAAATAAACGCGTTTTTTCAGGCAACTGAATCTACTTGTAACAGCAAGGCTCAGAAGTGCCCACACACTCAGCCCTTAACCCCAGTGTGCAGAAAGGGTCAAAACGTGTTTTTCAGCAGAAATAAACATGTTTCTGCAAGTTTGGTCAACCCCATGTAAGTTATGGGGCAGTAACAAGACACTTTTCAAAACGTGTTTTTCAGCCCGAAATAAACGCGTTTTTTCAGACAGCAGAATCTCAGTGTAACTGCTAGGCTCAGAAGAGCCCACACACTCAGCTCTTAACCCCAGTGTGCAGAAAGGGTCAAAACGTGTTTTTCAGCAGAAATAAACATGTTTCTGCAAGTTTGGTCAACCCCATGTAAGTTATGGGGCAGTAACATCACACTTTTCAAAACGTGTTTTTCAGCCCGAAATAAACGCGTTTTTTCAGACAACTGAATCCCCATGTAACAGCAAGGCTCAGAAGAGCCCACACACTCAGCCCTTAACCCCAGTGTACAGAAAGTGTCAAAATGTGTTTTTCAGCAGAAATAAACATGTTTCTGCAAGTTTGGTCAACCCCATGTAAGTTATGGGGCAGTAACAAGACACTTTTCAAAACGTGTTTTTCAGCCCGAAATAAACGCGTTTTTTCAGACAACTGAATCTCCTTGTAATAGCAAGGCTCAGAAGAGCCCACACACTCAGCCCTTAACCCCAGTGTGCAGAAAGGGTCAAAACGTGTTTTTCAGCAGAAATAAACATGTTTCTGCAAGTTTGGTCAACCCCATGTAAGTTATGGGGCAGTAACAAGACACTTTTCAAAACGTGTTTTTCAGCCCGAAATAAACGCGTTTTTTCAGACAACTGAATCCCCATGTAACAGCAAGGCTCAGAAGAGCCCACACACTCAGCCCTTAACCCCAGTGTACAGAAAGTGTCAAAACGTGTTTTTCAGCAGAAATAAACATGTTTCTGCAAGTTTGGTCAACCCCATGTAAGTTATGGGGCAGTAACATCACACTTTTCAAAACGTGTTTTTCAGCCCGAAATAAACGCGTTTTTTCAGACAACTGAATCTACTTGTAACAGCAAGGCTCAGAAGTGCCCACACACTCAGCTCTTAACCCCAGTGTGCAGAAAGGGTCAAAACGTGTTTTTCAGCAGAAATAAACATGTTTCTGCAAGTTTGGTGAACCCCATGTAAGTTATGGGGCAGTAACATCACACTTTTCAAAACGTGTTTTTGAGCCCGAAATAAACGCGTTTTTTCAGACAACTGAATCTACTTGTAACAGCAAGGCTCAGAAGAGCCCACACACTCAGCCCTTAACCCCAGTGTGCAGAAAGGGTCAAAACGTGTTTTTCAGCAGAAATAAACATGTTTCTGCAAGTTTGGTCAACCCCATGTAAGTTATGGGGCAGTAACAAGACACTTTTCAAAACGTGTTTTTCAGCCCGAAATAAACGCGTTTTTTCAGACAACTGAATCTCCTTGTAATAGCAAGGCTCAGAAGAGCCCACACACTCAGCCCTTAACCCCAGTGTGCAGAAAGGGTCAAAACGTGTTTTTCAGCAGAAATAAACATGTTTCTGCAAGTTTGGTCAACCCCATGTAAGTTATGGGGCAGTAACAAGACACTTTTCAAAACGTGTTTTTCAGCCCGAAATAAACGCGTTTTTTCAGACAACTGAATCTCCTTGTAATAGCAAGGCTCAGAAGAGCCCACACACTCAGCCCTTAACCCCAGTGTACAGAAAGTGTCAAAATGTGTTTTTCAGCAGAAATAAACATGTTTCTGCAAGTTTGGTCAACCCCATGTAAGTTATGGGGCAGTAACATCACACTTTTCAAAACGTGTTTTTCAGCCCGAAATAAACGCGTTTTTTCAGACAACTGAATCTACTTGTAACAGCAAGGCTCAGAAGAGCCCACACACTCAGCCCTTAACCCCAGTGTACAGAAAGTGTCAAAACGTGTTTTTCAGCAGAAATAAACATGTTTCTGCAAGTTTGGTCAACCCCATGTAAGTTATGGGGCAGTAACATCACACTTTTCAAAACGTGTTTTTGAGCCCGAAATAAACGCGTTTTTTCAGACAACTGAATCTACTTGTAACAGCAAGGCTCAGAAGTGCCCACACACTCAGCCCTTAACCCCAGTGTGCAGAAAGGGTCAAAACGTGTTTTTCAGCAGAAATAAACATGTTTCTACAAGTTTGGTCAACCCCATGTAAGTTATGGGGCAGTAACAAGACACTTTTCAAAACGTGTTTTTCAGCCCGAAATAAACGCGTTTTTTCAGACAGCAGAATCTCAGTGTAACTGCTAGGCTCAGAAGAGCCCACACACTCAGCTCTTAACCCCAGTGTGCAGAAAGGGTCAAAACGTGTTTTTCAGCAGAAATAAACATGTTTCTGCAAGTTTGGTCAACCCCATGTAAGTTATGGGGCAGTAACATCACACTTTTCAAAACGTGTTTTTCAGCCCGAAATAAACGCGTTTTTTTCAGACAACTGATTCCCCATGTAACAGCAAGGCTCAGAAGAGCCCACACACTCAGCCCTTAACCCCAGTGTACAGAAAGTGTCAAAATGTGTTTTTCAGCAGAAATAAACATGTTTCTGCAAGTTTGGTCACCCCCATGTAAGTTATGGGGCAGTAACAAGACACTTTTCAAAACGTGTTTTTCAGCCCGAAATAAACGCGTTTTTTCAGACAACTGAATCTCCTTGTAATAGCAAGGCTCAGAAGAGCCCACACACTCAACCCTTAACCCCAGTGTACAGAAAGTGTCAAAACGTGTTTTCAGCAGAAATAAACATATTTCTGCAAGTTTGGTCAACCCCATGTAAGTTATGGGGCAGTAACATCACACTTTTCAAAACGTGTTTTTGAGCCCGAAATAAACGCGTTTTTCAGACAACTGAATCTACTTGTAACAGCAAGGCTCAGAAGTGCCCACACACTCAGCCCTTAACCCCAGTGTACAGAAAGTGTCAAAACGTGTTTTTCAGCAGAAATAAACATGTTTCTGCAAGTTTGGTCAACCCCATGTAAGTTATGGGGCAGTAACATCACACTTTTCAAAACGTGTTTTTCAGCCCGAAATAAACGCGTTTTTTCAGACAACTGAATCTACTTGTAACAGCAAGGCTCAGAAGTGCCCACACACTCAGTCCTTAACCCCAGTGTGCAGAAAGGGTCAAAACGTGTTTTTCAGCAGAAATAAACATGTTTCTGCAAGTTTGGTCAACCCCATGTAAGTTATGGGGCAGTAACAAGACACTTTTCAAAACGTGTTTTTCAGCCCGAAATAAACGCGTTTTTTCAGACAGCAGAATCTCAGTGTAACTGCTAGGCTCAGAAGAGCCCACACACTCAGCTCTTAACCAGTGTGCAGAAAGGGTCAAAACGTGTTTTTCAGCAGAAATAAACATGTTTCTGCAAGTTTGGTCAACCCCATGTAAGTTATGGGGCAGTAACATCACACTTTTCAAAACGTGTTTTTCAGCCCGAAATAAACGCGTTTTTTCAGGCAACTGAATCTACTTGTAACAGCAAGGCTCAGAAGTGCCCACACACTCAGCCCTTAACCCCAGTGTGCAGAAAGGGTCAAAACGTGTTTTTCAGCAGAAATAAACATGTTTCTGCAAGTTTGGTCAACCCCATGTAAGTTATGGGGCAGTAACAAGACACTTTTCAAAACGTGTTTTTCAGCCCGAAATAAACGCGTTTTTTCAGACAGCAGAATCTCAGTGTAACTGCTAGGCTCAGAAGAGCCCACACACTCAGCTCTTAACCCCAGTGTGCAGAAAGGGTCAAAACGTGTTTTTCAGCAGAAATAAACATGTTTCTGCAAGTTTGGTCAACCCCATGTAAGTTATGGGGCAGTAACAAGACACTTTTCAAAACGTGTTTTTCAGCCCGAAATAAACGCGTTTTTTCAGACAACTGAATCTCCTTGTAATAGCAAGGCTCAGAAGAGCCCACACACTCAGCCCTTAACCCCAGTGTACAGAAAGTGTCAAAATCTGTTTTTCAGCAGAAATAAACATGTTTCTGCAAGTTTGGTCAACCCCATGTAAGTTATGGGGCAGTAACATCACACTTTTCAAAACGTGTTTTTCAGCCCGAAATAAACGCGTTTTTTCAGGCAACTGAATCTACTTGTAACAGCAAGGCTCAGAAGTGCCCACACACTCAGCCCTTAACCCCAGTGTGCAGAAAGGGTCAAAACGTGTTTTTCAGCAGAAATAAACATGTTTCTGCAAGTTTGGTCAACCCCATGTAAGTTATGGGCAGTAACAAGACACTTTTTCAAAACGTGTTTTTCAGCCCGAAATAAACGCGTTTTTTTAGACAGCAGAATCTCAGTGTAACTGCTAGGCTCAGAAAAGCCCCACTCAGCTCTTAAACCCAGTGTGCAGAAAGGGTCAAAACGTGTTTTTCAGCAGAAATAAAAATGTTTCTGCAAGTTTGTTCAACCCCATGTAAGTTATGGGGCAGTAACATCAAACTTTTCAAAACGTGTTTTTCAGCCCGAAATAAACGCGTTTTTTCAGACAACTGAATCCCCATGTAACAGCAAGGCTCAGAAGAGCCCACACACTCAGCCCTTAACCCCAGTGTACAGAAAGTGTCAAAACGTGTTTTTCAGCAGAAATAAACATGTTTCTGCAAGTTTGGTCAACCCCATGTAAGTTATGGGGCAGTAACATCACACTTTTCAAAACGTGTTTTTCAGCCCGAAATAAACGTGTTTTTTCAGGCAACTGAATCTACTTGTAACAGCAAGGCTCAGAAGTGCCCACACACTCAGCCCTTAACCCCAGTGTGCAGAAAGGGTCAAAACGTGTTTTTCAGCAGAAATAAACATGTTTCTGCAAGTTTGGTCAACCCCATGTAAGTTATGGGGCAGTAACATCACACTTTTCAAAACGTGTTTTTCAGCCCGAAATAAACGCGTTTTTTCAGACAACTGAATCTCCTTGTAATAGCAAGGCTCAGAAGAGCCCAAACACTCAGCCCTTAACCCCAGTGTACAGAAAGTGTCAAAATGTGTTTTTCAGCAGAAATAAACATGTTTCTGCAAGTTTGGTCAACCCCATGTAAGTTATGGGGCAGTAACATCCACACTTTTCAAAACGTGTTTTTCAGCCCGAAATAAACGCGTTTTTTCAGACAACTGAATCTACTTGTAACAGCAAGGCTCAGAAGAGCCCACACACTCAGCCCTTAACCCCAGTGTACAGAAAGTGTCAAAACGTGTTTTTCAGCAGAAATAAACATGTTTCTGCAAGTTTGGTCAACCCCATGTAAGTTATGGGGCAGTAACATCACACTTTTCAAAACGTGTTTTTGAGCCCGAAATAAACGCGTTTTTTCAGACAGCAGAATCTCAGTGTAACTGCTAGGCTCAGAAGAGCCCACACACTCAGCTCTTAACCCCAGTGTGCAGAAAGGGTCAAAACGTGTTTTTCAGCAGAAATAAACATGTTTCTGCAAGTTTGGTCAACCCCATGTAAGTTATGGGGCAGTAACATCACACTTTTCAAAACGTGTTTTTCAGCCCGAAATAAACGCGTTTTTTTCAGACAACTGAATCCCCATGTAACAGCAAGGCTCAGAAGAGCCCACACACTCAGCCCTTAACCCCAGTGTACAGAAAGTGTCAAAATGTGTTTTTCAGCAGAAATAAACATGTTTCTGCAAGTTTGGTCACCCCATGTAAGTTATGGGGCAGTAACATCACACTTTTCAAAACGTGTTTTTCAGCCCGAAATAAACGCGTTTTTTCAGACAACTGAATCTACTTGTAACAGCAAGGCTCAGAAGTGCCCACACACTCAGCCCTTAACCCCAGTGTGCAGAAAGGGTCAAAACGTGTTTTTCAGCAGAAATAAACATGTTTCTGCAAGTTTGGTCAACCCCATGTAAGTTATGGGGCAGTAACAAGACACTTTTCAAAACGTGTTTTTCAGCCCGAAATAAACGCGTTTTTTCAGACAGCAGAATCTCAGTGTAACTGCTAGGCTCAGAAGAGCCCACACACTCAGCTCTTAACCCCAGTGTGCAGAAAGGGTCAAAACGTGTTTTTCAGCAGAAATAAACATGTTTCTGCAAGTTTGGTCAACCCCATGTAAGTTATGGGGCAGTAACATCACACTTTTCAAAACGTGTTTTTCAGCCCGAAATAAACGCGTTTTTTCAGACAACTGAATCCCCATGTAACAGCAAGGCTCAGAAGAGCCCACACACTCAGCCCTTAACCCCAGTGTACAGAAAGTGTCAAAATGTGTTTTTCAGCAGAAATAAACATGTTTCTGCAAGTTTGGTCAACCCCATGTAAGTTATGGGGCAGTAACAAGACACTTTTCAAAACGTGTTTTTCAGCCCGAAATAAACGCGTTTTTTCAGACAACTGAATCTCCTTGTAACAGCAAGGCTCAGAAGAGCCCACACACTCAGCCCTTAACCCCAGTGTACAGAAAGTGTCAAAACGTGTTTTTCAGCAGAAATAAACATGTTTCTGCAAGTTTGGTCAACCCCATGTAAGTTATGGGGCAGTAACATCACACTTTTCAAAACGTGTTTTTGAGCCCGAAATAAACGCGTTTTTTCAGACAGCAGAATCTCAGTGTAACTGCTAGGCTCAGAAGAGCCCACACACTCAGCTCTTAACCCCAGTGTGCAGAAAGGGTCAAAACGTGTTTTTCAGCAGAAATAAACATGTTTCTGCAAGTTTGGTCAACCCCATGTAAGTTATGGGGCAGTAACATCACACTTTTCAAAACGTGTTTTTCAGCCCGAAATAAACGCGTTTTTTTCAGACAACTGAATCCCCATGTAACAGCAAGGCTCAGAAGAGCCCACACACTCAGCCCTTAACCCCAGTGTACAGAAAGTGTCAAAATGTGTTTTTCAGCAGAAATAAACATGTTTCTGCAAGTTTGGTCAACCCCATGTAAGTTATGGGGCAGTAACATCACACTTTTCAAAACGTGTTTTTCAGCCCGAAATAAACGCGTTTTTTCAGACAACTGAATCTACTTGTAACAGCAAGGCTCAGAAGTGCCCACACACTCAGCCCTTAACCCCAGTGTGCAGAAAGGGTCAAAACGTGTTTTTCAGCAGAAATAAACATGTTTCTGCAAGTTTGGTCAACCCCATGTAAGTTATGGGGCAGTAACAAGACACTTTTCAAAACGTGTTTTTCAGCCCGAAATAAACGCGTTTTTTCAGACAGCAGAATCTCAGTGTAACTGCTAGGCTCAGAAGAGCCCACACACTCAGCTCTTAACCAGTGTGCAGAAAGGGTCAAAACGTGTTTTTCAGCAGAAATAAACATGTTTCTGCAAGTTTGGTCAACCCCATGTAAGTTATGGGGCAGTAACATCACACTTTTCAAAACGTGTTTTTCAGCCCGAAATAAACGCGTTTTTTCAGGCAACTGAATCTACTTGTAACAGCAAGGCTCAGAAGTGCCCACACACTCAGCCCTTAACCCCAGTGTGCAGAAAGGGTCAAAACGTGTTTTTCAGCAGAAATAAACATGTTTCTGCAAGTTTGGTCAACCCCATGTAAGTTATGGGGCAGTAACAAGACACTTTTCAAAACGTGTTTTTCAGCCCGAAATAAACGCGTTTTTTCAGACAGCAGAATCTCAGTGTAACTGCTAGGCTCAGAAGAGCCCACACACTCAGCTCTTAACCCCAGTGTGCAGAAAGGGTCAAAACGTGTTTTTCAGCAGAAATAAACATGTTTCTGCAAGTTTGGTCAACCCCATGTAAGTTATGGGGCAGTAACAAGACACTTTTCAAAACGTGTTTTTCAGCCCGAAATAAACGCGTTTTTTCAGACAACTGAATCTCCTTGTAATAGCAAGGCTCAGAAGAGCCCACACACTCAGCCCTTAACCCCAGTGTACAGAAAGTGTCAAAATCTGTTTTTCAGCAGAAATAAACATGTTCTGCAAGTTTGGTCAACCCCATGTAAGTTATGGGGCAGTAACATCACACTTTTCAAAACGTGTTTTTCAGCCCGAAATAAACGCGTTTTTTCAGGCAACTGAATCTACTTGTAACAGCAAGGCTCAGAAGTGCCCACACACTCAGCCCTTAACCCCAGTGTGCAGAAAGGGTCAAAACGTGTTTTTCAGCAGAAATAAACATGTTTCTGCAAGTTTGGTCAACCCCATGTAAGTTATGGGGCAGTAACAAGACACTTTTCAAAACGTGTTTTTCAGCCCGAAATAAACGCGTTTTTTTAGACAGCAGAATCTCAGTGTAACTGCTAGGCTCAGAAAAGCCCACACACTCAGCTCTTAAACCCAGTGTGCAGAAAGGGTCAAAACGTGTTTTTCAGCAGAAATAAAAATGTTTCTGCAAGTTTGTTCAACCCCATGTAAGTTATGGGGCAGTAACATCAAACTTTTCAAAACGTGTTTTTCAGCCCGAAATAAACGCGTTTTTTCAGACAACTGAATCCCCATGTAACAGCAAGGCTCAGAAGAGCCCACACACTCAGCCCTTAACCCCAGTGTACAGAAAGTGTCAAAACGTGTTTTTCAGCAGAAATAAACATGTTTCTGCAAGTTTGGTCAACCCCATGTAAGTTATGGGGCAGTAACATCACACTTTTCAAAACGTGTTTTTCAGCCCGAAATAAACGTGTTTTTTCAGGCAACTGAATCTACTTGTAACAGCAAGGCTCAGAAGTGCCCACACACTCAGCCCTTAACCCAGTGTGCAGAAAGGGTCAAAACGTGTTTTTCAGCAGAAATAAACATGTTTCTGCAAGTTTGGTCAACCCCATGTAAGTTATGGGGCAGTAACATCACACTTTTCAAAACGTGTTTTTCAGCCCGAAATAAACGCGTTTTTTCAGACAACTGAATCTCCTTGTAATAGCAAGGCTCAGAAGAGCCCAAACACTCAGCCCTTAACCCCAGTGTACAGAAAGTGTCAAAATGTGTTTTTCAGCAGAAATAAACATGTTTCTGCAAGTTTGGTCAACCCCATGTAAGTTATGGGGCAGTAACATCACACTTTTCAAAACGTGTTTTTCAGCCCGAAATAAACGCGTTTTTTCAGACAACTGAATCTACTTGTAACAGCAAGGCTCAGAAGAGCCCACACACTCAGCCCTTAACCCCAGTGTACAGAAAGTGTCAAAACGTGTTTTTCAGCAGAAATAAACATGTTTCTGCAAGTTTGGTCAACCCCATGTAAGTTATGGGGCAGTAACATCACACTTTTCAAAACGTGTTTTTGAGCCCGAAATAAACGCGTTTTTTCAGACAGCAGAATCTCAGTGTAACTGCTAGGCTCAGAAGAGCCCACACACTCAGCTCTTAACCCCAGTGTGCAGAAAGGGTCAAAACGTGTTTTTCAGCAGAAATAAACATGTTTCTGCAAGTTTGGTCAACCCATGTAAGTTATGGGGCAGTAACATCACACTTTTCAAAACGTGTTTTTCAGCCCGAAATAAACGCGTTTTTTTCAGACAACTGAATCCCCATGTAACAGCAAGGCTCAGAAGAGCCCACACACTCAGCCCTTAACCCCAGTGTACAGAAAGTGTCAAAATGTGTTTTTCAGCAGAAATAAACATGTTTCTGCAAGTTTGGTCAACCCATGTAAGTTATGGGGCAGTAACATCACACTTTTCAAAACGTGTTTTCAGCCCGAAATAAACGCGTTTTTTCAGACAACTGAATCTACTTGTAACAGCAAGGCTCAGAAGTGCCCACACACTCAGCCCTTAACCCCAGTGTGCAGAAAGGGTCAAAACGTGTTTTTCAGCAGAAATAAACATGTTTCTGCAAGTTTGGTCAACCCCATGTAAGTTATGGGGCAGTAACAAGACACTTTTCAAAACGTGTTTTTCAGCCCGAAATAAACGCGTTTTTTTCAGACAGCAGAATCTCAGTGTAACTGCTAGGCTCAGAAGAGCCCACACACTCAGCTCTTAACCCCAGTGTGCAGAAAGGGTCAAAACGTGTTTTTCAGCAGAAATAACATGTTTCTGCAAGTTTGGTCAACCCCATGTAAGTTATGGGGCAGTAACATCACACTTTTCAAAACGTGTTTTTCTTCAGCCCGAAATAAACGCGTTTTTTCAGACAACTGAATCCCCATGTAACAGCAAGGCTCAGAAGAGCCCACACACTCAGCCCTTAACCCCAGTGTACAGAAAGTGTCAAAATGTGTTTTTCAGCAGAAATAAACATGTTTCTGCAAGTTTGGTCAACCCCATGTAAGTTATGGGGCAGTAACAAGACACTTTTCAAAACGTGTTTTTCAGCCCGAAATAAACGCGTTTTTTCAGACAACTGAATCTCCTTGTAACAGCAAGGCTCAGAAGAGCCCACACACTCAGCCCTTAACCCCAGTGTACAGAAAGTGTCAAAACGTGTTTTTCAGCAGAAATAAACATGTTTCTGCAAGTTTGGTCAACCCCATGTAAGTTATGGGGCAGTAACATCACACTTTTCAAAACGTGTTTTTGAGCCCGAAATAAACGCGTTTTTTCAGACAGCAGAATCTCAGTGTAACTGCTAGGCTCAGAAGAGCCCACACACTCAGCTCTTAACCCCAGTGTGCAGAAAGGGTCAAAACGTGTTTTTCAGCAGAAATAAACATGTTTCTGCAAGTTTGGTCAACCCCATGTAAGTTATGGGGCAGTAACATCACACTTTTCAAAACGTGTTTTTCAGCCCGAAATAAACGCGTTTTTTTCAGACAACTGAATCCCCATGTAACAGCAAGGCTCAGAAGAGCCCACACACTCAGCCCTTAACCCCAGTGTACAGAAAGTGTCAAAATGTGTTTTTCAGCAGAAATAAACATGTTTCTGCAAGTTTGGTCAACCCCATGTAAGTTATGGGGCAGTAACATCACACTTTTCAAAACGTGTTTTTCAGCCCGAAATAAACGCGTTTTTTCAGACAACTGAATCTACTTGTAACAGCAAGGCTCAGAAGTGCCCACACACTCAGCCCTTAACCCCAGTGTGCAGAAAGGGTCAAAACGTGTTTTTCAGCAGAAATAAACATGTTTCTGCAAGTTTGGTCAACCCCATGTAAGTTATGGGGCAGTAACAAGACACTTTTCAAAACGTGTTTTTCAGCCCGAAATAAACGCGTTTTTTCAGACAGCAGAATCTCAGTGTAACTGCTAGGCTCAGAAGAGCCCACACACTCAGCTCTTAACCCCAGTGTGCAGAAAGGGTCAAAACGTGTTTTTCAGCAGAAATAAACATGTTTCTGCAAGTTTGGTCAACCCCATGTAAGTTATGGGGCAGTAACATCACACTTTTCAAAACGTGTTTTTCAGCCCGAAATAAACGCGTTTTTTCAGACAACTGAATCCCCATGTAACAGCAAGGCTCAGAAGAGCCCACACACTCAGCCCTTAACCCCAGTGTACAGAAAGTGTCAAAATGTGTTTTTCAGCAGAAATAAACATGTTTCTGCAAGTTTGGTCAACCCCATGTAAGTTATGGGGCAGTAACAAGACACTTTTCAAAACGTGTTTTTCAGCCCGAAATAAACGCGTTTTTTCAGACAACTGAATCTCCTTGTAATAGCAAGGCTCAGAAGAGCCCACACACTCAGCCCTTAACCCCAGTGTGCAGAAAGGGTCAAAACGTGTTTTTCAGCAGAAATAAACATGTTTCTGCAAGTTTGGTCAACCCCATGTAAGTTATGGGGCAGTAACAAGACACTTTTCAAAACGTGTTTTTCAGCCCGAAATAAACGCGTTTTTTCAGACAACTGAATCTCCTTGTAATAGCAAGGCTCAGAAGAGCCCACACACTCAGCCCTTAACCCCAGTGTACAGAAAGTGTCAAAACGTGTTTTTCAGCAGAAATAAACAAGTTTCTGCAAGTTTGGTCAACCCCATGTAAGTTATGGGGCAGTAACATCACACTTTTCAAAACGTGTTTTTGAGCCCGAAATAAACGCGTTTTTTCAGACAACTGAATCTACTTGTAACAGCAAGGCTCAGAAGTGCCCACACACTCAGCCCTTAACCCCAGTGTGCAGAAAGGGTCAAAACGTGTTTTTCAGCAGAAATAAACATGTTTCTGCAAGTTTGGTCAACCCCATGTAAGTTATGGGGCAGTAACAAGACACTTTTCAAAACGTGTTTTTCAGCCCGAAATAAACGCGTTTTTTCAGACAACTGAATCTCCTTGTAATAGCAAGGCTCAGAAGAGCCCACACACTCAGCCCTTAACCCCAGTGTGCAGAAAGGGTCAAAACGTGTTTTTCAGCAGAAATAAACATGTTTCTGCAAGTTTGGTCAACCCCATGTAAGTTATGGGGCAGTAACAAGACACTTTTCAAAACGTGTTTTTCAGCCCGAAATAAACGCGTTTTTTCAGACAACTGAATCTCCTTGTAATAGCAAGGCTCAGAAGAGCCCACACACTCAGCCCTTAACCCCAGTGTACAGAAAGTGTCAAAATGTGTTTTTCAGCAGAAATAAACATGTTTCTGCAAGTTTGGTCAACCCCATGTAAGTTATGGGGCAGTAACATCACACTTTTCAAAACGTGTTTTTCAGCCCGAAATAAACGCGTTTTTTCAGACAACTGAATCTACTTGTAACAGCAAGGCTCAGAAGAGCCCACACACTCAGCCCTTAACCCCAGTGTACAGAAAGTGTCAAAACGTGTTTTTCAGCAGAAATAAACATGTTTCTGCAAGTTTGGTCAACCCCATGTAAGTTATGGGGCAGTAACATCACACTTTTCAAAACGTGTTTTTGAGCCCGAAATAAACGCGTTTTTTCAGACAACTGAATCTACTTGTAACAGCAAGGCTCAGAAGTGCCCACACACTCAGCCCTTAACCCCAGTGTGCAGAAAGGGTCAAAACGTGTTTTTCAGCAGAAATAAACATGTTTCTACAAGTTTGGTTAACCCCATGTAAGTTATGGGGCAGTAACAAGACACTTTTCAAAACGTGTTTTTCAGCCCGAAATAAACGCGTTTTTTCAGACAGCAGAATCTCAGTGTAACTGCTAGGCTCAGAAGAGCCCACACACTCAGCTCTTAACCCCAGTGTGCAGAAAGGGTCAAAACGTGTTTTTCAGCAGAAATAAACATGTTTCTGCAAGTTTGGTCAACCCCATGTAAGTTATGGGGCAGTAACATCACACTTTTCAAAACGTGTTTTTCAGCCCGAAATAAACCCGTTTTTTTCAGACAACTGAATCCCCATGTAACAGCAAGGCTCAGAAGAGCCCACACACTCAGCCCTTAACCCCAGTGTACAGAAAGTGTCAAAATGTGTTTTTCAGCAGAAATAAACATGTTTCTGCAAGTTTGGTCAACCCCATGTAAGTTATGGGGCAGTAACATCACACTTTTCAAAACGTGTTTTTCAGCCCGAAATAAACGCGTTTTTTCAGACAACTGAATCTACTTGTAACAGCAAGGCTCAGAAGTGCCCACACACTCAGTCCTTAACCCCAGTGTGCAGAAAGGGTCAAAACGTGTTTTTCAGCAGAAATAAACATGTTTCTGCAAGTTTGGTCAACCCCATGTAAGTTATGGGGCAGTAACAAGACACTTTTCAAAACGTGTTTTTCAGCCCGAAATAAACGCGTTTTTTCAGACAGCAGAATCTCAGTGTAACTGCTAGGCTCAGAAGAGCCCACACACTCAGCTCTTAACCCCAGTGTGCAGAAAGGGTCAAAACGTGTTTTTCAGCAGAAATAAACATGTTTCTGCAAGTTTGGTCAACCCCATGTAAGTTATGGGGCAGTAACATCACACTTTTCAAAACGTGTTTTTCAGCCCGAAATAAACGCGTTTTTTCAGGCAACTGAATCTACTTGTAACAGCAAGGCTCAGAAGTGCCCACACACTCAGCCCTTAACCCCAGTGTGCAGAAAGGGTCAAAACGTGTTTTTCAGCAGAAATAAACATGTTTCTGCAAGTTTGGTCAACCCCATGTAAGTTATGGGGCAGTAACAAGACACTTTTCAAAACGTGTTTTTCAGCCCGAAATAAACGCGTTTTTTCAGACAGCAGAATCTCAGTGTAACTGCTAGGCTCAGAAGAGCCCACACACTCAGCTCTTAACCCCAGTGTGCAGAAAGGGTCAAAACGTGTTTTTCAGCAGAAATAAACATGTTTCTGCAAGTTTGGTCAACCCCATGTAAGTTATGGGGCAGTAACATCACACTTTTCAAAACGTGTTTTTCAGCCCGAAATAAACGCGTTTTTTCAGACAACTGAATCCCCATGTAACAGCAAGGCTCAGAAGAGCCCACACACTCAGCCCTTAACCCCAGTGTACAGAAAGTGTCAAAATGTGTTTTTCAGCAGAAATAAACATGTTTCTGCAAGTTTGGTCAACCCCATGTAAGTTATGGGGCAGTAACAAGACACTTTTCAAAACGTGTTTTTCAGCCCGAAATAAACGCGTTTTTTCAGACAGCAGAATCTCAGTGTAACTGCTAGGCTCAGAAGAGCCCACACACTCAGCTCTTAACCCCAGTGTGCAGAAAGGGTCAAAACGTGTTTTTCAGCAGAAATAAACATGTTTCTGCAAGTTTGGTCAACCCCATGTAAGTTATGGGGCAGTAACATCACACTTTTCAAAACGTGTTTTTCAGCCCGAAATAAACGCGTTTTTTCAGACAACTGAATCCCCATGTAACAGCAAGGCTCAGAAGAGCCCACACACTCAGCCCTTAACCCCAGTGTACAGAAAGTGTCAAAATGTGTTTTTCAGCAGAAATAAACATGTTTCTGCAAGTTTGGTCAACCCCATGTAAGTTATGGGGCAGTAACAAGACACTTTTCAAAACGTGTTTTTCAGCCCGAAATAAACGCGTTTTTTCAGACAACTGAATCTCCTTGTAATAGCAAGGCTCAGAAGAGCCCACACACTCAGCCCTTAAGCCCAGTGTGCAGAAAGGGTCAAAACGTGTTTTTCAGCAGAAATAAACATGTTTCTGCAAGTTTGGTCAACCCCATGTAAGTTATGGGGCAGTAACAAGACACTTTTCAAAAACGTGTTTTTCAGCCCGAAATAAACGCGTTTTTTCAGACAACTGAATCTCCTTGTAATAGCAAGGCTCAGAAGAGCCCACACACTCAGCCCTTAACCCCAGTGTACAGAAAGTGTCAAAACGTGTTTTTCAGCAGAAATAAACATGTTTCTGCAAGTTTGGTGAACCCCATGTAAGTTATGGGGCAGTAACATCACACTTTTCAAAACGTGTTTTTGAGCCCGAAATAAACGCGTTTTTTCAGACAACTGAATCTACTTGTAACAGCAAGGCTCAGAAGAGCCCACACACTCAGCCCTTAACCCCAGTGTGCAGAAAGGGTCAAAACGTGTTTTTCAGCAGAAATAAACATGTTTCTGCAAGTTTGGTCAACCCCATGTAAGTTATGGGGCAGTAACAAGACACTTTTCAAAACGTGTTTTTCAGCCCGAAATAAACGCGTTTTTTCAGACAACTGAATCTCCTTGTAATAGCAAGGCTCAGAAGAGCCCACACACTCAGCCCTTAACCCCAGTGTACAGAAAGTGTCAAAACATGTTTTTCAGCAGAAATAAACATGTTTCTGCAAGTTTGGTCAACCCCATGTAAGTTATGGGGCAGTAACAAGACACTTTTCAAAACGTGTTTTTCAGCCCGAAATAAACGCGTTTTTTCAGACAACTGAATCTCCTTGTAATAGCAAGGCTCAGAAGAGCCCACACACTCAGCCCTTAACCCCAGTGTACAGAAAGTGTCAAAACGTGTTTTTCAGCAGAAATAAACATGTTTCTGCAAGTTTGGTCAACCCCATGTAAGTTATGGGGCAGTAACAAGACACTTTTCAAAACGTGTTTTTCAGCCCGAAATAAACGCGTTTTTTCAGACAACTGAATCTCCTTGTAATAGCAAGGCTCAGAAGAGCCCACACACTCAGCCCTTAACCCCAGTGTGCAGAAAGGGTCAAAACGTGTTTTTCAGCAGAAATAAACATGTTTCTGCAAGTTTGGTCAACCCCATATAAGTTATGGGGCAGTAACATCACACTTTTCAAAACGTGTTTTTCAGCCCGAAATAAACGCGTTTTTTCAGACAACTGAATCTCCTTGTAACAGCAAGGCTCAGAAGAGCCCACACACTCAGCCCTTAACCCCAGTGTGCAGAAAGGGTCAAAACGTGTTTTTCAGCAGAAATAAACATGTTTCTGCAAGTTTGGTCAACCCCATGTAAGTTATGGGGCAGTAACATCACACTTTTCAAAACGTGTTTTTCAGCCCGAAATAAACGCGTTTTTTCAGACAGCTGAATCTACTTGTAACAGCAAGGCTCAGAAGTGCCCACACACTCAGCCCTTAACCCCAGTGTGCAGAAAGGGTCAAAACGTGTTTTTCAGCAGAAATAAACATGTTTCTGCAAGTTTGGTCAACCCCATATAAGTTATGGGGCAGTAACATCACACTTTTCAAAACGTGTTTTTCAGCCCGAAATAAACGCGTTTTTTCAGACAACTGAATCTACTTGTAACAGCAAGGCTCAGAAGTGCCCACACACTCAGCCCTTAACCCCAGTATGCAGAAAGGGTCAAAATGTGTTTTTCAGCAGAAATAAACATGTTTCTGCAAGTTTGGTCAACCCCATGTAAGTTGTGGGGCAGTAACATCATACTTTTCAAAACGTGTTTTTCAGCCCGAAATAAACGCGTTTTTTCAGACAACTGAATCTACTTGTAACAGCAAGGCTCAGAAGTGCCCACACACTCAGCCCTTAACCCCAGTGTGCAGAAAGGGTCAAAACGTGTTTTTCAGCAGAAATAAACATGTTTCTGCAAGTTTGGTCAACCCCATGTAAGTTATGGGGCAGTAACAAGACACTTTTCAAAACGTGTTTTTCAGCCCGAAATAAACGCGTTTTTTCAGGCAACTGAATCTACTTGTAACAGCAAGGCTCAGAAGTGCCCACACACTCAGCCCTTAACCCCAGTGTGCAGAAAGGGTCAAAACGTGTTTTTCAGCAGAAATAAACATGTTTCTGCAAGTTTGGTCAACCCCATGTAAGTTATGGGGCAGTAACATCACACTTTTCAAAACGTGTTTTTCAGCCCGAAATAAACGCGTTTTTTCAGACAACTGAATCTCCTTGTAATAGCAAGGCTCAGAAGAGCCCACACACTCAGCCCTTAACCCCAGTGTACAGAAAGTGTCAAAATGTGTTTTTCAGCAGAAATAAACATGTTTCTGCAAGTTTGGTCAACCCCATGTAAGTTATGGGGCAGTAACATCACACTTTTCAAAACGTGTTTTTCAGCCCGAAATAAACGCGTTTTTTCAGACAACTGAATCTACTTGTAACAGCAAGGCTCAGAAGAGCCCACACACTGAGCCCTTAACCCCAGTGTACAGAAAGTGTCAAAACGTGTTTTTCAGCAGAAATAAACATGTTTCTGCAAGTTTGGTCAACCCCATGTAAGTTATGGGGCAGTAACATCACACTTTTCAAAACGTGTTTTTGAGCCCGAAATAAACGCGTTTTTTCAGACAACTGAATCTACTTGTAACAGCAAGGCTCAGAAGAGCCCACACACTCAGCCCTTAACCCCAGTGTGCAGAAAGGGTCAAAACGTGTTTTTCAGCAGAAATAAACATGTTTCTGCAAGTTTGGTCAACCCCATGTAAGTTATGGGGCAGTAACATCACACTTTTCAAAACGTGTTTTTCAGCCCGAAATAAACGCGTTTTTTCAGACAGCTGAATCTACTTGTAACAGCAAGGCTCAGAAGTGCCCACACACTCAGCCCTTAACCCCAGTGTGCAGAAAGGGTCAAAACGTGTTTTTCAGCAGAAATAAACATGTTTCTGCAAGTTTGGTCAACCCCATATAAGTTATGGGGCAGTAACATCACACTTTTCAAAACGTGTTTTTCAGCCCGAAATAAACGCGTTTTTTCAGACAACTGAATCTACTTGTAACAGCAAGGCTCAGAAGTGCCCACACACTCAGCCCTTAACCCCAGTATGCAGAAAGGGTCAAAATGTGTTTTTCAGCAGAAATAAACATGTTTCTGCAAGTTTGGTCAACCCCATGTAAGTTGTGGGGCAGTAACATCACACTTTTCAAAACGTGTTTTTCAGCCCGAAATAAACGCGTTTTTTCAGACAACTGAATCTACTTGTAACAGCAAGGCTCAGAAGTGCCCACACACTCAGCCCTTAACCCCAGTGTGCAGAAAGGGTCAAAACGTGTTTTTCAGCAGAAATAAACATGTTTCTGCAAGTTTGGTCAACCCCATGTAAGTTATGGGGCAGTAACAAGACACTTTTCAAAACGTGTTTTTCAGCCCGAAATAAACGCGTTTTTTCAGGCAACTGAATCTACTTGTAACAGCAAGGCTCAGAAGTGCCCACACACTCAGCCCTTAACCCCAGTGTGCAGAAAGGGTCAAAACGTGTTTTTCAGCAGAAATAAACATGTTTCTGCAAGTTTGGTCAACCCCATGTAAGTTATGGGGCAGTAACATCACACTTTTCAAAACGTGTTTTTCAGCCCGAAATAAACGCGTTTTTTCAGACAACTGAATCTCCTTGTAACAGCAAGGCTCAGAAGAGCCCACACACTCAGCCCTTAACCCCAGTGTGCAGAAAGGGTCAAAACGTGTTTTTCAGCAGAAATAAACATGTTTCTGCAAGTTTGGTCAACCCCATGTAAGTTATGGGGCAGTAACATCACACTTTTCAAAACGTGTTTTTCAGCCCGAAATAAACGCGTTTTTTCAGACAGCTGAATCTACTTGTAACAGCAAGGCTCAGAAGTGCCCACACACTCAGCCCTTAACCCCAGTGTGCAGAAAGGGTCAAAACGTGTTTTTCAGCAGAAATAAACATGTTTCTGCAAGTTTGGTCAACCCCATATAAGTTATGGGGCAGTAACATCACACTTTTCAAAACGTGTTTTTCAGCCCGAAATAAACGCGTTTTTTCAGACAACTGAATCTACTTGTAACAGCAAGGCTCAGAAGTGCCCACACACTCAGCCCTTAACCCCAGTGTGCAGAAAGGGTCAAAACGTGTTTTTCAGCAGAAATAAACATGTTTCTGCAAGTTTGGTCAACCCCATGTAAGTTATGGGGCAGTAACAAGACACTTTTCAAAACGTGTTTTTCAGCCCGAAATAAACGCGTTTTTTCAGACAACTGAATCTCCTTGTAATAGCAAGGCTCAGAAGAGCCCACACACTCAGCCCTTAACCCCAGTGTACAGAAAGTGTCAAAATGTGTTTTTCAGCAGAAATAAACATGTTTCTGCAAGTTTGGTCAACCCCATGTAAGTTATGGGGCAGTAACATCACACTTTTCAAAACGTGTTTTTCAGCCCGAAATAAACGCGTTTTTTCAGACAACTGAATCTACTTGTAACAGCAAGGCTCAGAAGTGCCCACACACTCAGCCCTTAACCCCAGTGTGCAGAAAGGGTCAAAACGTGTTTTTCAGCAGAAATAAACATGTTTCTGCAAGTTTGGTCAACCCCATGTAAGTTATGGGGCAGTAACAAGACACTTTTCAAAACGTGTTTTTCAGCCCGAAATAAACGCGTTTTTTCAGACAGCAGAATCTCAGTGTAACTGCTAGGCTCAGAAGAGCCCACACACTCAGCTCTTAACCCCAGTGTGCAGAAAGGGTCAAAACGTGTTTTTCAGCAGAAATAAACATGTTTCTGCAAGTTTGGTCAACCCCATGTAAGTTATGGGGCAGTAACAAGACACTTTTCAAAACGTGTTTTTCAGCCCGAAATAAACGCGTTTTTTCAGACAACTGAATCTCCTTGTAATAGCAAGGCTCAGAAGAGCCCACACACTCAGCCCTTAACCCCAGTGTACAGAAAGTGTCAAAATCTGTTTTTCAGCAGAAATAAACATGTTTCTGCAAGTTTGGTCAACCCCATGTAAGTTATGGGGCAGTAACATCACACTTTTCAAAACGTGTTTTTCAGCCCGAAATAAACGCGTTTTTTCAGACAACTGAATCTACTTGTAACAGCAAGGCTCAGAAGTGCCCACACACTCAGCCCTTAACCCCAGTGTGCAGAAAGGGTCAAAACGTGTTTTTCAGCAGAAATAAACATGTTTCTGCAAGTTTGGTCAACCCCATGTAAGTTATGGGGCAGTAACAAGACACTTTTCAAAACGTGTTTTTCAGCCCGAAATAAACGCGTTTTTTCAGACAACTGAATCTCCTTGTAATAGCAAGGCTCAGAAGAGCCCACACACTCAGCCCTTAACCCCAGTGTACAGAAAGTGTCAAAATGTGTTTTTCAGCAGAAATAAACATGTTTCTGCAAGTTTGGTCAACCCCATGTAAGTTATGGGGCAGTAACATCACACTTTTCAAAACGTGTTTTTCAGCCCGAAATAAACGCGTTTTTTCAGACAACTGAATCTACTTGTAACAGCAAGGCTCAGAAGTGCCCACACACTCAGCCCTTAACCCCAGTGTGCAGAAAGGGTCAAAACGTGTTTTTCAGCAGAAATAAACATGTTTCTGCAAGTTTGGTCAACCCCATGTAAGTTATGGGGCAGTAACAAGACACTTTTCAAAACGTGTTTTTCAGCCCGAAATAAACGCGTTTTTTCAGACAGCAGAATCTCAGTGTAACTGCTAGGCTCAGAAGAGCCCACACACTCAGCTCTTAACCCCAGTGTGCAGAAAGGGTCAAAACGTGTTTTTCAGCAGAAATAAACATGTTTCTGCAAGTTTGGTCAACCCCATGTAAGTTATGGGGCAGTAACAAGACACTTTTCAAAACGTGTTTTTCAGCCCGAAATAAACGCGTTTTTTCAGACAACTGAATCTCCTTGTAATAGCAAGGCTCAGAAGAGCCCACACACTCAGCCCTTAACCCCAGTGTACAGAAAGTGTCAAAATCTGTTTTTCAGCAGAAATAAACATGTTTCTGCAAGTTTGGTCAACCCCATGTAAGTTATGGGGCAGTAACATCACACTTTTCAAAACGTGTTTTTCAGCCCGAAATAAACGCGTTTTTTCAGGCAACTGAATCTACTTGTAACAGCAAGGCTCAGAAGTGCCCACACACTCAGCCCTTAACCCCAGTGTGCAGAAAGGGTCAAAACGTGTTTTTCAGCAGAAATAAACATGTTTCTGCAAGTTTGGTCAACCCCATGTAAGTTATGGGGCAGTAACAAGACACTTTTCAAAACGTGTTTTTCAGCCCGAAATAAACGCGTTTTTTTAGACAGCAGAATCTCAGTGTAACTGCTAGGCTCAGAAAAGCCCACACACTCAGCTCTTAACCCCAGTGTGCAGAAAGGGTCAAAACGTGTTTTTCAGCAGAAATAAAAATGTTTCTGCAAGTTTGTTCAACCCCATGTAAGTTATGGGGCAGTAACATCAAACTTTTCAAAACGTGTTTTTCAGCCCGAAATAAACGCGTTTTTTCAGACAACTGAATCCCCATGTAACAGCAAGGCTCAGAAGAGCCCACACACTCAGCCCTTAACCCCAGTGTACAGAAAGTGTCAAAACGTGTTTTTCAGCAGAAATAAACATGTTTCTGCAAGTTTGGTCAACCCCATGTAAGTTATGGGGCAGTAACATCACACTTTTCAAAACGTGTTTTTCAGCCCGAAATAAACGTGTTTTTTCAGGCAACTGAATCTACTTGTAACAGCAAGGCTCAGAAGTGCCCACACACTCAGCCCTTAACCCCAGTGTGCAGAAAGGGTCAAAACGTGTTTTTCAGCAGAAATAAACATGTTTCTGCAAGTTTGGTCAACCCCATGTAAGTTATGGGGCAGTAACATCACACTTTTCAAAACGTGTTTTTCAGCCCGAAATAAACGCGTTTTTTCAGACAACTGAATCTCCTTGTAATAGCAAGGCTCAGAAGAGCCCAAACACTCAGCCCTTAACCCCAGTGTACAGAAAGTGTCAAAATGTGTTTTTCAGCAGAAATAAACATGTTTCTGCAAGTTTGGTCAACCCCATGTAAGTTATGGGGCAGTAACATCACACTTTTCAAAACGTGTTTTTCAGCCCGAAATAAACGCGTTTTTTCAGACAACTGAATCTACTTGTAACAGCAAGGCTCAGAAGAGCCCACACACTCAGCCCTTAACCCCAGTGTACAGAAAGTGTCAAAACGTGTTTTTCAGCAGAAATAAACATGTTTCTGCAAGTTTGGTCAACCCCATGTAAGTTATGGGGCAGTAACATCACACTTTTCAAAACGTGTTTTTGAGCCCGAAATAAACGCGTTTTTTCAATCAGCAGAATCTCAGTGTAACTGCTAGGCTCAGAAGAGCCCACACACTCAGCTCTTAACCCCAGTGTGCAGAAAGGGTCAAAACGTGTTTTTCAGCAGAAATAAACATGTTTCTGCAAGTTTGGTCAACCCCATGTAAGTTATGGGGCAGTAACATCACACTTTTCAAAACGTGTTTTTCAGCCCGAAATAAACGCGTTTTTTTCAGACAACTGAATCCCCATGTAACAGCAAGGCTCAGAAGAGCCCACACACTCAGCCCTTAACCCCAGTGTACAGAAAGTGTCAAAATGTGTTTTTCAGCAGAAATAAACATGTTTCTGCAAGTTTGGTCAACCCCATGTAAGTTATGGGGCAGTAACATCACACTTTTCAAAACGTGTTTTTCAGCCCGAAATAAACGCGTTTTTTCAGACAACTGAATCTCCTTGTAATAGCAAGGCTCAGAAGAGCCCAAACACTCAGCCCTTAACCCCAGTGTACAGAAAGTGTCAAAATGTGTTTTTCAGCAGAAATAAACATGTTTCTGCAAGTTTGGTCAACCCCATGTAAGTTATGGGGCAGTAACATCACACTTTTCAAAACGTGTTTTTCAGCCCGAAATAAACGCGTTTTTTCAGACAACTGAATCTACTTGTAACAGCAAGGCTCAGAAGAGCCCACACACTCAGCCCTTAACCCCAGTGTACAGAAAGTGTCAAAACGTGTTTTTCAGCAGAAATAAACATGTTTCTGCAAGTTTGGTCAACCCCATGTAAGTTATGGGGCAGTAACAAGACACTTTTCAAAACGTGTTTTTCAGCCCGAAATAAACGCGTTTTTTTAGACAGCAGAATCTCAGTGTAACTGCTAGGCTCAGAAAAGCCCACACACTCAGCTCTTAACCCCAGTGTGCAGAAAGGGTCAAAACGTGTTTTTCAGCAGAAATAAAAATGTTTCTGCAAGTTTGTTCAACCCCATGTAAGTTATGGGGCAGTAACATCAAACTTTTCAAAACGTGTTTTTCAGCCCGAAATAAACGCGTTTTTTCAGACAACTGAATCCCCATGTAACAGCAAGGCTCAGAAGAGCCCACACACTCAGCCCTTAACCCCAGTGTACAGAAAGTGTCAAAACGTGTTTTTCAGCAGAAATAAACATGTTTCTGCAAGTTTGGTCAACCCCATGTAAGTTATGGGGCAGTAACATCACACTTTTCAAAACGTGTTTTTCAGCCCGAAATAAACGTGTTTTTTCAGGCAACTGAATCTACTTGTAACAGCAAGGCTCAGAAGTGCCCACACACTCAGCCCTTAACCCCAGTGTGCAGAAAGGGTCAAAACGTGTTTTTCAGCAGAAATAAACATGTTTCTGCAAGTTTGGTCAACCCCATGTAAGTTATGGGGCAGTAACATCACACTTTTCAAAACGTGTTTTTCAGCCCGAAATAAACGCGTTTTTTCAGACAACTGAATCTCCTTGTAATAGCAAGGCTCAGAAGAGCCCAAACACTCAGCCCTTAACCCCAGTGTACAGAAAGTGTCAAAATGTGTTTTTCAGCAGAAATAAACATGTTTCTGCAAGTTTGGTCAACCCCATGTAAGTTATGGGGCAGTAACATCACACTTTTCAAAACGTGTTTTTCAGCCCGAAATAAACGCGTTTTTTCAGACAACTGAATCTACTTGTAACAGCAAGGCTCAGAAGAGCCCACACACTCAGCCCTTAACCCCAGTGTACAGAAAGTGTCAAAACGTGTTTTTCAGCAGAAATAAACATGTTTCTGCAAGTTTGGTCAACCCCATGTAAGTTATGGGGCAGTAACATCACACTTTTCAAAACGTGTTTTTGAGCCCGAAATAAACGCGTTTTTTCAGACAGCAGAATCTCAGTGTAACTGCTAGGCTCAGAAGAGCCCACACACTCAGCTCTTAACCCCAGTGTGCAGAAAGGGTCAAAACGTGTTTTTCAGCAGAAATAAACATGTTTCTGCAAGTTTGGTCAACCCCATGTAAGTTATGGGGCAGTAACATCACACTTTTCAAAACGTGTTTTTCAGCCCGAAATAAACGCGTTTTTTTCAGACAACTGAATCCCCATGTAACAGCAAGGCTCAGAAGAGCCCACACACTCAGCCCTTAACCCCAGTGTACAGAAAGTGTCAAAATGTGTTTTTCAGCAGAAATAAACATGTTTCTGCAAGTTTGGTCAACCCATGTAAGTTATGGGGCAGTAACATCACACTTTTCAAAACGTGTTTTTCAGCCCGAAATAAACGCGTTTTTTCAGACAACTGAATCTCCTTGTAATAGCAAGGCTCAGAAGAGCCCAAACACTCAGCCCTTAACCCCAGTGTACAGAAAGTGTCAAAATGTGTTTTTCAGCAGAAATAAACATGTTTCTGCAAGTTTGGTCAACCCCATGTAAGTTATGGGGCAGTAACATCACACTTTTCAAAACGTGTTTTTCAGCCCGAAATAAACGCGTTTTTTCAGACAACTGAATCTACTTGTAACAGCAAGGCTCAGAAGAGCCCACACACTCAGCCCTTAACCCCAGTGTACAGAAAGTGTCAAAACGTGTTTTTCAGCAGAAATAAACATGTTTCTGCAAGTTTGGTCAACCCCATGTAAGTTATGGGGCAGTAACATCACACTTTTCAAAACGTGTTTTTGAGCCCGAAATAAACGCGTTTTTTCAGACAGCAGAATCTCAGTGTAACTGCTAGGCTCAGAAGAGCCCACACACTCAGCTCTTAACCCCAGTGTGCAGAAAGGGTCAAAACGTGTTTTTCAGCAGAAATAAACATGTTTCTGCAAGTTTGGTCAACCCCATGTAAGTTATGGGGCAGTAACATCACACTTTTCAAAACGTGTTTTTCAGCCCGAAATAAACGCGTTTTTTTCAGACAACTGAATCCCCATGTAACAGCAAGGCTCAGAAGAGCCCACACACTCAGCCCTTAACCCCAGTGTACAGAAAGTGTCAAAATGTGTTTTTCAGCAGAAATAAACATGTTTCTGCAAGTTTGGTCAACCCCATGTAAGTTATGGGGCAGTAACATCACACTTTTCAAAACATGTTTTTCAGCCCGAAATAAACGCGTTTTTTCAGACAACTGAATCTCCTTGTAATAGCAAGGCTCAGAAGAGCCCACACACTCAGCCCTTAACCCCAGTGTGCAGAAAGGGTCAAAACGTGTTTTTCAGCAGAAATAAACATGTTTCTGCAAGTTTGGTCAACCCCATATAAGTTATGGGGCAGTAACATCACACTTTTCAAAACGTGTTTTTCAGCCCGAAATAAACGCGTTTTTTCAGACAACTGAATCTCCTTGTAACAGCAAGGCTCAGAAGAGCCCACACACTCAGCCCTTAACCCCAGTGTGCAGAAAGGGTCAAAACGTGTTTTTCAGCAGAAATAAACATGTTTCTGCAAGTTTGGTCAACCCCATGTAAGTTATGGGGCAGTAACATCACACTTTTCAAAACGTGTTTTTCAGCCCGAAATAAACGCGTTTTTTCAGACAGCTGAATCTACTTGTAACAGCAAGGCTCAGAAGTGCCCACACACTCAGCCCTTAACCCCAGTGTGCAGAAAGGGTCAAAACGTGTTTTTCAGCAGAAATAAACATGTTTCTGCAAGTTTGGTCAACCCCATATAAGTTATGGGGCAGTAACATCACACTTTTCAAAACGTGTTTTTCAGCCCGAAATAAACGCGTTTTTTCAGACAACTGAATCTACTTGTAACAGCAAGGCTCAGAAGTGCCCACACACTCAGCCCTTAACCCCAGTGTGCAGAAAGGGTCAAAACGTGTTTTTCAGCAGAAATAAACATGTTTCTGCAAGTTTGGTCAACCCCATGTAAGTTATGGGGCAGTAACAAGACACTTTTCAAAACGTGTTTTTCAGCCCGAAATAAACGCGTTTTTTCAGACAACTGAATCTCCTTGTAATAGCAAGGCTCAGAAGAGCCCACACACTCAGCCCTTAACCCCAGTGTACAGAAAGTGTCAAAATGTGTTTTTCAGCAGAAATAAACATGTTTCTGCAAGTTTGGTCAACCCCATGTAAGTTATGGGGCAGTAACATCACACTTTTCAAAACGTGTTTTTCAGCCCGAAATAAACGCGTTTTTTCAGACAACTGAATCTCCTTGTAATAGCAAGGCTCAGAAGAGCCCACACACTCAGCCCTTAACCCCAGTGTACAGAAAGTGTCAAAATGTGTTTTTCAGCAGAAATAAACATGTTTCTGCAAGTTTGGTCAACCCCATGTAAGTTATGGGGCAGTAACATCACACTTTTCAAAACGTGTTTTTCAGCCCGAAATAAACGCGTTTTTTCAGACAACTGAATCTACTTGTAACAGCAAGGCTCAGAAGAGCCCACACACTCAGCCCTTAACCCCAGTGTGCAGAAAGGGTCAAAACGTGTTTTTCAGCAGAAATAAACATGTTTCTGCAAGTTTGGTCAACCCCATGTAAGTTATGGGGCAGTAACATCACACTTTTCAAAACGTGTTTTTCAGCCCGAAATAAACGCGTTTTTTCAGACAACTGAATCTCCTTGTAACAGCAAGGCTCAGAAGAGCCCACACACTCAGCCCTTAACCCCAGTGTGCAGAAAGGGTCAAAACGTGTTTTTCAGCAGAAATAAACATGTTTCTGCAAGTTTGGTCAACCCCATGTAAGTTATGGGGCAGTAACATCACACTTTTCAAAACGTGTTTTTCAGCCCGAAATAAACGCGTTTTTCAGACAGCTGAATCTACTTGTAACAGCAAGGCTCAGAAGTGCCCACACACTCAGCCCTTAACCCCAGTGTGCAGAAAGGGTCAAAACGTGTTTTTCAGCAGAAATAAACATGTTTCTGCAAGTTTGGTCAACCCCATATAAGTTATGGGGCAGTAACATCACACTTTTCAAAACGTGTTTTTCAGCCCGAAATAAACGCGTTTTTTCAGACAACTGAATCTACTTGTAACAGCAAGGCTCAGAAGTGCCCACACACTCAGCCCTTAACCCCAGTGTGCAGAAAGGGTCAAAACGTGTTTTTCAGCAGAAATAAACATGTTTCTGCAAGTTTGGTCAACCCCATGTAAGTTATGGGGCAGTAACAAGACACTTTTCAAACGTGTTTTTCAGCCCGAAATAAACGCGTTTTTTCAGACAACTGAATCTCCTGTAATAGCAAGGCTCAGAAGAGCCCACACACTCAGCCCTTAACCCCAGTGTACAGAAAGTGTCAAAATGTGGTTTTCAGCAGAAATAAACATCTGTTTCTGCAAGTTTGGTCAACCCCATGTAAGTTATGGGGCAGTAACATCACACTTTTCAAAACGTGTTTTTCAGCCCGAAATAAAACGCGTTTTTTCAGACAACTGAATCTCCTTGTAATAGCAAGGCTCAGAAGAGCCCACACACTCAGCCCTTAACCCCAGTGTACAGAAAGTGTCAAAATGTGTTTTTCAGCAGAAATAAACATGTTTCTGCAAGTTTGGTCAACCCCATGTAAGTTATGGGGCAGTAACATCACACTTTTCAAAACGTGTTTTGAGCCCGAATAAACGCGTTTTTCAGACAACTGAATCTACTTGTAACAGCAAGGCTCAGAAGAGCCCACACACTCAGCCCTTAACCCCAGTGTGCAGAAAGGGTCAAAACGTGTTTTTCAGCAGAAATAAACATGTTCTGCAAGTTTGGTCAACCCCATGTAAGTTTATGGGGCAGTAACATCACACTTTTCAAAACGTGTTTTCAGCCCGAAATAAACGCGTTTTTCAGACAGCTGAATCTACTTGTAACAGCAAGGCTCAGAAGTGCCCACACACTCAGCCCTTAACCCCAGTGTGCAGAAGGGTCAAAACGTGTTTTCAGCAGAAATAAACATGTTTCTGCAAGTTTGGTCAACCCCATATAAGTTATGGGGCAGTAACATCACACTTTTCAAAACGTGTTTTTCAGCCCGAAATAAACGCGTTTTTTCAGACAACTGAATCTACTTGTAACAGCAAGGCTCAGAAGTGCCCACACACTCAGCCCTTAACCCCAGTATGCAGAAAGGGTCAAAATGTGTTTTTCAGCAGAAATAAACATGTTTCTGCAAGTTTGGTCAACCCATGTAAGTTGTGGGCAGTTAACAACACTTTTCAAAACGTGTTTTTCAGCCCGAAATAAACGCGTTTTTCAGACACTGAATCTACTTGTAACAGCAAGGCTCAGAAGTGCCCCACACACTCAGCCCTTAACCCCAGTGTGCAGAAAGGGTCAAAACGTGTTTTTCAGCAGAAATAAACATGTTTCTGCAAGTTTGGTCAACCCCATGTAAGTTATGGGCAGTAACAAGACACTTTTCAAAACGTGTTTTTCAGCCCGAAATAAACGCGTTTTTTCAGGCAACTGAATCTACTTGTAACAGCAAGGCTCAGAAGTGCCCACACACTCAGCCCTTAACCCAGTGTGCAGAAAGGGTCAAAACGTGTTTTTCAGCAGAAATAAACATGTTTTCTGCAAGTTTGGTCAACCCCATGTAAGTTATGGGGCAGTAACATCACACTTTTCAAAACGTGTTTTCAGCCCGAAATAAACCGTTTTTTCAGACAACTGAATCTCCTTGTAACAGCAAGGCTCAGAAGAGCCCACACCTCAGCCTTAACCCCAGTGTGCAGAAAGGGTCAAAACGTGTTTTTCAGCAGAATAAACATGTTTCTGCAAGTTTGGTCAACCCCATGTAAGTTATGGGGCAGTAACATCACACTTTTCAAACGTGTTTTCAGCCCGAAATAAACGCGTTTTTCAGACAGCTGAATCTACTTGTAACAGCAAGGCTCAGAAGTGCCCACACACTCAGCCCTTAACCCCAGTGTGCAGAAAGGGTCAAAACGTGTTTTTCAGCAGAAATAAACATGTTTGGTCAACCCCATATAAGTTATGGGGGCAGTAACATCACACTTTTCAAAACGGTGTTTTTCAGACCCGAAATAAACGCGTTTTTTCAGACAACTGAATCTACTTGAACAGCAAGCTCAGAAGTGCCCACACACTCAGCCCTTACCCCAGTGTGCAGAAAGGGTCAAAACGTGTTTTTCAGCAGAAATAAACATGTTTCTGCAAGTTTGGTCAACCCCATGTAAGTTATGGGGCAGTAACAAGACACTTTTCAAAACGTGTTTTCAGCCCGAAATAAACGCGTTTTTTCAGACAACTGAATCTCCTTGTAATAGCAAGGCTCAGAAGAGCCCACACACTCAGCCCTTAACCCCAGTGTACAGAAAGTGTCAAAATGTGTTTTTCAGCAGAAATAAACATGTTTCTGCAAGTTTGGTCAACCCCATGTAAGTTATGGGGCAGTAACATCACACTTTTCAAAACGTGTTTTTCAGCCCGAAATAAACGCGTTTTTTCAGACAACTGAATCTACTTGTAACAGCAAGGCTCAGAAGTGCCCACACACTCAGCCCTTAACCCCAGTGTGCAGAAAGGGTCAAAACGTGTTTTTCAGCAGAAATAAACATGTTTCTGCAAGTTTGGTCAACCCCATGTAAGTTATGGGGCAGTAACAAGACACTTTTCAAAACGTGTTTTTCAGCCCGAAATAAACGCGTTTTTTCAGACAGCAGAATCTCAGTGTAACTGCTAGGCTCAGAAGAGCCCACACACTCAGCTCTTAACCCCAGTGTGCAGAAAGGGTCAAAACGTGTTTTTCAGCAGAAATAAACATGTTTCTGCAAGTTTGGTCAACCCCATGTAAGTTATGGGGCAGTAACAAGACACTTTTCAAAACGTGTTTTTCAGCCCGAAATAAACGCGTTTTTTCAGACAACTGAATCTCCTTGTAATAGCAAGGCTCAGAAGAGCCCACACACTCAGCCCTTAACCCCAGTGTACAGAAAGTGTCAAAATCTGTTTTTCAGCAGAAATAAACATGTTTCTGCAAGTTTGGTCAACCCCATGTAAGTTATGGGGCAGTAACATCACACTTTTCAAAACGTGTTTTTCAGCCCGAAATAAACGCGTTTTTTCAGGCAACTGAATCTACTTGTAACAGCAAGGCTCAGAAGTGCCCACACACTCAGCCCTTAACCCCAGTGTGCAGAAAGGGTCAAAACGTGTTTTTCAGCAGAAATAAACATGTTTCTGCAAGTTTGGTCAACCCCATGTAAGTTATGGGGCAGTAACATCACACTTTTCAAAACGTGTTTTTCAGCCCGAAATAAACGCGTTTTTTCAGACAGCTGAATCTACTTGTAACAGCAAGGCTCAGAAGTGCCCACACACTCAGCCCTTAACCCCAGTGTGCAGAAAGGGTCAAAACGTGTTTTTCAGCAGAAATAAACATGTTTCTGCAAGTTTGGTCAACCCCATGTAAGTTATGGGGCAGTAACAAGACACTTTTCAAAACGTGTTTTTCAGCCCGAAATAAACGCGTTTTTTCAGACAACTGAATCTCCTTGTAATAGCAAGGCTCAGAAGAGCCCACACACTCAGCCCTTAACCCCAGTGTACAGAAAGTGTCAAAATGTGTTTTTCAGCAGAAATAAACATGTTTCTGCAAGTTTGGTCAACCCCATGTAAGTTATGGGGCAGTAACATCACACTTTTCAAAACGTGTTTTTCAGCCCGAAATAAACGCGTTTTTTCAGACAACTGAATCTACTTGTAACAGCAAGGCTCAGAAGTGCCCACACACTCAGCCCTTAACCCCAGTGTGCAGAAAGGGTCAAAACGTGTTTTTCAGCAGAAATAAACATGTTTCTGCAAGTTTGGTCAACCCCATGTAAGTTATGGGGCAGTAACAAGACACTTTTCAAAACGTGTTTTTCAGCCCGAAATAAACGCGTTTTTTCAGACAGCAGAATCTCAGTGTAACTGCTAGGCTCAGAAGAGCCCACACACTCAGCTCTTAACCCCAGTGTGCAGAAAGGGTCAAAACGTGTTTTTCAGCAGAAATAAACATGTTTCTGCAAGTTTGGTCAACCCCATGTAAGTTATGGGGCAGTAACAAGACACTTTTCAAAACGTGTTTTTCAGCCCGAAATAAACGCGTTTTTTCAGACAACTGAATCTCCTTGTAATAGCAAGGCTCAGAAGAGCCCACACACTCAGCCCTTAACCCCAGTGTACAGAAAGTGTCAAAATCTGTTTTTCAGCAGAAATAAACATGTTTCTGCAAGTTTGGTCAACCCCATGTAAGTTATGGGGCAGTAACATCACACTTTTCAAAACGTGTTTTTCAGCCCGAAATAAACGCGTTTTTTCAGGCAACTGAATCTACTTGTAACAGCAAGGCTCAGAAGTGCCCACACACTCAGCCCTTAACCCCAGTGTGCAGAAAGGGTCAAAACGTGTTTTTCAGCAGAAATAAACATGTTTCTGCAAGTTTGGTCAACCCCATGTAAGTTATGGGGCAGTAACAAGACACTTTTCAAAACGTGTTTTTCAGCCCGAAATAAACGCGTTTTTTTAGACAGCAGAATCTCAGTGTAACTGCTAGGCTCAGAAAAGCCCACACACTCAGCTCTTAACCCCAGTGTGCAGAAAGGGTCAAAACGTGTTTTTCAGCAGAAATAAAAATGTTTCTGCAAGTTTGTTCAACCCCATGTAAGTTATGGGGCAGTAACATCAAACTTTTCAAAACGTGTTTTTCAGCCCGAAATAAACGCGTTTTTTCAGACAACTGAATCCCCATGTAACAGCAAGGCTCAGAAGAGCCCACACACTCAGCCCTTAACCCCAGTGTACAGAAAGTGTCAAAACGTGTTTTTCAGCAGAAATAAACATGTTTCTGCAAGTTTGGTCAACCCCATGTAAGTTATGGGGCAGTAACATCACACTTTTCAAAACGTGTTTTTCAGCCCGAAATAAACGTGTTTTTTCAGGCAACTGAATCTACTTGTAACAGCAAGGCTCAGAAGTGCCCACACACTCAGCCCTTAACCCCAGTGTGCAGAAAGGGTCAAAACGTGTTTTTCAGCAGAAATAAACATGTTTCTGCAAGTTTGGTCAACCCCATGTAAGTTATGGGGCAGTAACATCACACTTTTCAAAACGTGTTTTTCAGCCCGAAATAAACGCGTTTTTTCAGACAACTGAATCTCCTTGTAATAGCAAGGCTCAGAAGAGCCCAAACACTCAGCCCTTAACCCCAGTGTACAGAAAGTGTCAAAATGTGTTTTTCAGCAGAAATAAACATGTTTCTGCAAGTTTGGTCAACCCCATGTAAGTTATGGGGCAGTAACATCACACTTTTCAAAACGTGTTTTTCAGCCCGAAATAAACGCGTTTTTTCAGACAACTGAATCTACTTGTAACAGCAAGGCTCAGAAGAGCCCACACACTCAGCCCTTAACCCCAGTGTACAGAAAGTGTCAAAACGTGTTTTTCAGCAGAAATAAACATGTTTCTGCAAGTTTGGTCAACCCCATGTAAGTTATGGGGCAGTAACATCACACTTTTCAAAACGTGTTTTTGAGCCCGAAATAAACGCGTTTTTTCAGACAGCAGAATCTCAGTGTAACTGCTAGGCTCAGAAGAGCCCACACACTCAGCTCTTAACCCCAGTGTGCAGAAAGGGTCAAAACGTGTTTTTCAGCAGAAATAAACATGTTTCTGCAAGTTTGGTCAACCCCATGTAAGTTATGGGGCAGTAACATCACACTTTTCAAAACGTGTTTTTCAGCCCGAAATAAACGCGTTTTTTTCAGACAACTGAATCCCCATGTAACAGCAAGGCTCAGAAGAGCCCACACACTCAGCCCTTAACCCCAGTGTGCAGAAAGGGTCAAAACGTGTTTTTCAGCAGAAATAAACATGTTTCTGCAAGTTTGGTCAACCCCATGTAAGTTATGGGGCAGTAACATCACACTTTTCAAAACGTGTTTTTCAGCCCGAAATAAACGCGTTTTTTCAGACAACTGAATCTCCTTGTAATAGCAAGGCTCAGAAGAGCCCAAACACTCAGCCCTTAACCCCAGTGTACAGAAAGTGTCAAAATGTGTTTTTCAGCAGAAATAAACATGTTTCTGCAAGTTTGGTCAACCCCATGTAAGTTATGGGGCAGTAACATCACACTTTTCAAAACGTGTTTTTCAGCCCGAAATAAACGCGTTTTTTCAGACAACTGAATCTACTTGTAACAGCAAGGCTCAGAAGAGCCCACACACTCAGCCCTTAACCCCAGTGTACAGAAAGTGTCAAAACGTGTTTTTCAGCAGAAATAAACATGTTTCTGCAAGTTTGGTCAACCCCATGTAAGTTATGGGGCAGTAACATCACACTTTTCAAAACGTGTTTTTGAGCCCGAAATAAACGCGTTTTTTCAGACAGCAGAATCTCAGTGTAACTGCTAGGCTCAGAAGAGCCCACACACTCAGCTCTTAACCCCAGTGTGCAGAAAGGGTCAAAACGTGTTTTTCAGCAGAAATAAACATGTTTCTGCAAGTTTGGTCAACCCCATGTAAGTTATGGGGCAGTAACATCACACTTTTCAAAACGTGTTTTTCAGCCCGAAATAAACGCGTTTTTTTCAGACAACTGAATCCCCATGTAACAGCAAGGCTCAGAAGAGCCCACACACTCAGCCCTTAACCCCAGTGTACAGAAAGTGTCAAAATGTGTTTTTCAGCAGAAATAAACATGTTTCTGCAAGTTTGGTCAACCCCATGTAAGTTATGGGGCAGTAACATCACACTTTTCAAAACGTGTTTTTCAGCCCGAAATAAACGCGTTTTTTCAGACAACTGAATCTCCTTGTAATAGCAAGGCTCAGAAGAGCCCACACACTCAGCCCTTAACCCCAGTGTGCAGAAAGGGTCAAAACGTGTTTTTCAGCAGAAATAAACATGTTTCTGCAAGTTTGGTCAACCCCATATAAGTTATGGGGCAGTAACATCACACTTTTCAAAACGTGTTTTTCAGCCCGAAATAAACGCGTTTTTTCAGACAACTGAATCTCCTTGTAACAGCAAGGCTCAGAAGAGCCCACACACTCAGCCCTTAACCCCAGTGTGCAGAAAGGGTCAAAACGTGTTTTTCAGCAGAAATAAACATGTTTCTGCAAGTTTGGTCAACCCCATGTAAGTTATGGGGCAGTAACATCACACTTTTCAAAACGTGTTTTTCAGCCCGAAATAAACGCGTTTTTTCAGACAGCTGAATCTACTTGTAACAGCAAGGCTCAGAAGTGCCCACACACTCAGCCCTTAACCCCAGTGTGCAGAAAGGGTCAAAACGTGTTTTTCAGCAGAAATAAACATGTTTCTGCAAGTTTGGTCAACCCCATATAAGTTATGGGGCAGTAACATCACACTTTTCAAAACGTGTTTTTCAGCCCGAAATAAACGCGTTTTTTCAGACAACTGAATCTACTTGTAACAGCAAGGCTCAGAAGTGCCCACACACTCAGCCCTTAACCCCAGTGTGCAGAAAGGGTCAAAACGTGTTTTTCAGCAGAAATAAACATGTTTCTGCAAGTTTGGTCAACCCCATGTAAGTTATGGGGCAGTAACAAGACACTTTTCAAAACGTGTTTTTCAGCCCGAAATAAACGCGTTTTTTCAGACAACTGAATCTCCTTGTAATAGCAAGGCTCAGAAGAGCCCACACACTCAGCCCTTAACCCCAGTGTACAGAAAGTGTCAAAATGTGTTTTTCAGCAGAAATAAACATGTTTCTGCAAGTTTGGTCAACCCCATGTAAGTTATGGGGCAGTAACATCACACTTTTCAAAACGTGTTTTTCAGCCCGAAATAAACGCGTTTTTTCAGACAACTGAATCTACTTGTAACAGCAAGGCTCAGAAGTGCCCACACACTCAGCCCTTAACCCCAGTGTGCAGAAAGGGTCAAAACGTGTTTTTCAGCAGAAATAAACATGTTTCTGCAAGTTTGGTCAACCCCATGTAAGTTATGGGGCAGTAACAAGACACTTTTCAAAACGTGTTTTTCAGCCCGAAATAAACGCGTTTTTTCAGACAGCAGAATCTCAGTGTAACTGCTAGGCTCAGAAGAGCCCACACACTCAGCTCTTAACCCCAGTGTGCAGAAAGGGTCAAAACGTGTTTTTCAGCAGAAATAAACATGTTTCTGCAAGTTTGGTCAACCCCATGTAAGTTATGGGGCAGTAACAAGACACTTTTCAAAACGTGTTTTTCAGCCCGAAATAAACGCGTTTTTTCAGACAACTGAATCTCCTTGTAATAGCAAGGCTCAGAAGAGCCCACACACTCAGCCCTTAACCCCAGTGTACAGAAAGTGTCAAAATCTGTTTTTCAGCAGAAATAAACATGTTTCTGCAAGTTTGGTCAACCCCATGTAAGTTATGGGGCAGTAACATCACACTTTTCAAAACGTGTTTTTCAGCCCGAAATAAACGCGTTTTTTCAGGCAACTGAATCTACTTGTAACAGCAAGGCTCAGAAGTGCCCACACACTCAGCCCTTAACCCCAGTGTGCAGAAAGGGTCAAAACGTGTTTTTCAGCAGAAATAAACATGTTTCTGCAAGTTTGGTCAACCCCATGTAAGTTATGGGGCAGTAACAAGACACTTTTCAAAACGTGTTTTTCAGCCCGAAATAAACGCGTTTTTTTAGACAGCAGAATCTCAGTGTAACTGCTAGGCTCAGAAAAGCCCACACACTCAGCTCTTAACCCCAGTGTGCAGAAAGGGTCAAAACGTGTTTTTCAGCAGAAATAAAAATGTTTCTGCAAGTTTGTTCAACCCCATGTAAGTTATGGGGCAGTAACATCAAACTTTTCAAAACGTGTTTTTCAGCCCGAAATAAACGCGTTTTTTCAGACAACTGAATCCCCATGTAACAGCAAGGCTCAGAAGAGCCCACACACTCAGCCCTTAACCCCAGTGTACAGAAAGTGTCAAAACGTGTTTTTCAGCAGAAATAAACATGTTTCTGCAAGTTTGGTCAACCCCATGTAAGTTATGGGGCAGTAACATCACACTTTTCAAAACGTGTTTTTCAGCCCGAAATAAACGTGTTTTTTCAGGCAACTGAATCTACTTGTAACAGCAAGGCTCAGAAGTGCCCACACACTCAGCCCTTAACCCCAGTGTGCAGAAAGGGTCAAAACGTGTTTTTCAGCAGAAATAAACATGTTTCTGCAAGTTTGGTCAACCCCATGTAAGTTATGGGGCAGTAACATCACACTTTTCAAAACGTGTTTTTCAGCCCGAAATAAACGCGTTTTTTCAGACAACTGAATCTCCTTGTAATAGCAAGGCTCAGAAGAGCCCAAACACTCAGCCCTTAACCCCAGTGTACAGAAAGTGTCAAAATGTGTTTTTCAGCAGAAATAAACATGTTTCTGCAAGTTTGGTCAACCCCATGTAAGTTATGGGGCAGTAACATCACACTTTTCAAAACGTGTTTTTCAGCCCGAAATAAACGCGTTTTTTCAGACAACTGAATCTACTTGTAACAGCAAGGCTCAGAAGAGCCCACACACTCAGCCCTTAACCCCAGTGTACAGAAAGTGTCAAAATGTGTTTTTCAGCAGAAATAAACATGTTTCTGCAAGTTTGGTCAACCCCATGTAAGTTATGGGGCAGTAACATCACACTTTTCAAAACATGTTTTTCAGCCCGAAATAAACGCGTTTTTTCAGACAACTGAATCTACTTGTAACAGCAAGGCTCAGAAGTGCCCACACACTCAGCCCTTAACCCCAGTGTGCAGAAAGGGTCAAAACGTGTTTTTCAGCAGAAATAAACATGTTTCTGCAAGTTTGGTCAACCCCATGTAAGTTATGGGGCAGTAACAAGACACTTTTCAAAACGTGTTTTTCAGCCCGAAATAAACGCGTTTTTTCAGACAGCAGAATCTCAGTGTAACTGCTAGGCTCAGAAGAGCCCACACACTCAGCTCTTAACCCCAGTGTGCAGAAAGGGTCAAAATGTGTTTTTCAGCAGAAATAAACATGTTTCTGCAAGTTTGGTCAACCCCATGTAAGTTATGGGGCAGTAACATCACACTTTTCAAAACGTGTTTTTCAGCCCGAAATAAACGCGTTTTTTCAGACAACTGAATCCCCATGTAACAGCAAGGCTCAGAAGAGCCCACACACTCAGCCCTTAACCCCAGTGTACAGAAAGTGTCAAAATGTGTTTTTCAGCAGAAATAAACATGTTTCTGCAAGTTTGGTCAACCCCATGTAAGTTATGGGGCAGTAACAAGACACTTTTCAAAACGTGTTTTTCAGCCCGAAATAAACGCGTTTTTTCAGACAACTGAATCTCCTTGTAATAGCAAGGCTCAGAAGAGCCCACACACTCAGCCCTTAACCCCAGTGTGCAGAAAGGGTCAAAACGTGTTTTTCAGCAGAAATAAACATGTTTCTGCAAGTTTGGTCAACCCCATGTAAGTTATGGGGCAGTAACAAGACACTTTTCAAAACGTGTTTTTCAGCCCGAAATAAACGCGTTTTTTCAGACAACTGAATCTCCTTGTAATAGCAAGGCTCAGAAGAGCCCACACACTCAGCCCTTAACCCCAGTGTACAGAAAGTGTCAAAACGTGTTTTTCAGCAGAAATAAACATGTTTCTGCAAGTTTGGTCAACCCCATGTAAGTTATGGGGCAGTAACATCACACTTTTCAAAACGTGTTTTTCAGCCCGAAATAAACGCGTTTTTTCAGACAACTGAATCTCCTTGTAATAGCAAGGCTCAGAAGAGCCCACACACTCAGCCCTTAACCCCAGTGTGCAGAAAGGGTCAAAACGTGTTTTTCAGCAGAAATAAACATGTTTCTGCAAGTTTGGTCAACCCCATATAAGTTATGGGGCAGTAACATCACACTTTTCAAAACGTGTTTTTCAGCCCGAAATAAACGCGTTTTTTCAGACAACTGAATCTCCTTGTAACAGCAAGGCTCAGAAGAGCCCACACACTCAGCCCTTAACCCCAGTGTGCAGAAAGGGTCAAAACGTGTTTTTCAGCAGAAATAAACATGTTTCTGCAAGTTTGGTCAACCCCATGTAAGTTATGGGGCAGTAACAAGACACTTTTCAAAACGTGTTTTTCAGCCCGAAATAAACGCGTTTTTTCAGACAACTGAATCTCCTTGTAATAGCAAGGCTCAGAAGAGCCCACACACTCAGCCCTTAACCCCAGTGTACAGAAAGTGTCAAAATGTGTTTTTCAGCAGAAATAAACATGTTTCTGCAAGTTTGGTCAACCCCATGTAAGTTATGGGGCAGTAACATCACACTTTTCAAAACGTGTTTTTCAGCCCGAAATAAACGCGTTTTTTCAGACAACTGAATCTACTTGTAACAGCAAGGCTCAGAAGTGCCCACACACTCAGCCCTTAACCCCAGTGTGCAGAAAGGGTCAAAACGTGTTTTTCAGCAGAAATAAACATGTTTCTGCAAGTTTGGTCAACCCCATGTAAGTTATGGGGCAGTAACAAGACACTTTTCAAAACGTGTTTTTCAGCCCGAAATAAACGCGTTTTTTCAGACAGCAGAATCTCAGTGTAACTGCTAGGCTCAGAAGAGCCCACACACTCAGCTCTTAACCCCAGTGTGCAGAAAGGGTCAAAACGTGTTTTTCAGCAGAAATAAACATGTTTCTGCAAGTTTGGTCAACCCCATGTAAGTTATGGGGCAGTAACAAGACACTTTTCAAAACGTGTTTTTCAGCCCGAAATAAACGCGTTTTTTCAGACAACTGAATCTCCTTGTAATAGCAAGGCTCAGAAGAGCCCACACACTCAGCCCTTAACCCCAGTGTACAGAAAGTGTCAAAATCTGTTTTTCAGCAGAAATAAACATGTTTCTGCAAGTTTGGTCAACCCCATGTAAGTTATGGGGCAGTAACATCACACTTTTCAAAACGTGTTTTTCAGCCCGAAATAAACGCGTTTTTTCAGGCAACTGAATCTACTTGTAACAGCAAGGCTCAGAAGTGCCCACACACTCAGCCCTTAACCCCAGTGTGCAGAAAGGGTCAAAACGTGTTTTTCAGCAGAAATAAACATGTTTCTGCAAGTTTGGTCAACCCCATGTAAGTTATGGGGCAGTAACAAGACACTTTTCAAAACGTGTTTTTCAGCCCGAAATAAACGCGTTTTTTTAGACAGCAGAATCTCAGTGTAACTGCTAGGCTCAGAAAAGCCCACACACTCAGCTCTTAACCCCAGTGTGCAGAAAGGGTCAAAACGTGTTTTTCAGCAGAAATAAAAATGTTTCGAAATAAAAATGTTTCTGCAAGTTTGTTCAACCCCATGTAAGTTATGGGGCAGTAACATCAAACTTTTCAAAACGTGTTTTTCAGCCCGAAATAAACGCGTTTTTTCAGACAACTGAATCCCCATGTAACAGCAAGGCTCAGAAGAGCCCACACACTCAGCCCTTAACCCCAGTGTACAGAAAGTGTCAAAACGTGTTTTTCAGCAGAAATAAACATGTTTCTGCAAGTTTGGTCAACCCCATGTAAGTTATGGGGCAGTAACATCACACTTTTCAAAACGTGTTTTTCAGCCCGAAATAAACGTGTTTTTTCAGGCAACTGAATCTACTTGTAACAGCAAGGCTCAGAAGTGCCCACACACTCAGCCCTTAACCCCAGTGTGCAGAAAGGGTCAAAACGTGTTTTTCAGCAGAAATAAACATGTTTCTGCAAGTTTGGTCAACCCCATGTAAGTTATGGGGCAGTAACATCACACTTTTCAAAACGTGTTTTTCAGCCCGAAATAAACGCGTTTTTTCAGACAACTGAATCTCCTTGTAATAGCAAGGCTCAGAAGAGCCCAAACACTCAGCCCTTAACCCCAGTGTACAGAAAGTGTCAAAATGTGTTTTTCAGCAGAAATAAACATGTTTCTGCAAGTTTGGTCAACCCCATGTAAGTTATGGGGCAGTAACATCACACTTTTCAAAACGTGTTTTTCAGCCCGAAATAAACGCGTTTTTTCAGACAACTGAATCTACTTGTAACAGCAAGGCTCAGAAGAGCCCACACACTCAGCCCTTAACCCCAGTGTACAGAAAGTGTCAAAATGTGTTTTTCAGCAGAAATAAACATGTTTCTGCAAGTTTGGTCAACCCCATGTAAGTTATGGGGCAGTAACATCACACTTTTCAAAACATGTTTTTCAGCCCGAAATAAACGCGTTTTTTCAGACAACTGAATCTACTTGTAACAGCAAGGCTCAGAAGTGCCCACACACTCAGCCCTTAACCCCAGTGTGCAGAAAGGGTCAAAACGTGTTTTTCAGCAGAAATAAACATGTTTCTGCAAGTTTGGTCAACCCCATGTAAGTTATGGGGCAGTAACAAGACACTTTTCAAAACGTGTTTTTCAGCCCGAAATAAACGCGTTTTTTCAGACAGCAGAATCTCAGTGTAACTGCTAGGCTCAGAAGAGCCCACACACTCAGCTCTTAACCCCAGTGTGCAGAAAGGGTCAAAACGTGTTTTTCAGCAGAAATAAACATGTTTCTGCAAGTTTGGTCAACCCCATGTAAGTTATGGGGCAGTAACATCACACTTTTCAAAACGTGTTTTTCAGCCCGAAATAAACGCGTTTTTTCAGACAACTGAATCCCCATGTAACAGCAAGGCTCAGAAGAGCCCACACACTCAGCCCTTAACCCCAGTGTACAGAAAGTGTCAAAATGTGTTTTTCAGCAGAAATAAACATGTTTCTGCAAGTTTGGTCAACCCCATGTAAGTTATGGGGCAGTAACAAGACACTTTTCAAAACGTGTTTTTCAGCCCGAAATAAACGCGTTTTTTCAGACAACTGAATCTCCTTGTAATAGCAAGGCTCAGAAGAGCCCACACACTCAGCCCTTAACCCCAGTGTGCAGAAAGGGTCAAAACGTGTTTTTCAGCAGAAATAAACATGTTTCTGCAAGTTTGGTCAACCCCATGTAAGTTATGGGGCAGTAACAAGACACTTTTCAAAACGTGTTTTTCAGCCCGAAATAAACGCGTTTTTTCAGACAACTGAATCTCCTTGTAATAGCAAGGCTCAGAAGAGCCCACACACTCAGCCCTTAACCCCAGTGTACAGAAAGTGTCAAAACGTGTTTTTCAGCAGAAATAAACATGTTTCTGCAAGTTTGGTCAACCCCATGTAAGTTATGGGGCAGTAACATCACACTTTTCAAAACGTGTTTTTGAGCCCGAAATAAACGCGTTTTTTCAGACAACTGAATCTACTTGTAACAGCAAGGCTCAGAAGTGCCCACACACTCAGCCCTTAACCCCAGTGTGCAGAAAGGGTCAAAACATGTTTTTCAGCAGAAATAAACATGTTTCTGCAAGTTTGGTCAACCCCATGTAAGTTATGGGGCAGTAACAAGACACTTTTCAAAACGTGTTTTTCAGCCCGAAATAAACGCGTTTTTTCAGACAACTGAATCACCTTGTAATAGCAAGGCTCATAAGAGCCCACACACTCAGCCCTTAACCCCAGTGTGCAGAAAGGGTCAAAACGTGTTTTTCAGCAGAAATAAACATGTTTCTGCAAGTTTGGTCAACCCCATGTAAGTTATGGGGCAGTAACAAGACACTTTTCAAAACGTGTTTTTCAGCCCGAAATAAACGCGTTTTTTCAGACAACTGAATCTCCTTGTAATAGCAAGGCTCAGAAGAGCCCACACACTCAGCCCTTAACCCCAGTGTACAGAAAGTGTCAAAATGTGTTTTTCAGCAGAAATAAACATGTTTCTGCAAGTTTGGTCAACCCCATGTAAGTTATGGGGCAGTAACATCACACTTTTCAAAACGTGTTTTTCAGCCCGAAATAAACGCGTTTTTTCAGACAACTGAATCTACTTGTAACAGCAAGGCTCAGAAGTGCCCACACACTCAGCCCTTAACCCCAGTGTGCAGAAAGGGTCAAAACGTGTTTTTCAGCAGAAATAAACATGTTTCTACAAGTTTGGTTAACCCCATGTAAGTTATGGGGCAGTAACAAGACACTTTTCAAAACGTGTTTTTCAGCCCGAAATAAACGCGTTTTTTCAGACAGCAGAATCTCAGTGTAACTGCTAGGCTCAGAAGAGCCCACACACTCAGCTCTTAACCCCAGTGTGCAGAAAGGGTCAAAACGTGTTTTTCAGCAGAAATAAACATGTTTCTGCAAGTTTGGTCAACCCCATGTAAGTTATGGGGCAGTAACATCACACTTTTCAAAACGTGTTTTTCAGCCCGAAATAAACGCGTTTTTTTCAGACAACTGAATCCCCATGTAACAGCAAGGCTCAGAAGAGCCCACACACTCAGCCCTTAACCCCAGTGTACAGAAAGTGTCAAAATGTGTTTTTCAGCAGAAATAAACATGTTTCTGCAAGTTTGGTCACCCCCATGTAAGTTATGGGGCAGTAACAAGACACTTTTCAAAACGTGTTTTTCAGCCCGAAATAAACGCGTTTTTTCAGACAACTGAATCTCCTTGTAATAGCAAGGCTCAGAAGAGCCCACACACTCAGCTCTTAACCCCAGTGTGCAGAAAGGGTCAAAACGTGTTTTTCAGCAGAAATAAACATGTTTCTGCAAGTTTGGTCAACCCCATGTAAGTTATGGGGCAGTAACATCACACTTTTCAAAACGTGTTTTTCAGCCCGAAATAAACGCGTTTTTTTCAGACAACTGAATCCCCATGTAACAGCAAGGCTCAGAAGAGCCCACACACTCAGCCCTTAACCCCAGTGTACAGAAAGTGTCAAAATGTGTTTTTCAGCAGAAATAAACATGTTTCTGCAAGTTTGGTCACCCCCATGTAAGTTATGGGGCAGTAACAAGACACTTTTCAAAACGTGTTTTTCAGCCCGAAATAAACGCGTTTTTTCAGACAACTGAATCTCCTTGTAATAGCAAGGCTCAGAAGAGCCCACACACTCAGCCCTTAACCCCAGTGTACAGAAAGTGTCAAAACGTGTTTTTCAGCAGAAATAAACATATTTCTGCAAGTTTGGTCAACCCCATGTAAGTTATGGGGCAGTAACATCACACTTTTCAAAACGTGTTTTTGAGCCCGAAATAAACGCGTTTTTTCAGACAACTGAATCTACTTGTAACAGCAAGGCTCAGAAGTGCCCACACACTCAGCCCTTAACCCCAGTGTACAGAAAGTGTCAAAACGTGTTTTTCAGCAGAAATAAACATGTTTCTGCAAGTTTGGTCAACCCCATGTAAGTTATGGGGCAGTAACATCACACTTTTCAAAACGTGTTTTTCAGCCCGAAATAAACGCGTTTTTTCAGACAACTGAATCTACTTGTAACAGCAAGGCTCAGAAGTGCCCACACACTCAGTCCTTAACCCCAGTGTGCAGAAAGGGTCAAAACGTGTTTTTCAGCAGAAATAAACATGTTTCTGCAAGTTTGGTCAACCCCATGTAAGTTATGGGGCAGTAACAAGACACTTTTCAAAACGTGTTTTTCAGCCCGAAATAAACGCGTTTTTTCAGACAGCAGAATCTCAGTGTAACTGCTAGGCTCAGAAGAGCCCACACACTCAGCTCTTAACCCCAGTGTGCAGAAAGGGTCAAAACGTGTTTTTCAGCAGAAATAAACATGTTTCTGCAAGTTTGGTCAACCCCATGTAAGTTATGGGGCAGTAACATCACACTTTTCAAAACGTGTTTTTCAGCCCGAAATAAACGCGTTTTTTCAGGCAACTGAATCTACTTGTAACAGCAAGGCTCAGAAGTGCCCACACACTCAGCCCTTAACCCCAGTGTGCAGAAAGGGTCAAAACGTGTTTTTCAGCAGAAATAAACATGTTTCTGCAAGTTTGGTCAACCCCATGTAAGTTATGGGGCAGTAACAAGACACTTTTCAAAACGTGTTTTTCAGCCCGAAATAAACGCGTTTTTTCAGACAGCAGAATCTCAGTGTAACTGCTAGGCTCAGAAGAGCCCACACACTCAGCTCTTAACCCCAGTGTGCAGAAAGGGTCAAAACGTGTTTTTCAGCAGAAATAAACATGTTTCTGCAAGTTTGGTCAACCCCATGTAAGTTATGGGGCAGTAACATCACACTTTTCAAAACGTGTTTTTCAGCCCGAAATAAACGCGTTTTTTCAGACAACTGAATCCCCATGTAACAGCAAGGCTCAGAAGAGCCCACACACTCAGCCCTTAACCCCAGTGTACAGAAAGTGTCAAAATGTGTTTTTCAGCAGAAATAAACATGTTTCTGCAAGTTTGGTCAACCCCATGTAAGTTATGGGGCAGTAACAAGACACTTTTCAAAACGTGTTTTTCAGCCCGAAATAAACGCGTTTTTTCAGACAGCAGAATCTCAGTGTAACTGCTAGGCTCAGAAGAGCCCACACACTCAGCTCTTAACCCCAGTGTGCAGAAAGGGTCAAAACGTGTTTTTCAGCAGAAATAAACATGTTTCTGCAAGTTTGGTCAACCCCATGTAAGTTATGGGGCAGTAACATCACACTTTTCAAAACGTGTTTTTCAGCCCGAAATAAACGCGTTTTTTCAGACAACTGAATCCCCATGTAACAGCAAGGCTCAGAAGAGCCCACACACTCAGCCCTTAACCCCAGTGTACAGAAAGTGTCAAAATGTGTTTTTCAGCAGAAATAAACATGTTTCTGCAAGTTTGGTCAACCCCATGTAAGTTATGGGGCAGTAACAAGACACTTTTCAAAACGTGTTTTTCAGCCCGAAATAAACGCGTTTTTTCAGACAACTGAATCTCCTTGTAATAGCAAGGCTCAGAAGAGCCCACACACTCAGCCCTTAAGCCCAGTGTGCAGAAAGGGTCAAAACGTGTTTTTCAGCAGAAATAAACATGTTTCTGCAAGTTTGGTCAACCCCATGTAAGTTATGGGGCAGTAACAAGACACTTTTCAAAACGTGTTTTTCAGCCCGAAATAAACGCGTTTTTTCAGACAACTGAATCTCCTTGTAATAGCAAGGCTCAGAAGAGCCCACACACTCAGCCCTTAACCCCAGTGTACAGAAAGTGTCAAAACGTGTTTTTCAGCAGAAATAAACATGTTTCTGCAAGTTTGGTGAACCCCATGTAAGTTATGGGGCAGTAACATCACACTTTTCAAAACGTGTTTTTGAGCCCGAAATAAACGCGTTTTTTCAGACAACTGAATCTACTTGTAACAGCAAGGCTCAGAAGAGCCCACACACTCAGCCCTTAACCCCAGTGTGCAGAAAGGGTCAAAACGTGTTTTTCAGCAGAAATAAACATGTTTCTGCAAGTTTGGTCAACCCCATGTAAGTTATGGGGCAGTAACAAGACACTTTTCAAAACGTGTTTTTCAGCCCGAAATAAACGCGTTTTTTCAGACAACTGAATCTCCTTGTAATAGCAAGGCTCAGAAGAGCCCACACACTCAGCCCTTAACCCCAGTGTACAGAAAGTGTCAAAACATGTTTTTCAGCAGAAATAAACATGTTTCTGCAAGTTTGGTCAACCCCATGTAAGTTATGGGGCAGTAACAAGACACTTTTCAAAACGTGTTTTTCAGCCCGAAATAAACGCGTTTTTTCAGACAACTGAATCTCCTTGTAATAGCAAGGCTCAGAAGAGCCCACACACTCAGCCCTTAACCCCAGTGTACAGAAAGTGTCAAAACGTGTTTTTCAGCAGAAATAAACATGTTTCTGCAAGTTTGGTCAACCCCATGTAAGTTATGGGGCAGTAACAAGACACTTTTCAAAACGTGTTTTTCAGCCCGAAATAAACGCGTTTTTTCAGACAACTGAATCTCCTTGTAATAGCAAGGCTCAGAAGAGCCCACACACTCAGCCCTTAACCCCAGTGTGCAGAAAGGGTCAAAACGTGTTTTTCAGCAGAAATAAACATGTTTCTGCAAGTTTGGTCAACCCCATATAAGTTATGGGGCAGTAACATCACACTTTTCAAAACGTGTTTTTCAGCCCGAAATAAACGCGTTTTTTCAGACAACTGAATCTCCTTGTAACAGCAAGGCTCAGAAGAGCCCACACACTCAGCCCTTAACCCCAGTGTGCAGAAAGGGTCAAAACGTGTTTTTCAGCAGAAATAAACATGTTTCTGCAAGTTTGGTCAACCCCATGTAAGTTATGGGGCAGTAACATCACACTTTTCAAAACGTGTTTTTCAGCCCGAAATAAACGCGTTTTTTCAGACAGCTGAATCTACTTGTAACAGCAAGGCTCAGAAGTGCCCACACACTCAGCCCTTAACCCCAGTGTGCAGAAAGGGTCAAAACGTGTTTTTCAGCAGAAATAAACATGTTTCTGCAAGTTTGGTCAACCCCATATAAGTTATGGGGCAGTAACATCACACTTTTCAAAACGTGTTTTTCAGCCCGAAATAAACGCGTTTTTTCAGACAACTGAATCTACTTGTAACAGCAAGGCTCAGAAGTGCCCACACACTCAGCCCTTAACCCCAGTATGCAGAAAGGGTCAAAATGTGTTTTTCAGCAGAAATAAACATGTTTCTGCAAGTTTGGTCAACCCCATGTAAGTTGTGGGGCAGTAACATCACACTTTTCAAAACGTGTTTTTCAGCCCGAAATAAACGCGTTTTTTCAGACAACTGAATCTACTTGTAACAGCAAGGCTCAGAAGTGCCCACACACTCAGCCCTTAACCCCAGTGTGCAGAAAGGGTCAAAACGTGTTTTTCAGCAGAAATAAACATGTTTCTGCAAGTTTGGTCAACCCCATGTAAGTTATGGGGCAGTAACAAGACACTTTTCAAAACGTGTTTTTCAGCCCGAAATAAACGCGTTTTTTCAGGCAACTGAATCTACTTGTAACAGCAAGGCTCAGAAGTGCCCACACACTCAGCCCTTAACCCCAGTGTGCAGAAAGGGTCAAAACGTGTTTTTCAGCAGAAATAAACATGTTTCTGCAAGTTTGGTCAACCCCATGTAAGTTATGGGGCAGTAACATCACACTTTTCAAAACGTGTTTTTCAGCCCGAAATAAACGCGTTTTTTCAGACAACTGAATCTCCTTGTAATAGCAAGGCTCAGAAGAGCCCACACACTCAGCCCTTAACCCCAGTGTACAGAAAGTGTCAAAATGTGTTTTTCAGCAGAAATAAACATGTTTCTGCAAGTTTGGTCAACCCCATGTAAGTTATGGGGCAGTAACATCACACTTTTCAAAACGTGTTTTTCAGCCCGAAATAAACGCGTTTTTTCAGACAACTGAATCTACTTGTAACAGCAAGGCTCAGAAGAGCCCACACACTGAGCCCTTAACCCCAGTGTACAGAAAGTGTCAAAACGTGTTTTTCAGCAGAAATAAACATGTTTCTGCAAGTTTGGTCAACCCCATGTAAGTTATGGGGCAGTAACATCACACTTTTCAAAACGTGTTTTTGAGCCCGAAATAAACGCGTTTTTTCAGACAACTGAATCTACTTGTAACAGCAAGGCTCAGAAGAGCCCACACACTCAGCCCTTAACCCCAGTGTGCAGAAAGGGTCAAAACGTGTTTTTCAGCAGAAATAAACATGTTTCTGCAAGTTTGGTCAACCCCATGTAAGTTATGGGGCAGTAACATCACACTTTTCAAAACGTGTTTTTCAACCCGAAATAAACGCGTTTTTTCAGACAGCTGAATCTACTTGTAACAGCAAGGCTCAGAAGTGCCCACACACTCAGCCCTTAACCCCAGTGTGCAGAAAGGGTCAAAACGTGTTTTTCAGCAGAAATAAACATGTTTCTGCAAGTTTGGTCAACCCCATATAAGTTATGGGGCAGTAACATCACACTTTTCAAAACGTGTTTTTCAGCCCGAAATAAACGCGTTTTTTCAGACAACTGAATCTACTTGTAACAGCAAGGCTCAGAAGTGCCCACACACTCAGCCCTTAACCCCAGTATGCAGAAAGGGTCAAAATGTGTTTTTCAGCAGAAATAAACATGTTTCTGCAAGTTTGGTCAACCCCATGTAAGTTGTGGGGCAGTAACATCACACTTTTCAAAACGTGTTTTTCAGCCCGAAACAAACGCGTTTTTTCAGACAACTGAATCTACTTGTAACAGCAAGGCTCAGAAGTGCCCACACACTCAGCCCTTAACCCCAGTGTGCAGAAAGGGTCAAAACGTGTTTTTCAGCAGAAATAAACATGTTTCTGCAAGTTTGGTCAACCCCATGTAAGTTATGGGGCAGTAACAAGACACTTTTCAAAACGTGTTTTTCAGCCCGAAATAAACGCGTTTTTTCAGGCAACTGAATCTACTTGTAACAGCAAGGCTCAGAAGTGCCCACACACTCAGCCCTTAACCCCAGTGTGCAGAAAGGGTCAAAACGTGTTTTTCAGCAGAAATAAACATGTTTCTGCAAGTTTGGTCAACCCCATGTAAGTTATGGGGCAGTAACATCACACTTTTCAAAACGTGTTTTTCAGCCCGAAATAAACGCGTTTTTTCAGACAACTGAATCTCCTTGTAATAGCAAGGCTCAGAAGAGCCCACACACTCAGCCCTTAACCCCAGTGTACAGAAAGTGTCAAAATGTGTTTTTCAGCAGAAATAAACATGTTTCTGCAAGTTTGGTCAACCCCATGTAAGTTATGGGGCAGTAACATCACACTTTTCAAAACGTGTTTTTCAGCCCGAAATAAACGCGTTTTTTCAGACAACTGAATCTACTTGTAACAGCAAGGCTCAGAAGAGCCCACACACTGAGCCCTTAACCCCAGTGTACAGAAAGTGTCAAAACGTGTTTTTCAGCAGAAATAAACATGTTTCTGCAAGTTTGGTCAACCCCATGTAAGTTATGGGGCAGTAACATCACACTTTTCAAAACGTGTTTTTGAGCCCGAAATAAACGCGTTTTTTCAGACAGCTGAATCTACTTGTAACAGCAAGGCTCAGAAGTGCCCACACACTCAGCCCTTAACCCCAGTGTACAGAAAGTGTCAAAACATGTTTTTCAGCAGAAATAAACATGTTTCTGCAAGTTTGGTCAACCCCATGTAAGTTATGGGGCAGTAACAAGACACTTTTCAAAACGTGTTTTTCAGCCCGAAATAAACGCGTTTTTTCAGACAACTGAATCTCCTTGTAATAGCAAGGCTCAGAAGAGCCCACACACTCAGCCCTTAACCCCAGTTTACAGAAAGTGTCAAAACGTGTTTTTCAGCAGAAATAAACATGTTTCTGCAAGTTTGGTCAACCCCATGTAAGTTATGGGGCAGTAACAAGACACTTTTCAAAACGTGTTTTTCAGCCCGAAATAAACGCGTTTTTTCAGACAACTGAATCTCCTTGTAATAGCAAGGCTCAGAAGAGCCCACACACTCAGCCCTTAACCCCAGTGTGCAGAAAGGGTCAAAACGTGTTTTTCAGCAGAAATAAACATGTTTCTGCAAGTTTGGTCAACCCCATATAAGTTATGGGGCAGTAACATCACACTTTTCAAAACGTGTTTTTCAGCCCGAAATAAACGCGTTTTTTCAGACAACTGAATCTCCTTGTAACAGCAAGGCTCAGAAGAGCCCACACACTCAGCCCTTAACCCCAGTGTGCAGAAAGGGTCAAAACGTGTTTTTCAGCAGAAATAAACATGTTTCTGCAAGTTTGGTCAACCCCATGTAAGTTATGGGGCAGTAACATCACACTTTTCAAAACGTGTTTTTCAGCCCGAAATAAACGCGTTTTTTCAGACAGCTGAATCTACTTGTAACAGCAAGGCTCAGAAGTGCCCACACACTCAGCCCTTAACCCCAGTGTGCAGAAAGGGTCAAAACGTGTTTTTCAGCAGAAATAAACATGTTTCTGCAAGTTTGGTCAACCCCATATAAGTTATGGGGCAGTAACATCACACTTTTCAAAACGTGTTTTTCAGCCCGAAATAAACGCGTTTTTTCAGACAACTGAATCTACTTGTAACAGCAAGGCTCAGAAGTGCCCACACACTCAGCCCTTAACCCCAGTGTGCAGAAAGGGTCAAAACGTGTTTTTCAGCAGAAATAAACATGTTTCTGCAAGTTTGGTCAACCCCATGTAAGTTATGGGGCAGTAACAAGACACTTTTCAAAACGTGTTTTTCAGCCCGAAATAAACGCGTTTTTTCAGGCAACTGAATCTACTTGTAACAGCAAGGCTCAGAAGTGCCCACACACTCAGCCCTTAACCCCAGTGTGCAGAAAGGGTCAAAACGTGTTTTTCAGCAGAAATAAACATGTTTCTGCAAGTTTGGTCAACCCCATGTAAGTTATGGGGCAGTAACAAGACACTTTTCAAAACGTGTTTTTCAGCCCGAAATAAACGCGTTTTTTCAGACAACTGAATCTCCTTGTAATAGCAAGGCTCAGAAGAGCCCACACACTCAGCCCTTAACCCCAGTGTACAGAAAGTGTCAAAACGTGTTTTTCAGCAGAAATAAACATGTTTCTGCAAGTTTGGTGAACCCCATGTAAGTTATGGGGCAGTAACATCACACTTTTCAAAACGTGTTTTTGAGCCCGAAATAAACGCGTTTTTTCAGACAACTGAATCTACTTGTAACAGCAAGGCTCAGAAGAGCCCACACACTCAGCCCTTAACCCCAGTGTGCAGAAAGGGTCAAAACGTGTTTTTCAGCAGAAATAAACATGTTTCTGCAAGTTTGGTCAACCCCATGTAAGTTATGGGGCAGTAACAAGACACTTTTCAAAACGTGTTTTTCAGCCCGAAATAAACGCGTTTTTTCAGACAACTGAATCTCCTTGTAATAGCAAGGCTCAGAAGAGCCCACACACTCAGCCCTTAACCCCAGTGTACAGAAAGTGTCAAAACATGTTTTTCAGCAGAAATAAACATGTTTCTGCAAGTTTGGTCAACCCCATGTAAGTTATGGGGCAGTAACAAGACACTTTTCAAAACGTGTTTTTCAGCCCGAAATAAACGCGTTTTTTCAGACAACTGAATCTCCTTGTAATAGCAAGGCTCAGAAGAGCCCACACACTCAGCCCTTAACCCCAGTGTACAGAAAGTGTCAAAACGTGTTTTTCAGCAGAAATAAACATGTTTCTGCAAGTTTGGTCAACCCCATGTAAGTTATGGGGCAGTAACAAGACACTTTTCAAAACGTGTTTTTCAGCCCGAAATAAACGCGTTTTTTCAGACAACTGAATCTCCTTGTAATAGCAAGGCTCAGAAGAGCCCACACACTCAGCCCTTAACCCCAGTGTGCAGAAAGGGTCAAAACGTGTTTTTCAGCAGAAATAAACATGTTTCTGCAAGTTTGGTCAACCCCATATAAGTTATGGGGCAGTAACATCACACTTTTCAAAACGTGTTTTTCAGCCCGAAATAAACGCGTTTTTTCAGACAACTGAATCTCCTTGTAACAGCAAGGCTCAGAAGAGCCCACACACTCAGCCCTTAACCCCAGTGTGCAGAAAGGGTCAAAACGTGTTTTTCAGCAGAAATAAACATGTTTCTGCAAGTTTGGTCAACCCCATGTAAGTTATGGGGCAGTAACATCACACTTTTCAAAACGTGTTTTTCAGCCCGAAATAAACGCGTTTTTTCAGACAGCTGAATCTACTTGTAACAGCAAGGCTCAGAAGTGCCCACACACTCAGCCCTTAACCCCAGTGTGCAGAAAGGGTCAAAACGTGTTTTTCAGCAGAAATAAACATGTTTCTGCAAGTTTGGTCAACCCCATATAAGTTATGGGGCAGTAACATCACACTTTTCAAAACGTGTTTTTCAGCCCGAAATAAACGCGTTTTTTCAGACAACTGAATCTACTTGTAACAGCAAGGCTCAGAAGTGCCCACACACTCAGCCCTTAACCCCAGTATGCAGAAAGGGTCAAAATGTGTTTTTCAGCAGAAATAAACATGTTTCTGCAAGTTTGGTCAACCCCATGTAAGTTGTGGGGCAGTAACATCACACTTTTCAAAACGTGTTTTTCAGCCCGAAATAAACGCGTTTTTTCAGACAACTGAATCTACTTGTAACAGCAAGGCTCAGAAGTGCCCACACACTCAGCCCTTAACCCCAGTGTGCAGAAAGGGTCAAAACGTGTTTTTCAGCAGAAATAAACATGTTTCTGCAAGTTTGGTCAACCCCATGTAAGTTATGGGGCAGTAACAAGACACTTTTCAAAACGTGTTTTTCAGCCCGAAATAAACGCGTTTTTTCAGGCAACTGAATCTACTTGTAACAGCAAGGCTCAGAAGTGCCCACACACTCAGCCCTTAACCCCAGTGTGCAGAAAGGGTCAAAACGTGTTTTTCAGCAGAAATAAACATGTTTCTGCAAGTTTGGTCAACCCCATGTAAGTTATGGGGCAGTAACATCACACTTTTCAAAACGTGTTTTTCAGCCCGAAATAAACGCGTTTTTTCAGACAACTGAATCTCCTTGTAATAGCAAGGCTCAGAAGAGCCCACACACTCAGCCCTTAACCCCAGTGTACAGAAAGTGTCAAAATGTGTTTTTCAGCAGAAATAAACATGTTTCTGCAAGTTTGGTCAACCCCATGTAAGTTATGGGGCAGTAACATCACACTTTTCAAAACGTGTTTTTCAGCCCGAAATAAACGCGTTTTTTCAGACAACTGAATCTACTTGTAACAGCAAGGCTCAGAAGAGCCCACACACTGAGCCCTTAACCCCAGTGTACAGAAAGTGTCAAAACGTGTTTTTCAGCAGAAATAAACATGTTTCTGCAAGTTTGGTCAACCCCATGTAAGTTATGGGGCAGTAACATCACACTTTTCAAAACGTGTTTTTGAGCCCGAAATAAACGCGTTTTTTCAGACAACTGAATCTACTTGTAACAGCAAGGCTCAGAAGAGCCCACACACTCAGCCCTTAACCCCAGTGTGCAGAAAGGGTCAAAACGTGTTTTTCAGCAGAAATAAACATGTTTCTGCAAGTTTGGTCAACCCCATGTAAGTTATGGGGCAGTAACATCACACTTTTCAAAACGTGTTTTTCAGCCCGAAATAAACGCGTTTTTTCAGACAGCTGAATCTACTTGTAACAGCAAGGCTCAGAAGTGCCCACACACTCAGCCCTTAACCCCAGTGTGCAGAAAGGGTCAAAACGTGTTTTTCAGCAGAAATAAACATGTTTCTGCAAGTTTGGTCAACCCCATATAAGTTATGGGGCAGTAACATCACACTTTTCAAAACGTGTTTTTCAGCCCGAAATAAACGCGTTTTTTCAGACAACTGAATCTACTTGTAACAGCAAGGCTCAGAAGTGCCCACACACTCAGCCCTTAACCCCAGTATGCAGAAAGGGTCAAAATGTGTTTTTCAGCAGAAATAAACATGTTTCTGCAAGTTTGGTCAACCCCATGTAAGTTGTGGGGCAGTAACATCACACTTTTCAAAACGTGTTTTTCAGCCCGAAACAAACGCGTTTTTTCAGACAACTGAATCTACTTGTAACAGCAAGGCTCAGAAGTGCCCACACACTCAGCCCTTAACCCCAGTGTGCAGAAAGGGTCAAAACGTGTTTTTCAGCAGAAATAAACATGTTTCTGCAAGTTTGGTCAACCCCATGTAAGTTATGGGGCAGTAACAAGACACTTTTCAAAACGTGTTTTTCAGCCCGAAATAAACGCGTTTTTTCAGGCAACTGAATCTACTTGTAACAGCAAGGCTCAGAAGTGCCCACACACTCAGCCCTTAACCCCAGTGTGCAGAAAGGGTCAAAACGTGTTTTTCAGCAGAAATAAACATGTTTCTGCAAGTTTGGTCAACCCCATGTAAGTTATGGGGCAGTAACATCACACTTTTCAAAACGTGTTTTTCAGCCCGAAATAAACGCGTTTTTTCAGACAACTGAATCTCCTTGTAATAGCAAGGCTCAGAAGAGCCCACACACTCAGCCCTTAACCCCAGTGTACAGAAAGTGTCAAAATGTGTTTTTCAGCAGAAATAAACATGTTTCTGCAAGTTTGGTCAACCCCATGTAAGTTATGGGGCAGTAACATCACACTTTTCAAAACGTGTTTTTCAGCCCGAAATAAACGCGTTTTTTCAGACAACTGAATCTACTTGTAACAGCAAGGCTCAGAAGAGCCCACACACTGAGCCCTTAACCCCAGTGTACAGAAAGTGTCAAAACGTGTTTTTCAGCAGAAATAAACATGTTTCTGCAAGTTTGGTCAACCCCATGTAAGTTATGGGGCAGTAACATCACACTTTTCAAAACGTGTTTTTGAGCCCGAAATAAACGCGTTTTTTCAGACAGCTGAATCTACTTGTAACAGCAAGGCTCAGAAGTGCCCACACACTCAGCCCTTAACCCCAGTGTACAGAAAGTGTCAAAACATGTTTTTCAGCAGAAATAAACATGTTTCTGCAAGTTTGGTCAACCCCATGTAAGTTATGGGGCAGTAACAAGACACTTTTCAAAACGTGTTTTTCAGCCCGAAATAAACGCGTTTTTTCAGACAACTGAATCTCCTTGTAATAGCAAGGCTCAGAAGAGCCCACACACTCAGCCCTTAACCCCAGTTTACAGAAAGTGTCAAAACGTGTTTTTCAGCAGAAATAAACATGTTTCTGCAAGTTTGGTCAACCCCATGTAAGTTATGGGGCAGTAACAAGACACTTTTCAAAACGTGTTTTTCAGCCGAAATAAACGCGTTTTTTCAGACAACTGAATCTCCTTGTAATAGCAAGGCTCAGAAGAGCCCACACACTCAGCCCTTAACCCCAGTGTGCAGAAAGGGTCAAAACGTGTTTTTCAGCAGAAATAAACATGTTTCTGCAAGTTTGGTCAACCCCATATAAGTTATGGGGCAGTAACATCACACTTTTCAAAACGTGTTTTTCAGCATGAAATAAACGCGTTTTTTCATACAACAGAATCTACTTGTAACAGCAAGGCTCAGAAGAGCCCACACACTCAGCCCTTAACCCCAGTGTGCAGAAAGGGTCAAAACGTGTTTTTCAGCAGAAATAAACATGTTTCTGCAAGTTTGGTCAACCCCATGTAAGTTGTGGGGCAGTAACATCACACTTTTCAAAACGTGTTTTTCAGCCCGAAATAAACGCGTTTTTTTCAGACAACTGAATCTACTTGTAACAGCAAGGCTCAGAAGTGCCCACACACTCAGCCCTTAACCCCAGTGTGCAGAAAGGGTCAAAACGTGTTTTTCAGCAGAAATAAACATGTTTCTGCAAGTTTGGTCAACCCCATGTAAGTTATGGGGCAGTAACAAGACACTTTTCAAAACGTGTTTTTCAGCCCGAAATAAACGCGTTTTTTCAGGCAACTGAATCTACTTGTAACAGCAAGGCTCAGAAGTGCCCACACACTCAGCCCTTAACCCCAGTGTGCAGAAAGGGTCAAAACGTGTTTTTCAGCAGAAATAAACATGTTTCTGCAAGTTTGGTCAACCCCATGTAAGTTATGGGGCAGTAACATCACACTTTTCAAAACGTGTTTTTCAGCCCGAAATAAACGCGTTTTTTCAGACAACTGAATCTCCTTGTAATAGCAAGGCTCAGAAGAGCCCACACACTCAGCCCTTAACCCCAGTGTACAGAAAGTGTCAAAATGTGTTTTTCAGCAGAAATAAACATGTTTCTGCAAGTTTGGTCAACCCCATGTAAGTTATGGGGCAGTAACATCACACTTTTCAAAACGTGTTTTTCAGCCCGAAATAAACGCGTTTTTTCAGACAACTGAATCTACTTGTAACAGCAAGGCTCAGAAGAGCCCACACACTGAGCCCTTAACCCCAGTGTACAGAAAGTGTCAAAACGTGTTTTTCAGCAGAAATAAACATGTTTCTGCAAGTTTGGTCAATTCCATGTAAGTTATGGGGCAGTAACATCACACTTTTCAAAACGTGTTTTTGAGCCCGAAATAAACGCGTTTTTTCAGACAACTGAATCTACTTGTAACAGCAAGGCTCAGAAGAGCCCACACACTCAGCCCTTAACCCCAGTGTGCAGAAAGGGTCAAAACGTGTTTTTCAGCAGAAATAAACATGTTTCTGCAAGTTTGGTCAACCCCATGTAAGTTATGGGGCAGTAACATCACACTTTTCAAAACGTGTTTTTCAGCCCGAAATAAACGCGTTTTTTCAGACAGCTGAATCTACTTGTAACAGCAAGGCTCAGAAGTGCCCACACACTCAGCCCTTAACCCCAGTGTGCAGAAAGGGTCAAAACGTGTTTTTCAGCAGAAATAAACATGTTTCTGCAAGTTTGGTCAACCCCATATAAGTTATGGGGCAGTAACATCACACTTTTCAAAACGTGTTTTTCAGCCCGAAATAAACGCGTTTTTTCAGACAACTGAATCTACTTGTAACAGCAAGGCTCAGAAGTGCCCACACACTCAGCCCTTAACCCCAGTATGCAGAAAGGGTCAAAATGTGTTTTTCAGCAGAAATAAACATGTTTCTGCAAGTTTGGTCAACCCCATGTAAGTTGTGGGGCAGTAACATCACACTTTTCAAAACGTGTTTTTCAGCCCGAAATAAACGCGTTTTTTCAGACAACTGAATCTACTTGTAACAGCAAGGCTCAGAAGTGCCCACACACTCAGCCCTTAACCCAGTGTGCAGAAAGGGTCAAAACGTGTTTTTCAGCAGAAATAAACATGTTTCCTGCAAGTTTGGTCAACCCCATGTAAGTTATGGGGCAGTAACAAGACACTTTTCAAAACGTGTTTTTCAGCCCGAAATAAACGCGTTTTTTCAGGCAACTGAATCTACTTGTAACAGCAAGGCTCAGAAGTGCCCACACACTCAGCCCTTAACCCCAGTGTGCAGAAAGGGTCAAAACGTGTTTTTCAGCAGAAATAAACATGTTTCTGCAAGTTTGGTCAACCCCATGTAAGTTATGGGGCAGTAACATCACACTTTTCAAAACGTGTTTTTCAGCCCGAAATAAACGCGTTTTTTCAGACAACTGAATCTCCTTGTAATAGCAAGGCTCAGAAGAGCCCACACACTCAGCCCTTAACCCCAGTGTACAGAAAGTGTCAAAATGTGTTTTTCAGCAGAAATAAACATGTTTCTGCAAGTTTGGTCAACCCCATGTAAGTTATGGGGCAGTAACATCACACTTTTCAAAACGTGTTTTTCAGCCCGAAATAAACGCGTTTTTTCAGACAACTGAATCTACTTGTAACAGCAAGGCTCAGAAGAGCCCACACACTGAGCCCTTAACCCCAGTGTACAGAAAGTGTCAAAACGTGTTTTTCAGCAGAAATAAACATGTTTCTGCAAGTTTGGTCAACCCCATGTAAGTTATGGGGCAGTAACATCACACTTTTCAAAACGTGTTTTTGAGCCCGAAATAAACGCGTTTTTTCAGACAACTGAATCCCCATGTAACAGCAAGGCTCAGAAGAGCCCACACACTCAGCCCTTAACCCCAGTGTACAGAAAGTGTCAAAATGTGTTTTTCAGCAGAAATAAACATGTTTCTGCAAGTTTGGTCAACCCCATGTAAGTTATGGGGCAGTAACATCACACTTTTCAAAACGTGTTTTTGAGCCCGAAATAAACGCGTTTTTTCAGACAACTGAATCTACTTGTAACAGCAAGGCTCAGAAGTGCCCACACACTCAGCCCTTAACCCCAGTGTGCAGAAAGGGTCAAAACGTGTTTTTCAGCAGAAATAAACATGTTTCTGCAAGTTTGGTCAACCCCATGTAAGTTATGGGGCAGTAACAAGACACTTTTCAAAACGTGTTTTTCAGCCCGAAATAAACGCGTTTTTTCAGACAACTGAATCTCCTTGTAATAGCAAGGCTCAGAAGAGCCCACACACTCAGCCCTTAACCCCAGTGTACAGAAAGTGTCAAAATGTGTTTTTCAGCAGAAATAAACATGTTTCTGCAAGTTTGGTCAACCCCATGTAAGTTATGGGGCAGTAACATCACACTTTTCAAAACGTGTTTTTCAGCCCGAAATAAACGCGTTTTTTCAGACAACTGAATCTACTTGTAACAGCAAGGCTCAGAAGAGCCCACACACTCAGCCCTTAACCCCAGTGTACAGAAAGTGTCAAAACGTGTTTTTCAGCAGAAATAAACATGTTTCTGCAAGTTTGGTCAACCCCATGTAAGTTATGGGGCAGTAACATCACACTTTTCAAAACGTGTTTTTGAGCCCGAAATAAACGCGTTTTTTCAGACAACTGAATCTACTTGTAACAGCAAGGCTCAGAAGTGCCCACACACTCAGCCCTTAACCCCAGTGTGCAGAAAGGGTCAAAACGTGTTTTTCAGCAGAAATAAACATGTTTCTACAAGTTTGGTTAACCCCATGTAAGTTATGGGGCAGTAACAAGACACTTTTCAAAACGTGTTTTTCAGCCCGAAATAAACGCGTTTTTTCAGACAGCAGAATCTCAGTGTAACTGCTAGGCTCAGAAGAGCCCACACACTCAGCTCTTAACCCCAGTGTGCAGAAAGGGTCAAAACGTGTTTTTCAGCAGAAATAAACATGTTTCTGCAAGTTTGGTCAACCCCATGTAAGTTATGGGGCAGTAACATCACACTTTTCAAAACGTGTTTTTCAGCCCGAAATAAACGCGTTTTTTTCAGACAACTGAATCCCCATGTAACAGCAAGGCTCAGAAGAGCCCACACACTCAGCCCTTAACCCCAGTGTACAGAAAGTGTCAAAATGTGTTTTTCAGCAGAAATAAACATGTTTCTGCAAGTTTGGTCACCCCCATGTAAGTTATGGGGCAGTAACAAGACACTTTTCAAAACGTGTTTTTCAGCCCGAAATAAACGCGTTTTTTCAGACAACTGAATCTCCTTGTAATAGCAAGGCTCAGAAGAGCCCACACACTCAGCCCTTAACCCCAGTGTACAGAAAGTGTCAAAACGTGTTTTTCAGCAGAAATAAACATATTTCTGCAAGTTTGGTCAACCCCATGTAAGTTATGGGGCAGTAACATCACACTTTTCAAAACGTGTTTTTGAGCCCGAAATAAACGCGTTTTTTCAGACAACTGAATCTACTTGTAACAGCAAGGCTCAGAAGTGCCCACACACTCAGCCCTTAACCCGAGTGTACAGAAAGTGTCAAAACGTGTTTTTCAGCAGAAATAAACATGTTTCTGCAAGTTTGGTCAACCCCATGTAAGTTATGGGGCAGTAACATCACACTTTTCAAAACGTGTTTTTCAGCCCGAAATAAACGCGTTTTTTCAGACAACTGAATCTACTTGTAACAGCAAGGCTCAGAAGTGCCCACACACTCAGTCCTTAACCCCAGTGTGCAGAAAGGGTCAAAACGTGTTTTTCAGCAGAAATAAACATGTTTCTGCAAGTTTGGTCAACCCCATGTAAGTTATGGGGCAGTAACAAGACACTTTTCAAAACGTGTTTTTCAGCCCGAAATAAACGCGTTTTTTCAGACAGCAGAATCTCAGTGTAACTGCTAGGCTCAGAAGAGCCCACACACTCAGCTCTTAACCCCAGTGTGCAGAAAGGGTCAAAACGTGTTTTTCAGCAGAAATAAACATGTTTCTGCAAGTTTGGTCAACCCCATGTAAGTTATGGGGCAGTAACATCACACTTTTCAAAACGTGTTTTTCAGCCCGAAATAAACGCGTTTTTTCAGGCAACTGAATCTACTTGTAACAGCAAGGCTCAGAAGTGCCCACACACTCAGCCCTTAACCCCAGTGTGCAGAAAGGGTCAAAACGTGTTTTTCAGCAGAAATAAACATGTTTCTGCAAGTTTGGTCAACCCCATGTAAGTTATGGGGCAGTAACAAGACACTTTTCAAAACGTGTTTTTCAGCCCGAAATAAACGCGTTTTTTCAGACAGCAGAATCTCAGTGTAACTGCTAGGCTCAGAAGAGCCCACACAATCAGCTCTTAACCCCAGTGTACAGAAAGTGTCAAAATGTGTTTTTCAGCAGAAATAAACATGTTTCTGCAAGTTTGGTCAACCCCATGTAAGTTATGGGGCAGTAACAAGACACTTTTCAAAACGTGTTTTTCAGCCCGAAATAAACGCGTTTTTTCAGACAACTGAATCTCCTTGTAATAGCAAGGCTCAGAAGAGCCCACACACTCAGCCCTTAAGCCCAGTGTGCAGAAAGGGTCAAAACGTGTTTTTCAGCAGAAATAAACATGTTTCTGCAAGTTTGGTCAACCCCATGTAAGTTATGGGGCAGTAACAAGACACTTTACAAAACGTGTTTTTCAGCCCGAAATAAACGCGTTTTTTCAGACAACTGAATCTCCTTGTAATAGCAAGGCTCAGAAGAGCCCACACACTCAGCCCTTAACCCCAGTGTACAGAAAGTGTCAAAACGTGTTTTTCAGCAGAAATAAACATGTTTCTGCAAGTTTGGTGAACCCCATGTAAGTTATGGGGCAGTAACATCACACTTTTCAAAACGTGTTTTTGAGCCCGAAATAAACGCGTTTTTTCAGACAACTGAATCTACTTGTAACAGCAAGGCTCAGAAGAGCCCACACACTCAGCCCTTAACCCCAGTGTGCAGAAAGGGTCAAAACGTGTTTTTCAGCAGAAATAAACATGTTTCTGCAAGTTTGGTCAACCCCATGTAAGTTATGGGGCAGTAACAAGACACTTTTCAAAACGTGTTTTTCAGCCCGAAATAAACGCGTTTTTTCAGACAACTGAATCTCCTTGTAATAGCAAGGCTCAGAAGAGCCCACACACTCAGCCCTTAACCCCAGTGTACAGAAAGTGTCAAAACATGTTTTTCAGCAGAAATAAACATGTTTCTGCAAGTTTGGTCAACCCCATGTAAGTTATGGGGCAGTAACAAGACACTTTTCAAAACGTGTTTTTCAGCCCGAAATAAACGCGTTTTTTCAGACAACTGAATCTCCTTGTAATAGCAAGGCTCAGAAGAGCCCACACACTCAGCCCTTAACCCCAGTGTACAGAAAGTGTCAAAACGTGTTTTTCAGCAGAAATAAACATGTTTCTGCAAGTTTGGTCAACCCCATGTAAGTTATGGGGCAGTAACAAGACACTTTTCAAAACGTGTTTTTCAGCCCGAAATAAACGCGTTTTTTCAGACAACTGAATCTCCTTGTAATAGCAAGGCTCAGAAGAGCCCACACACTCAGCCCTTAACCCCAGTGTGCAGAAAGGGTCAAAACGTGTTTTTCAGCAGAAATAAACATGTTTCTGCAAGTTTGGTCAACCCCATATAAGTTATGGGGCAGTAACATCACACTTTTCAAAACGTGTTTTTCAGCCCGAAATAAACGCGTTTTTTCAGACAACTGAATCTCCTTGTAATAGCAAGGCTCAGAAGAGCCCACACACTCAGCCCTTAACCCCAGTGTGCAGAAAGGGTCAAAACGTGTTTTTCAGCAGAAATAAACATGTTTCTGCAAGTTTGGTCAACCCCATGTAAGTTATGGGGCAGTAACAAGACACTTTTCAAAACGTGTTTTTCAGCCCGAAATAAACGCGTTTTTTCAGACAACTGAATCTCCTTGTAATAGCAAGGCTCAGAAGAGCCCACACACTCAGCCCTTAACCCCAGTGTACAGAAAGTGTCAAAACGTGTTTTTCAGCAGAAATAAACATGTTTCTGCAAGTTTGGTCAACCCCATGTAAGTTATGGGGCAGTAACATCACACTTTTCAAAACGTGTTTTTGAGCCCGAAATAAACGCGTTTTTTCAGACAACTGAATCTACTTGTAACAGCAAGGCTCAGAAGTGCCCACACACTCAGCCCTTAACCCCAGTGTGCAGAAAGGGTCAAAACGTGTTTTTCAGCAGAAATAAACATGTTTCTGCAAGTTTGGTCAACCCCATGTAAGTTATGGGGCAGTAACAAGACACTTTTCAAAACGTGTTTTTCAGCCCGAAATAAACGCGTTTTTTCAGACAACTGAATCTCCTTGTAATAGCAAGGCTCAGAAGAGCCCACACACTCAGCCCTTAACCCCAGTGTACAGAAAGTGTCAAAATGTGTTTTTCAGCAGAAATAAACATGTTTCTGCAAGTTTGGTCAACCCCATGTAAGTTATGGGGCAGTAACATCACACTTTTCAAAACGTGTTTTTCAGCCCGAAATAAACGCGTTTTTTCAGACAACTGAATCTACTTGTAACAGCAAGGCTCAGAAGAGCCCACACACTCAGCCCTTAACCCCAGTGTACAGAAAGTGTCAAAACGTGTTTTTCAGCAGAAATAAACATGTTTCTGCAAGTTTGGTCAACCCCATGTAAGTTATGGGGCAGTAACATCACACTTTTCAAAACGTGTTTTTGAGCCCGAAATAAACGCGTTTTTTCAGACAACTGAATCTACTTGTAACAGCAAGGCTCAGAAGTGCCCACACACTCAGCCCTTAACCCCAGTGTGCAGAAAGGGTCAAAACGTGTTTTTCAGCAGAAATAAACATGTTTCTACAAGTTTGGTTAACCCCATGTAAGTTATGGGGCAGTAACAAGACACTTTTCAAAACGTGTTTTTCAGCCCGAAATAAACGCATTTTTTCAGGCAACTGAATCTACTTGTAACAGCAAGGCTCAGAAGTGCCCACACACTCAGCCCTTAAGCCCAGTGTGCAGAAAGGGTCAAAACGTGTTTTTCAGCAGAAATAAACATGTTTCTGCAAGTTTGGTCAACCCCATGTAAGTTATGGGGCAGTAACAAGACACTTTTCAAAACGTGTTTTTCAGCCCGAAATAAACGCGTTTTTTCAGACAACTGAATCTCCTTGTAATAGCAAGGCTCAGAAGAGCCCACACACTCAGCCCTTAACCCCAGTGTACAGAAAGTGTCAAAACATGTTTTTCAGCAGAAATAAACATGTTTCTGCAAGTTTGGTCAACCCCATGTAAGTTATGGGGCAGTAACAAGACACTTTTCAAAACGTGTTTTTCAGCCCGAAATAAACGCGTTTTTTCAGACAACTGAATCTCCTTGTAATAGCAAGGCTCAGAAGAGCCCACACACTCAGCCCTTAACCCCAGTGTACAGAAAGTGTCAAAACGTGTTTTTCAGCAGAAATAAACATGTTTCTGCAAGTTTGGTCAACCCCATGTAAGTTATGGGGCAGTAACAAGACACTTTTCAAAACGTGTTTTTCAGCCCGAAATAAACGCGTTTTTTCAGACAACTGAATCTCCTTGTAATAGCAAGGCTCAGAAGAGCCCACACACTCAGCCCTTAACCCCAGTGTGCAGAAAGGGTCAAAACGTGTTTTTCAGCAGAAATAAACATGTTTCTGCAAGTTTGGTCAACCCCATGTAAGTTATGGGGCAGTAACATCACACTTTTCAAAACGTGTTTTTCAGCCCGAAATAAACGCGTTTTTTCAGACAGCTGAATCTACTTGTAACAGCAAGGCTCAGAAGTGCCCACACACTCAGCCCTTAACCCCAGTATGCAGAAAGGGTCAAAACGTGTTTTTCAGCAGAAATAAACATGTTTCTGCAAGTTTGGTCAACCCCATGTAAGTTGTGGGGCAGTAACATCACACTTTTCAAAACGTGTTTTTCAGCCCGAAATAAACGCGTTTTTTCAGGCAACTGAATCTACTTGTAACAGCAAGGCTCAGAAGTGCCCACACACTCAGCCCTTAACCCCAGTGTGCAGAAAGGGTCAAAACGTGTTTTTCAGCAGAAATAAACATGTTTCTGCAAGTTTGGTCAACCCCATGTAAGTTATGGGGCAGTAACAAGACACTTTTCAAAACGTGTTTTTCAGCCCGAAATAAACGCGTTTTTTCAGGCAACTGAATCTACTTGTAACAGCAAGGCTCAGAAGTGCCCACACACTCAGCCCTTAACCCCAGTGTGCAGAAAGGGTCAAAACGTGTTTTTCAGCAGAAATAAACATGTTTCTGCAAGTTTGGTCAACCCCATGTAAGTTATGGGGCAGTAACATCACACTTTTCAAAACGTGTTTTTCAGCCCGAAATAAACGCGTTTTTTCAGACAACTGAATCTCCTTGTAATAGCAAGGCTCAGAAGAGCCCACACACTCAGCCCTTAACCCCAGTGTACAGAAAGTGTCAAAATGTGTTTTTCAGCAGAAATAAACATGTTTCTGCAAGTTTGGTCAACCCCATGTAAGTTATGGGGCAGTAACATCACACTTTTCAAAACGTGTTTTTCAGCCCGAAATAAACGCGTTTTTTCAGACAACTGAATCTACTTGTAACAGCAAGGCTCAGAAGAGCCCACACACTGAGCCCTTAACCCCAGTGTACAGAAAGTGTCAAAACGTGTTTTTCAGCAGAAATAAACATGTTTCTGCAAGTTTGGTCAACCCCATGTAAGTTATGGGGCAGTAACATCACACTTTTCAAAACGTGTTTTTGAGCCCGAAATAAACGCGTTTTTTCAGACAACTGAATCTACTTGTAACAGCAAGGCTCAGAAGAGCCCACACACTCAGCCCTTAACCCCAGTGTGCAGAAAGGGTCAAAACGTGTTTTTCAGCAGAAATAAACATGTTTCTGCAAGTTTGGTCAACCCCATGTAAGTTATGGGGCAGTAACATCACACTTTTCAAAACGTGTTTTTCAGCCCGAAATAAACGCGTTTTTTCAGACAGCTGAATCTACTTGTAACAGCAAGGCTCAGAAGTGCCCACACACTCAGCCCTTAACCCCAGTGTGCAGAAAGGGTCAAAACGTGTTTTTCAGCAGAAATAAACATGTTTCTGCAAGTTTGGTCAACCCCATATAAGTTATGGGGCAGTAACATCACACTTTTCAAAACGTGTTTTTCAGCCCGAAATAAACGCGTTTTTTCAGACAACTGAATCTACTTGTAACAGCAAGGCTCAGAAGTGCCCACACACTCAGCCCTTAACCCCAGTATGCAGAAAGGGTCAAAATGTGTTTTTCAGCAGAAATAAACATGTTTCTGCAAGTTTGGTCAACCCCATGTAAGTTGTGGGGCAGTAACATCACACTTTTCAAAACGTGTTTTTCAGCCCGAAACAAACGCGTTTTTTCAGACAACTGAATCTACTTGTAACAGCAAGGCTCAGAAGTGCCCACACACTCAGCCCTTAACCCCAGTGTGCAGAAAGGGTCAAAACGTGTTTTTCAGCAGAAATAAACATGTTTCTGCAAGTTTGGTCAACCCCATGTAAGTTATGGGGCAGTAACAAGACACTTTTCAAAACGTGTTTTTCAGCCCGAAATAAACGCGTTTTTTCAGGCAACTGAATCTACTTGTAACAGCAAGGCTCAGAAGTGCCCACACACTCAGCCCTTAACCCCAGTGTGCAGAAAGGGTCAAAACGTGTTTTTCAGCAGAAATAAACATGTTTCTGCAAGTTTGGTCAACCCCATGTAAGTTATGGGGCAGTAACATCACACTTTTCAAAACGTGTTTTTCAGCCCGAAATAAACGCGTTTTTTCAGACAACTGAATCTCCTTGTAATAGCAAGGCTCAGAAGAGCCCACACACTCAGCCCTTAACCCCAGTGTACAGAAAGTGTCAAAATGTGTTTTTCAGCAGAAATAAACATGTTTCTGCAAGTTTGGTCAACCCCATGTAAGTTATGGGGCAGTAACATCACACTTTTCAAAACGTGTTTTTCAGCCCGAAATAAACGCGTTTTTTCAGACAACTGAATCTACTTGTAACAGCAAGGCTCAGAAGAGCCCACACACTGAGCCCTTAACCCCAGTGTACAGAAAGTGTCAAAACGTGTTTTTCAGCAGAAATAAACATGTTTCTGCAAGTTTGGTCAACCCCATGTAAGTTATGGGGCAGTAACATCACACTTTTCAAAACGTGTTTTTGAGCCCGAAATAAACGCGTTTTTTCAGACAGCTGAATCTACTTGTAACAGCAAGGCTCAGAAGTGCCCACACACTCAGCCCTTAACCCCAGTGTACAGAAAGTGTCAAAACATGTTTTTCAGCAGAAATAAACATGTTTCTGCAAGTTTGGTCAACCCCATGTAAGTTATGGGGCAGTAACAAGACACTTTTCAAAACGTGTTTTTCAGCCCGAAATAAACGCGTTTTTTCAGACAACTGAATCTCCTTGTAATAGCAAGGCTCAGAAGAGCCCACACACTCAGCCCTTAACCCCAGTTTACAGAAAGTGTCAAAACGTGTTTTTCAGCAGAAATAAACATGTTTCTGCAAGTTTGGTCAACCCCATGTAAGTTATGGGGCAGTAACAAGACACTTTTCAAAACGTGTTTTTCAGCCCGAAATAAACGCGTTTTTTCAGACAACTGAATCTCCTTGTAATAGCAAGGCTCAGAAGAGCCCACACACTCAGCCCTTAACCCCAGTGTGCAGAAAGGGTCAAAACGTGTTTTTCAGCAGAAATAAACATGTTTCTGCAAGTTTGGTCAACCCCATATAAGTTATGGGGCAGTAACATCACACTTTTCAAAACGTGTTTTTCAGCATGAAATAAACGCGTTTTTTCATACAACAGAATCTACTTGTAACAGCAAGGCTCAGAAGAGCCCACACACTCAGCCCTTAACCCCAGTGTGCAGAAAGGGTCAAAACGTGTTTTTCAGCAGAAATAAACATGTTTCTGCAAGTTTGGTCAACCCCATGTAAGTTGTGGGGCAGTAACATCACACTTTTCAAAACGTGTTTTTCAGCCCGAAATAAACGCGTTTTTTCAGACAACTGAATCTACTTGTAACAGCAAGGCTCAGAAGTGCCCACACACTCAGCCCTTAACCCCAGTGTGCAGAAAGGGTCAAAACGTGTTTTTCAGCAGAAATAAACATGTTTCTGCAAGTTTGGTCAACCCCATGTAAGTTATGGGGCAGTAACAAGACACTTTTCAAAACGTGTTTTTCAGCCCGAAATAAACGCGTTTTTTCAGGCAACTGAATCTACTTGTAACAGCAAGGCTCAGAAGTGCCCACACACTCAGCCCTTAACCCCAGTGTGCAGAAAGGGTCAAAACGTGTTTTTCAGCAGAAATAAACATGTTTCTGCAAGTTTGGTCAACCCCATGTAAGTTATGGGGCAGTAACATCACACTTTTCAAAACGTGTTTTTCAGCCCGAAATAAACGCGTTTTTTCAGACAACTGAATCTCCTTGTAATAGCAAGGCTCAGAAGAGCCCACACACTCAGCCCTTAACCCCAGTGTACAGAAAGTGTCAAAATGTGTTTTTCAGCAGAAATAAACATGTTTCTGCAAGTTTGGTCAACCCCATGTAAGTTATGGGGCAGTAACATCACACTTTTCAAAACGTGTTTTTCAGCCCGAAATAAACGCGTTTTTTCAGACAACTGAATCTACTTGTAACAGCAAGGCTCAGAAGAGCCCACACACTGAGCCCTTAACCCCAGTGTACAGAAAGTGTCAAAACGTGTTTTTCAGCAGAAATAAACATGTTTCTGCAAGTTTGGTCAATTCCATGTAAGTTATGGGGCAGTAACATCACACTTTTCAAAACGTGTTTTTGAGCCCGAAATAAACGCGTTTTTTCAGACAACTGAATCTACTTGTAACAGCAAGGCTCAGAAGAGCCCACACACTCAGCCCTTAACCCCAGTGTGCAGAAAGGGTCAAAACGTGTTTTTCAGCAGAAATAAACATGTTTCTGCAAGTTTGGTCAACCCCATGTAAGTTATGGGGCAGTAACATCACACTTTTCAAAACGTGTTTTTCAGCCCGAAATAAACGCGTTTTTTCAGACAGCTGAATCTACTTGTAACAGCAAGGCTCAGAAGTGCCCACACACTCAGCCCTTAACCCCAGTGTGCAGAAAGGGTCAAAACGTGTTTTTCAGCAGAAATAAACATGTTTCTGCAAGTTTGGTCAACCCCATATAAGTTATGGGGCAGTAACATCACACTTTTCAAAACGTGTTTTTCAGCCCGAAATAAACGCGTTTTTTCAGACAACTGAATCTACTTGTAACAGCAAGGCTCAGAAGTGCCCACACACTCAGCCCTTAACCCCAGTATGCAGAAAGGGTCAAAATGTGTTTTTCAGCAGAAATAAACATGTTTCTGCAAGTTTGGTCAACCCCATGTAAGTTGTGGGGCAGTAACATCACACTTTTCAAAACGTGTTTTTCAGCCCGAAATAAACGCGTTTTTTCAGACAACTGAATCTACTTGTAACAGCAAGGCTCAGAAGTGCCCACACACTCAGCCCTTAACCCCAGTGTGCAGAAAGGGTCAAAACGTGTTTTTCAGCAGAAATAAACATGTTTCTGCAAGTTTGGTCAACCCCATGTAAGTTATGGGGCAGTAACAAGACACTTTTCAAAACGTGTTTTTCAGCCCGAAATAAACGCGTTTTTTCAGGCAACTGAATCTACTTGTAACAGCAAGGCTCAGAAGTGCCCACACACTCAGCCCTTAACCCCAGTGTGCAGAAAGGGTCAAAACGTGTTTTTCAGCAGAAATAAACATGTTTCTGCAAGTTTGGTCAACCCCATGTAAGTTATGGGGCAGTAACATCACACTTTTCAAAACGTGTTTTTCAGCCCGAAATAAACGCGTTTTTTCAGACAACTGAATCTCCTTGTAATAGCAAGGCTCAGAAGAGCCCACACACTCAGCCCTTAACCCCAGTGTACAGAAAGTGTCAAAATGTGTTTTTCAGCAGAAATAAACATGTTTCTGCAAGTTTGGTCAACCCCATGTAAGTTATGGGGCAGTAACATCACACTTTTCAAAACGTGTTTTTCAGCCCGAAATAAACGCGTTTTTTCAGACAACTGAATCTACTTGTAACAGCAAGGCTCAGAAGAGCCCACACACTGAGCCCTTAACCCCAGTGTACAGAAAGTGTCAAAACGTGTTTTTCAGCAGAAATAAACATGTTTCTGCAAGTTTGGTCAACCCCATGTAAGTTATGGGGCAGTAACATCACACTTTTCAAAACGTGTTTTTGAGCCCGAAATAAACGCGTTTTTTCAGACAACTGAATCCCCATGTAACAGCAAGGCTCAGAAGAGCCCACACACTCAGCCCTTAACCCCAGTGTACAGAAAGTGTCAAAATGTGTTTTTCAGCAGAAATAAACATGTTTCTGCAAGTTTGGTCAACCCCATGTAAGTTATGGGGCAGTAACAAGACACTTTTCAAAACGTGTTTTTCAGCCCGAAATAAACGCGTTTTTTCAGACAACTGAATCTCCTTGTAATAGCAAGGCTCAGAAGAGCCCACACACTCAGCCCTTAACCCCAGTGTGCAGAAAGGGTCAAAACGTGTTTTTCAGCAGAAATAAACATGTTTCTGCAAGTTTGGTCAACCCCATGTAAGTTATGGGGCAGTAACAAGACACTTTTCAAAACGTGTTTTTCAGCCCGAAATAAACGCGTTTTTTCAGACAACTGAATCTCCTTGTAATAGCAAGGCTCAGAAGAGCCCACACACTCAGCCCTTAACCCCAGTGTACAGAAAGTGTCAAAACGTGTTTTTCAGCAGAAATAAACATGTTTCTGCAAGTTTGGTCAACCCCATGTAAGTTATGGGGCAGTAACATCACACTTTTCAAAACGTGTTTTTGAGCCCGAAATAAACGCGTTTTTTCAGACAACTGAATCTACTTGTAACAGCAAGGCTCAGAAGTGCCCACACACTCAGCCCTTAACCCCAGTGTGCAGAAAGGGTCAAAACGTGTTTTTCAGCAGAAATAAACATGTTTCTGCAAGTTTGGTCAACCCCATGTAAGTTATGGGGCAGTAACAAGACACTTTTCAAAACGTGTTTTTCAGCCCGAAATAAACGCGTTTTTTCAGACAACTGAATCTCCTTGTAATAGCAAGGCTCAGAAGAGCCCACACACTCAGCCCTTAACCCCAGTGTACAGAAAGTGTCAAAATGTGTTTTTCAGCAGAAATAAACATGTTTCTGCAAGTTTGGTCAACCCCATGTAAGTTATGGGGCAGTAACATCACACTTTTCAAAACGTGTTTTTCAGCCCGAAATAAACGCGTTTTTTCAGACAACTGAATCTACTTGTAACAGCAAGGCTCAGAAGAGCCCACACACTCAGCCCTTAACCCCAGTGTACAGAAAGTGTCAAAACGTGTTTTTCAGCAGAAATAAACATGTTTCTGCAAGTTTGGTCAACCCCATGTAAGTTATGGGGCAGTAACATCACACTTTTCAAAACGTGTTTTTGAGCCCGAAATAAACGCGTTTTTTCAGACAACTGAATCTACTTGTAACAGCAAGGCTCAGAAGTGCCCACACACTCAGCCCTTAACCCCAGTGTGCAGAAAGGGTCAAAACGTGTTTTTCAGCAGAAATAAACATGTTTCTACAAGTTTGGTTAACCCCATGTAAGTTATGGGGCAGTAACAAGACACTTTTCAAAACGTGTTTTTCAGCCCGAAATAAACGCGTTTTTTCAGACAGCAGAATCTCAGTGTAACTGCTAGGCTCAGAAGAGCCCACACACTCAGCTCTTAACCCCAGTGTGCAGAAAGGGTCAAAACGTGTTTTTCAGCAGAAATAAACATGTTTCTGCAAGTTTGGTCAACCCCATGTAAGTTATGGGGCAGTAACATCACACTTTTCAAAACGTGTTTTTCAGCCCGAAATAAACGCGTTTTTTTCAGACAACTGAATCCCCATGTAACAGCAAGGCTCAGAAGAGCCCACACACTCAGCCCTTAACCCCAGTGTACAGAAAGTGTCAAAATGTGTTTTTCAGCAGAAATAAACATGTTTCTGCAAGTTTGGTCACCCCCATGTAAGTTATGGGGCAGTAACAAGACACTTTTCAAAACGTGTTTTTCAGCCCGAAATAAACGCGTTTTTTCAGACAACTGAATCTCCTTGTAATAGCAAGGCTCAGAAGAGCCCACACACTCAGCCCTTAACCCCAGTGTACAGAAAGTGTCAAAACGTGTTTTTCAGCAGAAATAAACATATTTCTGCAAGTTTGGTCAACCCCATGTAAGTTATGGGGCAGTAACATCACACTTTTCAAAACGTGTTTTTGAGCCCGAAATAAACGCGTTTTTTCAGACAACTGAATCTACTTGTAACAGCAAGGCTCAGAAGTGCCCACACACTCAGCCCTTAACCCGAGTGTACAGAAAGTGTCAAAACGTGTTTTTCAGCAGAAATAAACATGTTTCTGCAAGTTTGGTCAACCCCATGTAAGTTATGGGGCAGTAACATCACACTTTTCAAAACGTGTTTTTCAGCCCGAAATAAACGCGTTTTTTCAGACAACTGAATCTACTTGTAACAGCAAGGCTCAGAAGTGCCCACACACTCAGTCCTTAACCCCAGTGTGCAGAAAGGGTCAAAACGTGTTTTTCAGCAGAAATAAACATGTTTCTGCAAGTTTGGTCAACCCCATGTAAGTTATGGGGCAGTAACAAGACACTTTTCAAAACGTGTTTTTCAGCCCGAAATAAACGCGTTTTTTCAGACAGCAGAATCTCAGTGTAACTGCTAGGCTCAGAAGAGCCCACACACTCAGCTCTTAACCCCAGTGTGCAGAAAGGGTCAAAACGTGTTTTTCAGCAGAAATAAACATGTTTCTGCAAGTTTGGTCAACCCCATGTAAGTTATGGGGCAGTAACATCACACTTTTCAAAACGTGTTTTTCAGCCCGAAATAAACGCGTTTTTTCAGGCAACTGAATCTACTTGTAACAGCAAGGCTCAGAAGTGCCCACACACTCAGCCCTTAACCCCAGTGTGCAGAAAGGGTCAAAACGTGTTTTTCAGCAGAAATAAACATGTTTCTGCAAGTTTGGTCAACCCCATGTAAGTTATGGGGCAGTAACAAGACACTTTTCAAAACGTGTTTTTCAGCCCGAAATAAACGCGTTTTTTCAGACAGCAGAATCTCAGTGTAACTGCTAGGCTCAGAAGAGCCCACACACTCAGCTCTTAACCCCAGTGTACAGAAAGTGTCAAAATGTGTTTTTCAGCAGAAATAAACATGTTTCTGCAAGTTTGGTCAACCCCATGTAAGTTATGGGGCAGTAACAAGACACTTTTCAAAACGTGTTTTTCAGCCCGAAATAAACGCGTTTTTTCAGACAACTGAATCTCCTTGTAATAGCAAGGCTCAGAAGAGCCCACACACTCAGCCCTTAAGCCCAGTGTGCAGAAAGGGTCAAAACGTGTTTTTCAGCAGAAATAAACATGTTTCTGCAAGTTTGGTCAACCCCATGTAAGTTATGGGGCAGTAACAAGACACTTTTCAAAACGTGTTTTTCAGCCCGAAATAAACGCGTTTTTTCAGACAACTGAATCTCCTTGTAATAGCAAGGCTCAGAAGAGCCCACACACTCAGCCCTTAACCCCAGTGTACAGAAAGTGTCAAAACGTGTTTTTCAGCAGAAATAAACATGTTTCTGCAAGTTTGGTGAACCCCATGTAAGTTATGGGGCAGTAACATCACACTTTTCAAAACGTGTTTTTGAGCCCGAAATAAACGCGTTTTTTCAGACAACTGAATCTACTTGTAACAGCAAGGCTCAGAAGAGCCCACACACTCAGCCCTTAACCCCAGTGTGCAGAAAGGGTCAAAACGTGTTTTTCAGCAGAAATAAACATGTTTCTGCAAGTTTGGTCAACCCCATGTAAGTTATGGGGCAGTAACAAGACACTTTTCAAAACGTGTTTTTCAGCCCGAAATAAACGCGTTTTTTCAGACAACTGAATCTCCTTGTAATAGCAAGGCTCAGAAGAGCCCACACACTCAGCCCTTAACCCCAGTGTACAGAAAGTGTCAAAACATGTTTTTCAGCAGAAATAAACATGTTTCTGCAAGTTTGGTCAACCTCATGTAAGTTATGGGGCAGTAACAAGACACTTTTCAAAACGTGTTTTTCAGCCCGAAATAAACGCGTTTTTTCAGACAACTGAATCTCCTTGTAATAGCAAGGCTCAGAAGAGCCCACACACTCAGCCCTTAACCCCAGTGTACAGAAAGTGTCAAAACGTGTTTTTCAGCAGAAATAAACATGTTTCTGCAAGTTTGGTCAACCCCATGTAAGTTATGGGGCAGTAACAAGACACTTTTCAAAACGTGTTTTTCAGCCCGAAATAAACGCGTTTTTTCAGACAACTGAATCTCCTTGTAATAGCAAGGCTCAGAAGAGCCCACACACTCAGCCCTTAACCCCAGTGTGCAGAAAGGGTCAAAACGTGTTTTTCAGCAGAAATAAACATGTTTCTGCAAGTTTGGTCAACCCCATATAAGTTATGGGGCAGTAACATCACACTTTTCAAAACGTGTTTTTCAGCCCGAAATAAACGCGTTTTTTCAGACAACTGAATCTCCTTGTAATAGCAAGGCTCAGAAGAGCCCACACACTCAGCCCTTAACCCCAGTGTGCAGAAAGGGTCAAAACGTGTTTTTCAGCAGAAATAAACATGTTTCTGCAAGTTTGGTCAACCCCATGTAAGTTATGGGGCAGTAACAAGACACTTTTCAAAACGTGTTTTTCAGCCCGAAATAAACGCGTTTTTTCAGACAACTGAATCTCCTTGTAATAGCAAGGCTCAGAAGAGCCCACACACTCAGCCCTTAACCCCAGTGTACAGAAAGTGTCAAAATGTGTTTTTCAGCAGAAATAAACATGTTTCTGCAAGTTTGGTCAACCCCATGTAAGTTATGGGGCAGTAACATCACACTTTTCAAAACGTGTTTTTCAGCCCGAAATAAACGCGTTTTTTCAGACAACTGAATCTACTTGTAACAGCAAGGCTCAGAAGAGCCCACACACTCAGCCCTTAACCCCAGTGTACAGAAAGTGTCAAAACGTGTTTTTCAGCAGAAATAAACATGTTTCTGCAAGTTTGGTCAACCCCATGTAAGTTATGGGGCAGTAACATCACACTTTTCAAAACGTGTTTTTGAGCCCGAAATAAACGCGTTTTTTCAGACAACTGAATCTACTTGTAACAGCAAGGCTCAGAAGTGCCCACACACTCAGCCCTTAACCCCAGTGTGCAGAAAGGGTCAAAACGTGTTTTTCAGCAGAAATAAACATGTTTCTACAAGTTTGGTTAACCCCATGTAAGTTATGGGGCAGTAACAAGACACTTTTCAAAACGTGTTTTTCAGCCCGAAATAAACGCGTTTTTTCAGACAGCAGAATCTCAGTGTAACTGCTAGGCTCAGAAGAGCCCACACACTCAGCTCTTAACCCCAGTGTGCAGAAAGGGTCAAAACGTGTTTTTCAGCAGAAATAAACATGTTTCTGCAAGTTTGGTCAACCCCATGTAAGTTATGGGGCAGTAACATCACACTTTTCAAAACGTGTTTTTGAGCCCGAAATAAACGCGTTTTTTCAGACAACTGAATCTACTTGTAACAGCAAGGCTCAGAAGTGCCCACACACTCAGCCCTTAACCCGAGTGTACAGAAAGTGTCAAAACGTGTTTTTCAGCAGAAATAAACATGTTTCTGCAAGTTTGGTCAACCCCATGTAAGTTATGGGGCAGTAACATCACACTTTTCAAAACGTGTTTTTCAGCCCGAAATAAACGCGTTTTTTCAGACAACTGAATCTACTTGTAACAGCAAGGCTCAGAAGTGCCCACACACTCAGTCCTTAACCCCAGTGTGCAGAAAGGGTCAAAACGTGTTTTTCAGCAGAAATAAACATGTTTCTGCAAGTTTGGTCAACCCCATGTAAGTTATGGGGCAGTAACAAGACACTTTTCAAAACGTGTTTTTCAGCCCGAAATAAACGCGTTTTTTCAGACAGCAGAATCTCAGTGTAACTGCTAGGCTCAGAAGAGCCCACACACTCAGCTCTTAACCCCAGTGTGCAGAAAGGGTCAAAACGTGTTTTTCAGCAGAAATAAACATGTTTCTGCAAGTTTGGTCAACCCCATGTAAGTTATGGGGCAGTAACATCACACTTTTCAAAACGTGTTTTTCAGCCCGAAATAAACGCGTTTTTTCAGGCAACTGAATCTACTTGTAACAGCAAGGCTCAGAAGTGCCCACACACTCAGCCCTTAACCCCAGTGTGCAGAAAGGGTCAAAACGTGTTTTTCAGCAGAAATAAACATGTTTCTGCAAGTTTGGTCAACCCCATGTAAGTTATGGGGCAGTAACAAGACACTTTTCAAAACGTGTTTTTCAGCCCGAAATAAACGCGTTTTTTCAGACAGCAGAATCTCAGTGTAACTGCTAGGCTCAGAAGAGCCCACACACTCAGCTCTTAACCCCAGTGTGCAGAAAGGGTCAAAACGTGTTTTTCAGCAGAAATAAACATGTTTCTGCAAGTTTGGTCAACCCCATGTAAGTTATGGGGCAGTAACATCACACTTTTCAAAACGTGTTTTTCAGCCCGAAATAAACGCGTTTTTTCAGACAACTGAATCCCCATGTAACAGCAAGGCTCAGAAGAGCCCACACACTCAGCCCTTAACCCCAGTGTACAGAAAGTGTCAAAATGTGTTTTTCAGCAGAAATAAACATGTTTCTGCAAGTTTGGTCAACCCCATGTAAGTTATGGGGCAGTAACAAGACACTTTTCAAAACGTGTTTTTCAGCCCGAAATAAACGCGTTTTTTCAGACAACTGAATCTCCTTGTAATAGCAAGGCTCAGAAGAGCCCACACACTCAGCCCTTAAGCCCAGTGTGCAGAAAGGGTCAAAACGTGTTTTTCAGCAGAAATAAACATGTTTCTGCAAGTTTGGTCAACCCCATGTAAGTTATGGGGCAGTAACAAGACACTTTTCAAAACGTGTTTTTCAGCCCGAAATAAACGCGTTTTTTCAGACAACTGAATCTCCTTGTAATAGCAAGGCTCAGAAGAGCCCACACACTCAGCCCTTAACCCCAGTGTACAGAAAGTGTCAAAACGTGTTTTTCAGCAGAAATAAACATGTTTCTGCAAGTTTGGTGAACCCCATGTAAGTTATGGGGCAGTAACATCACACTTTTCAAAACGTGTTTTTGAGCCCGAAATAAACGCGTTTTTTCAGACAACTGAATCTACTTGTAACAGCAAGGCTCAGAAGAGCCCACACACTCAGCCCTTAACCCCAGTGTGCAGAAAGGGTCAAAACGTGTTTTTCAGCAGAAATAAACATGTTTCTGCAAGTTTGGTCAACCCCATGTAAGTTATGGGGCAGTAACAAGACACTTTTCAAAACGTGTTTTTCAGCCCGAAATAAACGCGTTTTTTCAGACAACTGAATCTCCTTGTAATAGCAAGGCTCAGAAGAGCCCACACACTCAGCCCTTAACCCCAGTGTACAGAAAGTGTCAAAACATGTTTTTCAGCAGAAATAAACATGTTTCTGCAAGTTTGGTCAACCCCATGTAAGTTATGGGGCAGTAACAAGACACTTTTCAAAACGTGTTTTTCAGCCCGAAATAAACGCGTTTTTTCAGACAACTGAATCTCCTTGTAATAGCAAGGCTCAGAAGAGCCCACACACTCAGCCCTTAACCCCAGTGTACAGAAAGTGTCAAAACGTGTTTTTCAGCAGAAATAAACATGTTTCTGCAAGTTTGGTCAACCCCATGTAAGTTATGGGGCAGTAACAAGACACTTTTCAAAACGTGTTTTTCAGCCCGAAATAAACGCGTTTTTTCAGACAACTGAATCTCCTTGTAATAGCAAGGCTCAGAAGAGCCCACACACTCAGCCCTTAACCCCAGTGTGCAGAAAGGGTCAAAACGTGTTTTTCAGCAGAAATAAACATGTTTCTGCAAGTTTGGTCAACCCCATATAAGTTATGGGGCAGTAACATCACACTTTTCAAAACGTGTTTTTCAGCCCGAAATAAACGCGTTTTTTCAGACAACTGAATCTCCTTGTAACAGCAAGGCTCAGAAGAGCCCACACACTCAGCCCTTAACCCCAGTGTGCAGAAAGGGTCAAAACGTGTTTTTCAGCAGAAATAAACATGTTTCTGCAAGTTTGGTCAACCCCATGTAAGTTATGGGGCAGTAACATCACACTTTTCAAAACGTGTTTTTCAGCCCGAAATAAACGCGTTTTTTCAGACAGCTGAATCTACTTGTAACAGCAAGGCTCAGAAGTGCCCACACACTCAGCCCTTAACCCCAGTGTGCAGAAAGGGTCAAAACGTGTTTTTCAGCAGAAATAAACATGTTTCTGCAAGTTTGGTCAACCCCATATAAGTTATGGGGCAGTAACATCACACTTTTCAAAACGTGTTTTTCAGCCCGAAATAAACGCGTTTTTTCAGACAACTGAATCTACTTGTAACAGCAAGGCTCAGAAGTGCCCACACACTCAGCCCTTAACCCCAGTATGCAGAAAGGGTCAAAATGTGTTTTTCAGCAGAAATAAACATGTTTCTGCAAGTTTGGTCAACCCCATGTAAGTTGTGGGGCAGTAACATCACACTTTTCAAAACGTGTTTTTCAGCCCGAAATAAACGCGTTTTTTCAGACAACTGAATCTACTTGTAACAGCAAGGCTCAGAAGTGCCCACACACTCAGCCCTTAACCCCAGTGTGCAGAAAGGGTCAAAACGTGTTTTTCAGCAGAAATAAACATGTTTCTGCAAGTTTGGTCAACCCCATGTAAGTTATGGGGCAGTAACAAGACACTTTTCAAAACGTGTTTTTCAGCCCGAAATAAACGCGTTTTTTCAGGCAACTGAATCTACTTGTAACAGCAAGGCTCAGAAGTGCCCACACACTCAGCCCTTAACCCCAGTGTGCAGAAAGGGTCAAAACGTGTTTTTCAGCAGAAATAAACATGTTTCTGCAAGTTTGGTCAACCCCATGTAAGTTATGGGGCAGTAACATCACACTTTTCAAAACGTGTTTTTCAGCCCGAAATAAACGCGTTTTTTCAGACAACTGAATCTCCTTGTAATAGCAAGGCTCAGAAGAGCCCACACACTCAGCCCTTAACCCCAGTGTACAGAAAGTGTCAAAATGTGTTTTTCAGCAGAAATAAACATGTTTCTGCAAGTTTGGTCAACCCCATGTAAGTTATGGGGCAGTAACATCACACTTTTCAAAACGTGTTTTTCAGCCCGAAATAAACGCGTTTTTTCAGACAACTGAATCTACTTGTAACAGCAAGGCTCAGAAGAGCCCACACACTGAGCCCTTAACCCCAGTGTACAGAAAGTGTCAAAACGTGTTTTTCAGCAGAAATAAACATGTTTCTGCAAGTTTGGTCAACCCCATGTAAGTTATGGGGCAGTAACATCACACTTTTCAAAACGTGTTTTTGAGCCCGAAATAAACGCGTTTTTTCAGACAACTGAATCTACTTGTAACAGCAAGGCTCAGAAGAGCCCACACACTCAGCCCTTAACCCCAGTGTGCAGAAAGGGTCAAAACGTGTTTTTCAGCAGAAATAAACATGTTTCTGCAAGTTTGGTCAACCCCATGTAAGTTATGGGGCAGTAACATCACACTTTTCAAAACGTGTTTTTCAACCCGAAATAAACGCGTTTTTTCAGACAGCTGAATCTACTTGTAACAGCAAGGCTCAGAAGTGCCCACACACTCAGCCCTTAACCCCAGTGTGCAGAAAGGGTCAAAACGTGTTTTTCAGCAGAAATAAACATGTTTCTGCAAGTTTGGTCAACCCCATATAAGTTATGGGGCAGTAACATCACACTTTTCAAAACGTGTTTTTCAGCCCGAAATAAACGCGTTTTTTCAGACAACTGAATCTACTTGTAACAGCAAGGCTCAGAAGTGCCCACACACTCAGCCCTTAACCCCAGTATGCAGAAAGGGTCAAAATGTGTTTTTCAGCAGAAATAAACATGTTTCTGCAAGTTTGGTCAACCCCATGTAAGTTGTGGGGCAGTAACATCACACTTTTCAAAACGTGTTTTTCAGCCCGAAACAAACGCGTTTTTTCAGACAACTGAATCTACTTGTAACAGCAAGGCTCAGAAGTGCCCACACACTCAGCCCTTAACCCCAGTGTGCAGAAAGGGTCAAAACGTGTTTTTCAGCAGAAATAAACATGTTTCTGCAAGTTTGGTCAACCCCATGTAAGTTATGGGGCAGTAACAAGACACTTTTCAAAACGTGTTTTTCAGCCCGAAATAAACGCGTTTTTTCAGGCAACTGAATCTACTTGTAACAGCAAGGCTCAGAAGTGCCCACACACTCAGCCCTTAACCCCAGTGTGCAGAAAGGGTCAAAACGTGTTTTTCAGCAGAAATAAACATGTTTCTGCAAGTTTGGTCAACCCCATGTAAGTTATGGGGCAGTAACATCACACTTTTCAAAACGTGTTTTTCAGCCCGAAATAAACGCGTTTTTTCAGACAACTGAATCTCCTTGTAATAGCAAGGCTCAGAAGAGCCCACACACTCAGCCCTTAACCCCAGTGTACAGAAAGTGTCAAAATGTGTTTTTCAGCAGAAATAAACATGTTTCTGCAAGTTTGGTCAACCCCATGTAAGTTATGGGGCAGTAACATCACACTTTTCAAAACGTGTTTTTCAGCCCGAAATAAACGCGTTTTTTCAGACAACTGAATCTACTTGTAACAGCAAGGCTCAGAAGAGCCCACACACTGAGCCCTTAACCCCAGTGTACAGAAAGTGTCAAAACGTGTTTTTCAGCAGAAATAAACATGTTTCTGCAAGTTTGGTCAACCCCATGTAAGTTATGGGGCAGTAACATCACACTTTTCAAAACGTGTTTTTGAGCCCGAAATAAACGCGTTTTTTCAGACAGCTGAATCTACTTGTAACAGCAAGGCTCAGAAGTGCCCACACACTCAGCCCTTAACCCCAGTGTACAGAAAGTGTCAAAACATGTTTTTCAGCAGAAATAAACATGTTTCTGCAAGTTTGGTCAACCCCATGTAAGTTATGGGGCAGTAACAAGACACTTTTCAAAACGTGTTTTTCAGCCCGAAATAAACGCGTTTTTTCAGACAACTGAATCTCCTTGTAATAGCAAGGCTCAGAAGAGCCCACACACTCAGCCCTTAACCCCAGTTTACAGAAAGTGTCAAAACGTGTTTTTCAGCAGAAATAAACATGTTTCTGCAAGTTTGGTCAACCCCATGTAAGTTATGGGGCAGTAACAAGACACTTTTCAAAACGTGTTTTTCAGCCCGAAATAAACGCGTTTTTTCAGACAACTGAATCTCCTTGTAATAGCAAGGCTCAGAAGAGCCCACACACTCAGCCCTTAACCCCAGTGTGCAGAAAGGGTCAAAACGTGTTTTTCAGCAGAAATAAACATGTTTCTGCAAGTTTGGTCAACCCCATATAAGTTATGGGGCAGTAACATCACACTTTTCAAAACGTGTTTTTCAGCCCGAAATAAACGCGTTTTTTCAGACAACTGAATCTCCTTGTAACAGCAAGGCTCAGAAGAGCCCACACACTCAGCCCTTAACCCCAGTGTGCAGAAAGGGTCAAAACGTGTTTTTCAGCAGAAATAAACATGTTTCTGCAAGTTTGGTCAACCCCATGTAAGTTATGGGGCAGTAACATCACACTTTTCAAAACGTGTTTTTCAGCCCGAAATAAACGCGTTTTTTCAGACAGCTGAATCTACTTGTAACAGCAAGGCTCAGAAGTGCCCACACACTCAGCCCTTAACCCCAGTGTGCAGAAAGGGTCAAAACGTGTTTTTCAGCAGAAATAAACATGTTTCTGCAAGTTTGGTCAACCCCATATAAGTTATGGGGCAGTAACATCACACTTTTCAAAACGTGTTTTTCAGCCCGAAATAAACGCGTTTTTTCAGACAACTGAATCTACTTGTAACAGCAAGGCTCAGAAGTGCCCACACACTCAGCCCTTAACCCCAGTGTGCAGAAAGGGTCAAAACGTGTTTTTCAGCAGAAATAAACATGTTTCTGCAAGTTTGGTCAACCCCATGTAAGTTATGGGGCAGTAACAAGACACTTTTCAAAACGTGTTTTTCAGCCCGAAATAAACGCGTTTTTTCAGGCAACTGAATCTACTTGTAACAGCAAGGCTCAGAAGTGCCCACACACTCAGCCCTTAACCCCAGTGTGCAGAAAGGGTCAAAACGTGTTTTTCAGCAGAAATAAACATGTTTCTGCAAGTTTGGTCAACCCCATGTAAGTTATGGGGCAGTAACAAGACACTTTTCAAAACGTGTTTTTCAGCCCGAAATAAACGCGTTTTTTCAGACAACTGAATCTCCTTGTAATAGCAAGGCTCAGAAGAGCCCACACACTCAGCCCTTAACCCCAGTGTACAGAAAGTGTCAAAACGTGTTTTTCAGCAGAAATAAACATGTTTCTGCAAGTTTGGTGAACCCCATGTAAGTTATGGGGCAGTAACATCACACTTTTCAAAACGTGTTTTTGAGCCCGAAATAAACGCGTTTTTTCAGACAACTGAATCTACTTGTAACAGCAAGGCTCAGAAGAGCCCACACACTCAGCCCTTAACCCCAGTGTGCAGAAAGGGTCAAAACGTGTTTTTCAGCAGAAATAAACATGTTTCTGCAAGTTTGGTCAACCCCATGTAAGTTATGGGGCAGTAACAAGACACTTTTCAAAACGTGTTTTTCAGCCCGAAATAAACGCGTTTTTTCAGACAACTGAATCTCCTTGTAATAGCAAGGCTCAGAAGAGCCCACACACTCAGCCCTTAACCCCAGTGTACAGAAAGTGTCAAAACATGTTTTTCAGCAGAAATAAACATGTTTCTGCAAGTTTGGTCAACCCCATGTAAGTTATGGGGCAGTAACAAGACACTTTTCAAAACGTGTTTTTCAGCCCGAAATAAACGCGTTTTTTCAGACAACTGAATCTCCTTGTAATAGCAAGGCTCAGAAGAGCCCACACACTCAGCCCTTAACCCCAGTGTACAGAAAGTGTCAAAACGTGTTTTTCAGCAGAAATAAACATGTTTCTGCAAGTTTGGTCAACCCCATGTAAGTTATGGGGCAGTAACAAGACACTTTTCAAAACGTGTTTTTCAGCCCGAAATAAACGCGTTTTTTCAGACAACTGAATCTCCTTGTAATAGCAAGGCTCAGAAGAGCCCACACACTCAGCCCTTAACCCCAGTGTGCAGAAAGGGTCAAAACGTGTTTTTCAGCAGAAATAAACATGTTTCTGCAAGTTTGGTCAACCCCATATAAGTTATGGGGCAGTAACATCACACTTTTCAAAACGTGTTTTTCAGCCCGAAATAAACGCGTTTTTTCAGACAACTGAATCTCCTTGTAACAGCAAGGCTCAGAAGAGCCCACACACTCAGCCCTTAACCCCAGTGTGCAGAAAGGGTCAAAACGTGTTTTTCAGCAGAAATAAACATGTTTCTGCAAGTTTGGTCAACCCCATGTAAGTTATGGGGCAGTAACATCACACTTTTCAAAACGTGTTTTTCAGCCCGAAATAAACGCGTTTTTTCAGACAGCTGAATCTACTTGTAACAGCAAGGCTCAGAAGTGCCCACACACTCAGCCCTTAACCCCAGTGTGCAGAAAGGGTCAAAACGTGTTTTTCAGCAGAAATAAACATGTTTCTGCAAGTTTGGTCAACCCCATATAAGTTATGGGGCAGTAACATCACACTTTTCAAAACGTGTTTTTCAGCCCGAAATAAACGCGTTTTTTCAGACAACTGAATCTACTTGTAACAGCAAGGCTCAGAAGTGCCCACACACTCAGCCCTTAACCCCAGTATGCAGAAAGGGTCAAAATGTGTTTTTCAGCAGAAATAAACATGTTTCTGCAAGTTTGGTCAACCCCATGTAAGTTGTGGGGCAGTAACATCACACTTTTCAAAACGTGTTTTTCAGCCCGAAATAAACGCGTTTTTTCAGACAACTGAATCTACTTGTAACAGCAAGGCTCAGAAGTGCCCACACACTCAGCCCTTAACCCCAGTGTGCAGAAAGGGTCAAAACGTGTTTTTCAGCAGAAATAAACATGTTTCTGCAAGTTTGGTCAACCCCATGTAAGTTATGGGGCAGTAACAAGACACTTTTCAAAACGTGTTTTTCAGCCCGAAATAAACGCGTTTTTTCAGGCAACTGAATCTACTTGTAACAGCAAGGCTCAGAAGTGCCCACACACTCAGCCCTTAACCCCAGTGTGCAGAAAGGGTCAAAACGTGTTTTTCAGCAGAAATAAACATGTTTCTGCAAGTTTGGTCAACCCCATGTAAGTTATGGGGCAGTAACATCACACTTTTCAAAACGTGTTTTTCAGCCCGAAATAAACGCGTTTTTTCAGACAACTGAATCTCCTTGTAATAGCAAGGCTCAGAAGAGCCCACACACTCAGCCCTTAACCCCAGTGTACAGAAAGTGTCAAAATGTGTTTTTCAGCAGAAATAAACATGTTTCTGCAAGTTTGGTCAACCCCATGTAAGTTATGGGGCAGTAACATCACACTTTTCAAAACGTGTTTTTCAGCCCGAAATAAACGCGTTTTTTCAGACAACTGAATCTACTTGTAACAGCAAGGCTCAGAAGAGCCCACACACTGAGCCCTTAACCCCAGTGTACAGAAAGTGTCAAAACGTGTTTTTCAGCAGAAATAAACATGTTTCTGCAAGTTTGGTCAACCCCATGTAAGTTATGGGGCAGTAACATCACACTTTTCAAAACGTGTTTTTGAGCCCGAAATAAACGCGTTTTTTCAGACAACTGAATCTACTTGTAACAGCAAGGCTCAGAAGAGCCCACACACTCAGCCCTTAACCCCAGTGTGCAGAAAGGGTCAAAACGTGTTTTTCAGCAGAAATAAACATGTTTCTGCAAGTTTGGTCAACCCCATGTAAGTTATGGGGCAGTAACATCACACTTTTCAAAACGTGTTTTTCAGCCCGAAATAAACGCGTTTTTTCAGACAGCTGAATCTACTTGTAACAGCAAGGCTCAGAAGTGCCCACACACTCAGCCCTTAACCCCAGTGTGCAGAAAGGGTCAAAACGTGTTTTTCAGCAGAAATAAACATGTTTCTGCAAGTTTGGTCAACCCCATATAAGTTATGGGGCAGTAACATCACACTTTTCAAAACGTGTTTTTCAGCCCGAAATAAACGCGTTTTTTCAGACAACTGAATCTACTTGTAACAGCAAGGCTCAGAAGTGCCCACACACTCAGCCCTTAACCCCAGTATGCAGAAAGGGTCAAAATGTGTTTTTCAGCAGAAATAAACATGTTTCTGCAAGTTTGGTCAACCCCATGTAAGTTGTGGGGCAGTAACATCACACTTTTCAAAACGTGTTTTTCAGCCCGAAACAAACGCGTTTTTTCAGACAACTGAATCTACTTGTAACAGCAAGGCTCAGAAGTGCCCACACACTCAGCCCTTAACCCCAGTGTGCAGAAAGGGTCAAAACGTGTTTTTCAGCAGAAATAAACATGTTTCTGCAAGTTTGGTCAACCCCATGTAAGTTATGGGGCAGTAACAAGACACTTTTCAAAACGTGTTTTTCAGCCCGAAATAAACGCGTTTTTTCAGGCAACTGAATCTACTTGTAACAGCAAGGCTCAGAAGTGCCCACACACTCAGCCCTTAACCCCAGTGTGCAGAAAGGGTCAAAACGTGTTTTTCAGCAGAAATAAACATGTTTCTGCAAGTTTGGTCAACCCCATGTAAGTTATGGGGCAGTAACATCACACTTTTCAAAACGTGTTTTTCAGCCCGAAATAAACGCGTTTTTTCAGACAACTGAATCTCCTTGTAATAGCAAGGCTCAGAAGAGCCCACACACTCAGCCCTTAACCCCAGTGTACAGAAAGTGTCAAAATGTGTTTTTCAGCAGAAATAAACATGTTTCTGCAAGTTTGGTCAACCCCATGTAAGTTATGGGGCAGTAACATCACACTTTTCAAAACGTGTTTTTCAGCCCGAAATAAACGCGTTTTTTCAGACAACTGAATCTACTTGTAACAGCAAGGCTCAGAAGAGCCCACACACTGAGCCCTTAACCCCAGTGTACAGAAAGTGTCAAAACGTGTTTTTCAGCAGAAATAAACATGTTTCTGCAAGTTTGGTCAACCCCATGTAAGTTATGGGGCAGTAACATCACACTTTTCAAAACGTGTTTTTGAGCCCGAAATAAACGCGTTTTTTCAGACAGCTGAATCTACTTGTAACAGCAAGGCTCAGAAGTGCCCACACACTCAGCCCTTAACCCCAGTGTACAGAAAGTGTCAAAACATGTTTTTCAGCAGAAATAAACATGTTTCTGCAAGTTTGGTCAACCCCATGTAAGTTATGGGGCAGTAACAAGACACTTTTCAAAACGTGTTTTTCAGCCCGAAATAAACGCGTTTTTTCAGACAACTGAATCTCCTTGTAATAGCAAGGCTCAGAAGAGCCCACACACTCAGCCCTTAACCCCAGTTTACAGAAAGTGTCAAAACGTGTTTTTCAGCAGAAATAAACATGTTTCTGCAAGTTTGGTCAACCCCATGTAAGTTATGGGGCAGTAACAAGACACTTTTCAAAACGTGTTTTTCAGCCCGAAATAAACGCGTTTTTTCAGACAACTGAATCTCCTTGTAATAGCAAGGCTCAGAAGAGCCCACACACTCAGCCCTTAACCCCAGTGTGCAGAAAGGGTCAAAACGTGTTTTTCAGCAGAAATAAACATGTTTCTGCAAGTTTGGTCAACCCCATATAAGTTATGGGGCAGTAACATCACACTTTTCAAAACGTGTTTTTCAGCCCGAAATAAACGCGTTTTTTCAGACAACTGAATCTCCTTGTAACAGCAAGGCTCAGAAGAGCCCACACACTCAGCCCTTAACCCCAGTGTGCAGAAAGGGTCAAAACGTGTTTTTCAGCAGAAATAAACATGTTTCTGCAAGTTTGGTCAACCCCATGTAAGTTATGGGGCAGTAACATCACACTTTTCAAAACGTGTTTTTCAGCCCGAAATAAACGCGTTTTTTCAGACAGCTGAATCTACTTGTAACAGCAAGGCTCAGAAGTGCCCACACACTCAGCCCTTAACCCCAGTGTGCAGAAAGGGTCAAAACGTGTTTTTCAGCAGAAATAAACATGTTTCTGCAAGTTTGGTCAACCCCATATAAGTTATGGGGCAGTAACATCACACTTTTCAAAACGTGTTTTTCAGCCCGAAATAAACGCGTTTTTTCAGACAACTGAATCTACTTGTAACAGCAAGGCTCAGAAGTGCCCACACACTCAGCCCTTAACCCCAGTGTGCAGAAAGGGTCAAAACGTGTTTTTCAGCAGAAATAAACATGTTTCTGCAAGTTTGGTCAACCCCATGTAAGTTATGGGGCAGTAACAAGACACTTTTCAAAACGTGTTTTTCAGCCCGAAATAAACGCGTTTTTTCAGGCAACTGAATCTACTTGTAACAGCAAGGCTCAGAAGTGCCCACACACTCAGCCCTTAACCCCAGTGTGCAGAAAGGGTCAAAACGTGTTTTTCAGCAGAAATAAACATGTTTCTGCAAGTTTGGTCAACCCCATGTAAGTTATGGGGCAGTAACATCACACTTTTCAAAACGTGTTTTTCAGCCCGAAATAAACGCGTTTTTTCAGACAACTGAATCTCCTTGTAATAGCAAGGCTCAGAAGAGCCCACACACTCAGCCCTTAACCCCAGTGTACAGAAAGTGTCAAAATGTGTTTTTCAGCAGAAATAAACATGTTTCTGCAAGTTTGGTCAACCCCATGTAAGTTATGGGGCAGTAACATCACACTTTTCAAAACGTGTTTTTCAGCCCGAAATAAACGCGTTTTTTCAGACAACTGAATCTACTTGTAACAGCAAGGCTCAGAAGAGCCCACACACTGAGCCCTTAACCCCAGTGTACAGAAAGTGTCAAAACGTGTTTTTCAGCAGAAATAAACATGTTTCTGCAAGTTTGGTCAACCCCATGTAAGTTATGGGGCAGTAACATCACACTTTTCAAAACGTGTTTTTGAGCCCGAAATAAACGCGTTTTTTCAGACAACTGAATCTACTTGTAACAGCAAGGCTCAGAAGAGCCCACACACTCAGCCCTTAACCCCAGTGTGCAGAAAGGGTCAAAACGTGTTTTTCAGCAGAAATAAACATGTTTCTGCAAGTTTGGTCAACCCCATGTAAGTTATGGGGCAGTAACATCACACTTTTCAAAACGTGTTTTTCAGCCCGAAATAAACGCGTTTTTTCAGACAGCTGAATCTACTTGTAACAGCAAGGCTCAGAAGTGCCCACACACTCAGCCCTTAACCCCAGTGTGCAGAAAGGGTCAAAACGTGTTTTTCAGCAGAAATAAACATGTTTCTGCAAGTTTGGTCAACCCCATATAAGTTATGGGGCAGTAACATCACACTTTTCAAAACGTGTTTTTCAGCCCGAAATAAACGCGTTTTTTCAGACAACTGAATCTACTTGTAACAGCAAGGCTCAGAAGTGCCCACACACTCAGCCCTTAACCCCAGTATGCAGAAAGGGTCAAAACGTGTTTTTCAGCAGAAATAAACATGTTTCTGCAAGTTTGGTCAACCCCATGTAAGTTATGGGGCAGTAACAAGACACTTTTCAAAACGTGTTTTTCAGCCCGAAATAAACGCGTTTTTTCAGGCAACTGAATCTACTTGTAACAGCAAGGCTCAGAAGTGCCCACACACTCAGCCCTTAACCCCAGTGTGCAGAAAGGGTCAAAACGTGTTTTTCAGCAGAAATAAACATGTTTCTGCAAGTTTGGTCATCCCCATGTAAGTTATGGGGCAGTAACATCACACTTTTCAAAACGTGTTTTTCAGCCCGAAATAAACGCGTTTTTTCAGACAACTGAATCTCCTTGTAATAGCAAGGCTCAGAAGAGCCCACACACTCAGCCCTTAACCCCAGTGTACAGAAAGTGTCAAAATGTGTTTTTCAGCAGAAATAAACATGTTTCTGCAAGTTTGGTCAACCCCATGTAAGTTATGGGGCAGTAACAAGACACTTTTCAAAACGTGTTTTTCAGCCCGAAATAAACGCGTTTTTTCAGACAGCAGAATCTCAGTGTAACTGCTAGGCTCAGAAGAGCCCACACACTCAGCTCTTAACCCCAGTGTGCAGAAAGGGTCAAAACGTGTTTTTCAGCAGAAATAAACATGTTTCTGCAAGTTTGGTCAACCCCATGTAAGTTATGGGGCAGTAACATCACACTTTTCAAAACGTGTTTTTCAGTCCGAAATAAACGCGTTTTTTTCAGACAACTGAATTCCCATGTAACAGCAAGGCTCAGAAGAGCCCACACACTCAGCCCTTAACCCCAGTGTACAGAAAGTGTCAAAATGTGTTTTTCAGCAGAAATAAACATGTTTCTGCAAGTTTGGTCAACCCCATGTAAGTTATGGGGCAGTAACATCACACTTTTCAAAACGTGTTTTTCAGCCCGAAATAAACGCGTTTTTTCAGACAACTGAATCTACTTGTAACAGCAAGGCTCAGAAGTGCCCACACACTCAGCCCTTAACCCCAGTGTGCAGAAAGGGTCAAAACGTGTTTTTCAGCAGAAATAAACATGTTTCTGCAAGTTTGGTCAACCCCATGAAAGTTATGGGGCAGTAACATCACACTTTTCAAAACGTGTTTTTCAGCCCGAAATAAACGCGTTTTTTCAGACAACTGAATCTCCTTGTAATAGCAAGGCTCAGAAGAGCCCACACACTCAGCCCTTTACCCCAGTGTACAGTAAGTGTCAAAACATGTTTTTCAGCAGAAATAAACATGTTTCTGCAAGTTTGGTCAACCCCATGTAAGTTATGGGGCAGTAACAAGACACTTTTCAAAACGTGTTTTTCAGCCCGAAATAAACGCGTTTTTTCAGACAACTGAATCTCCTTTTAATAGCAAGGCTCAGAAGAGCCCACACACTCAGCCCTTAACCCCAGTGTGCAGAAAGGGTCAAAACGTGTTTTTCAGCAGAAATAAACATGTTTCTGCAAGTTTGGTCAACCCCATATAAGTTATGGGGCAGTAACATCACACTTTTCAAAACGTGTTTTTCAGCCCGAAATAAACGCGTTTTTTTCAGACAACTGAATTCCCATGTAACAGCAAGGCTCAGAAGAGCCCACACACTCAGCCCTTAACCCCAGTGTACAGAAAGTGTCAAAATGTGTTTTTCAGCAGAAATAAACATGTTTCTGCAAGTTTGGTCAACCCCATGTAAGTTATGGGGCAGTAACATCACACTTTTCAAAACGTGTTTTTCAGCCCGAAATAAACGCGTTTTTTCAGACAACTGAATCTACTTGTAACAGCAAGGCTCAGAAGTGCCCACACACTCAGCCCTTAACCCCAGTGTGCAGAAAGGGTCAAAACGTGTTTTTCAGCAGAAATAAACATGTTTCTGCAAGTTTGGTCAACCCCATGTAAGTTATGGGGCAGTAACAAGACACTTTTCAAAACGTGTTTTTCAGCCCGAAATAAACGCGTTTTTTCAGGCAACTGAATCTACTTGTAACAGCAAGGCTCAGAAGTGCCCACACACTCAGCCCTTAACCCCAGTGTGCAGAAAGGGTCAAAACGTGTTTTTCAGCAGAAATAAACATGTTTCTGCAAGTTTGGTCAACCCCATGTAAGTTATGGGGCAGTAACATCACACTTTTCAAAACGTGTTTTTCAGCCCGAAATAAACGCGTTTTTTCAGACAACTGAATCTCCTTGTAATAGCAAGGCTCAGAAGAGCCCACACACTCAGCCCTTAACCCCAGTGTACAGAAAGTGTCAAAATGTGTTTTTCAGCAGAAATAAACATGTTTCTGCAAGTTTGGTCAACCCCATGTAAGTTATGGGGCAGTAACATCACACTTTTCAAAACGTGTTTTTCAGCCCGAAATAAACGCGTTTTTTCAGACAACTGAATCTACTTGTAACAGCAAGGCTCAGAAGAGCCCACACACTGAGCCCTTAACCCCAGTGTACAGAAAGTGTCAAAACGTGTTTTTCAGCAGAAATAAACATGTTTCTGCAAGTTTGGTCAACCCCATGTAAGTTATGGGGCAGTAACATCACACTTTTCAAAACGTGTTTTTGAGCCCGAAATAAACGCGTTTTTTCAGACAACTGAATCTACTTGTAACAGCAAGGCTCAGAAGAGCCCACACACTCAGCCCTTAACCCCAGTGTGCAGAAAGGGTCAAAACGTGTTTTTCAGCAGAAATAAACATGTTTCTGCAAGTTTGGTCAACCCCATGTAAGTTATGGGGCAGTAACATCACACTTTTCAAAACGTGTTTTTCAGCCCGAAATAAACGCGTTTTTTCAGACAGCTGAATCTACTTGTAACAGCAAGGCTCAGAAGTGCCCACACACTCAGCCCTTAACCCCAGTGTGCAGAAAGGGTCAAAACGTGTTTTTCAGCAGAAATAAACATGTTTCTGCAAGTTTGGTCAACCCCATATAAGTTATGGGGCAGTAACATCACACTTTTCAAAACGTGTTTTTCAGCCCGAAATAAACGCGTTTTTTCAGACAACTGAATCTACTTGTAACAGCAAGGCTCAGAAGTGCCCACACACTCAGCCCTTAACCCCAGTATGCAGAAAGGGTCAAAATGTGTTTTTCAGCAGAAATAAACATGTTTCTGCAAGTTTGGTCAACCCCATGTAAGTTGTGGGGCAGTAACATCACACTTTTCAAAACGTGTTTTTCAGCCCGAAATAAACGCGTTTTTTCAGACAACTGAATCTACTTGTAACAGCAAGGCTCAGAAGTGCCCACACACTCAGCCCTTAACCCCAGTGTGCAGAAAGGGTCAAAACGTGTTTTTCAGCAGAAATAAACATGTTTCTGCAAGTTTGGTCAACCCCATGTAAGTTATGGGGCAGTAACAAGACACTTTTCAAAACGTGTTTTTCAGCCCGAAATAAACGCGTTTTTTCAGGCAACTGAATCTACTTGTAACAGCAAGGCTCAGAAGTGCCCACACACTCAGCCCTTAACCCCAGTGTGCAGAAAGGGTCAAAACGTGTTTTTCAGCAGAAATAAACATGTTTCTGCAAGTTTGGTCAACCCCATGTAAGTTATGGGGCAGTAACATCACACTTTTCAAAACGTGTTTTTCAGCCCGAAATAAACGCGTTTTTTCAGACAACTGAATCTCCTTGTAATAGCAAGGCTCAGAAGAGCCCACACACTCAGCCCTTAACCCCAGTGTACAGAAAGTGTCAAAATGTGTTTTTCAGCAGAAATAAACATGTTTCTGCAAGTTTGGTCAACCCCATGTAAGTTATGGGGCAGTAACATCACACTTTTCAAAACGTGTTTTTCAGCCCGAAATAAACGCGTTTTTTCAGACAACTGAATCTCCTTGTAATAGCAAGGCTCAGAAGAGCCCACACACTCAGCCCTTAACCCCAGTGTGCAGAAAGGGTCAAAACGTGTTTTTCAGCAGAAATAAACATGTTTCTACAAGTTTGGTCAACCCCATGTAAGTTATGGGGCAGTAACAAGACACTTTTCAAAACGTGTTTTTCAGCCCGAAATAAACGCGTTTTTCAGACAGCAGAATCTCAGTGTAACTGCTAGGCTCAGAAGAGCCCACACACTCAGCTCTTAACCCCAGTGTGCAGAAAGGGTCAAAACGTGTTTTTCAGCAGAAATAAACATGTTTCTGCAAGTTTGGTCAACCCCATGTAAGTTATGGGGCAGTAACATCACACTTTTCAAAACGTGTTTTTCAGCCCGAAATAAACGCGTTTTTTCAGACAACTGAATTCCCATGTAACAGCAAGGCTCAGAAGAGCCCACACACTCAGCCCTTAACCCCAGTGTACAGAAAGTGTCAAAATGTGTTTTTCAGCAGAAATAAACATGTTTCTGCAAGTTTGGTCAACCCCATGTAAGTTATGGGGCAGTAACATCACACTTTTCAAAACGTGTTTTTCAGCCCGAAATAAACGCGTTTTTCAGACAACTGAATCTCCTTGTAATAGCAAGGCTCAGAAGAGCCCACACACTCAGCCCTTAACCCCAGTGTACAGAAAGTGTCAAAATGTGTTTTTCAGCAGAAATAAACATGTTTCTGCAAGTTTGGTCAACCCCATGTAAGTTATGGGGCAGTAACATCACACTTTTCAAAACGTGTTTTTCAGCCCGAAAATAAACGCGTTTTTTCAGACAACTGAATCTACTTGTAACAGCAAGGCTCAGAAGAGCCCACACACTGAGCCCTTAACCCCAGTGTACAGAAAGTGTCAAAACGTGTTTTTCAGCAGAAATAAACATGTTTCTGCAAGTTTGGTCAACCCCATGTAAGTTATGGGGCAGTAACATCACACTTTTCAAAACGTGTTTTTTGAGCCCGAAATAAACGCGTTTTTTCAGACAACTGAATCTACTTGTAACAGCAAGGCTCAGAAGAGCCCACACACTCAGCCCTTAACCCCAGTGTGCAGAAAGGGTCAAAACGTGTTTTTCAGCAGAAATAAACATGTTTCTGCAAGTTTGGTCAACCCCATGTAAGTTATGGGGCAGTAACATCACACTTTTCAAAACGTGTTTTTCAGCCCGAAATAAACGCGTTTTTTCAGACAGCTGAATCTACTTGTAACAGCAAGGCTCAGAAGTGTCCCACACACTCAGCCCTTAACCCCAGTGTGCAGAAAGGTCAAAACGTGTTTTTCAGCAGAAATAAACATGTTTCTGCAAGTTTGGTCAACCCCATATAAGTTATGGGGCAGTAACATCACACTTTTCAAAACGTGTTTTTCAGCCCGAAATAAACGCGTTTTTTCAGACAACTGAATCTACTTGTAACAGCAAGGCTCAGAAGTGCCCACACACTCAGCCCTTAACCCCAGTATGCAGAAAGGGTCAAAATGTGTTTTTTCAGCAGAAATAAACATGTTTCTGCAAGTTTGGTCAACCCCATGTAAGTTGTGGGGCAGTAACATCACACTTTTCAAAACGTGTTTTTCAGCCCGAAATAAACGCGTTTTTTCAGACAACTGAATCTACTTGTAACAGCAAGGCTCAGAAGTGCCCACACACTCAGCCCTTAACCCCAGTGTGCAGAAAGGGTCAAAACGTGTTTTTCAGCAGAAATAAACATGTTTCTGCAAGTTTGGTCAACCCCATGTAAGTTATGGTGCAGTAACAAGACACTTTTCAAAACGTGTTTTTCAGCCCGAAATAAACGCGTTTTTTCAGGCAACTGAATCTACTTGTAACAGCAAGGCTCAGGAAGTGCCCACACACTCAGCCCTTAACCCCAGTGTGCAGAAAGGGTCAAAACGTGTTTTTCAGCAGAAATAAACATGTTTCTGCAAGTTTGGTCAACCCCATGTAAGTTATGGGGCAGTAACATCACACTTTTCAAAACGTGTTTTTCAGCCCGAAATAAACGCGTTTTTTTCAGACAACTGAATCTCCTTGTAATAGCAAGGCTCAGAAGAGCCCACACACTCAGCCCTTAACCCCAGTGTACAGAAAGTGTCAAAATGTGTTTTTCAGCAGAAATAAACATGTTCTGCAAGTTTGGTCAACCCCATGTAAGTTATGGGGCAGTAACATCACACTTTTCAAAACGTGTTTTTCAGCCCGAAATAAACGCGTTTTTTCAGACAACTGAATCTCCTTGTAATAGCAAGGCTCAGAAGAGCCCACACACTCAGCCCTTAACCCCAGTGTGCAGAAAGGGGTCAAAAACGTGTTTTTCAGCAGAAATAAACATGTTTCTACAAGTTTGGTCAACCCCATGTAAGTTATGGGGCAGTAACAAGACACTTTTCAAAACGTGTTTTTCAGCCCGAAATAAACGCGTTTTTCAGACAGCAGAATCTCAGTGTAACTGCTAGGCTCAGAAGAGCCACACACTCAGCTCTTAACCCCAGTGTGCAGAAAGGGTCAAAACGTGTTTTTCAGCAGAAATAAACATGTTTCTGCAAGTTTGGTCAACCCCATGTAAGTTATGGGGCAGTAACATCACACTTTTCAAAACGTGTTTTTCAGCCCGAAATAAACGCGTTTTTTTCAGACAACTGAATTCCCATGTAACAGCAAGGCTCAGAAGAGCCCACACACTCAGCCCTTAACCCCAGTGTACAGAAAGTGTCAAAATGTGTTTTTCAGCAGAAAAAACATGTTTCTGCAAGTTTGGTCAACCCCATGTAAGTTATGGGGCAGTAACATCACACTTTTCAAAACGTGTTTTTCAGCCCGAAATAAACGCGTTTTTTCAGACAACTGAATCTACTTGTAACAGCAAGGCTCAGAAGTGCCCACACACTCAGCCCTTAACCCAGTGTGCAGAAAGGGTCAAAACGTGTTTTTCAGCAGAAATAAAACATGTTTCTGCAAGTTTGGTCAACCCCATGAAAGTTATGGGGCAGTAACATCACACTTTTCAAAACGTGTTTTTCAGCCCGAAATAAACGCGTTTTTTCAGACAACTGAATCTCCTTGTAATAGCAAGGCTCAGAAGAGCCCACACACTCAGCCCTTAACCCCAGTGTACAGAAAGTGTCAAAACATGTTTTTCTGCAGAAATAAACATGTTTCTGCAAGTTTGGTCAACCCCATGTAAGTTATGGGGCAGTAACAAGACACTTTTCAAAACGTGTTTTTCAGCCCGAAATAAACGCGTTTTTTCAGACAACTGAATCTCCTTGTAATAGCAAGGCTCAGAAGAGCCCACACACTCAGCCCTTAACCCCAGTGTGCAGAAAGGGTCAAAACGTGTTTTCAGCAGAAATAAACATGTTTCTGCAAGTTTGGTCAACCCCATATAAGTTATGGGCAGTAACATCACACTTTTCAAAACGTGTTTTTCAGCCGAAATAAACGCGTTTTTTTCAGACAACTGAATTCCCATGTAACAGCAAGGCTCAGAAGAGCCCACACACTCAGCCCTTAACCCCAGTGTACAGAAAGTGTCAAAATGTGGTTTTTCAGCAGAAATAAACATGTTTCTGCAAGTTTGGTCAACCCCATGTAAGTTATGGGGCAGTAACATCACACTTTTCAAAACGTGTTTTTAGCCCGAAATAAACGCGTTTTTTCAGACAACTGAATCTACTTGTAACAGCAAGGCTCAGAAGTGCCCACACACTCAGCCCTTAACCCCAGTGTGCAGAAAGGGTCAAAACGTGTTTTTTCAGCAGAAATAAACATGTTTCTGCAAGTTTGGTCAACCCATGTAAGTTATGGGGCAGTAACAAGACACTTTTCAAAACGTGTTTTTCAGCCCGAAATAAACGCGTTTTTTCAGGCAACTGAATCTACTTGTAACAGCAAGGCTCAGAAGTGCCCACACACTCAGCCCTTAACCCCAGTGTGCAGAAGGGGTCAAAACGTGTTTTTCAGCAGAAATAAACATGTTTCTGCAAGTTTGGTCAACCCCATGTAAGTTATGGGGCAGTAACATCACACTTTTCAAAACGTGTTTTTCAGCCCGAAATAAACGCGTTTTTTCAGACAACTGAATCTCCTTGTAATAGCAAGGCTCAGAAGAGCCCACACACTCAGCCCTTAACCCCAGTGTACAGAAAGTGTCAAAATGTGTTTTTCAGCAGAAATAAACATGTTTCTGCAAGTTTGGTCAACCCCATGTAAGTTATGGGGCAGTAACATCACACTTTTCAAAACGTGTTTTTCAGCCCGAAATAAACGCGTTTTTCAGACAACTGAATCTACTTGTAACAGCAAGGCTCAGAAGAGCCCACACACTGAGCCCTTAACCCCAGTGTACAGAAAGTGTCAAAACGTGTTTTTCAGCAGAAATAAACATGTTTCTGCAAGTTTGGTCAACCCCATGTAAGTTATGGGGCAGTAACATCACACTTTTCAAAACGTGTTTTTCAGCCCGAAATAAACGCGTTTTTCAGACAACTGAATCTACTTGTAACAGCAAGGCTCAGAAGTGCCCACACACTCAGCCCTTAACCCCAGTGTGCAGAAAGGGTCAAAACGTGTTTTTCAGCAGAAATAAACATGTTTCTACAAGTTTGGTCAACCCCATGTAAGTTATGGGGCAGTAACAAGACACTTTTCAAAACGTGTTTTTCAGCCCGAAATAAACGCGTTTTTTCAGACAGCAGAATCTCAGTGTAACTGCTAGGCTCAGAAGAGCCCACACACTCAGCTCTTAACCCCAGTGTGCAGAAAGGGTCAAAACGTGTTTTTCAGCAGAAATAAACATGTTTCTGCAAGTTTGGTCAACCCCATGTAAGTTATGGGGCAGTAACATCACACTTTTCAAAACGTGTTTTTCAGCCCGAAATAAACGCGTTTTTTTCAGACAACTGAATTCCCATGTAACAGCAAGCGCTCAGAAGAGCCCACACACTCAGCCCTTACTTAACCCCAGTGTGCAGAAAGGGTCAAAACGTGTTTTTCAGCAGAAATAAACATGTTTCTGCAAGTTTGGTCAACCCCATATAAGTTATGGGGCAGTAACATCACACTTTTCAAAACGTGTTTTTCAGCCCGAAATAAACGCCTTTTTTCAGACAACTGAATCTACTTGTAACAGCAAGGCTCAGAAGTGCCCACACACTCAGCCCTTAACCCCAGTATGCAGAAAGGGTCAAAATGTGTTTTTCAGCAGAAATAAACATGTTTCTGCAAGTTTGGTCAACCCCATGTAAGTTGTGGGGCAGTAACATCACACTTTTCAAAACGTGTTTTTCAGCCCGAAATAAACGCGTTTTTTCAGACAACTGAATCTACTTGTAACAGCAAGGCTCAGAAGTGCCCACACACTCAGCCCTTAACCCCAGTGTGCAGAATGGGTCAAAACGTGTTTTTCAGCAGAAATAAACATGTTTCTGCAAGTTTGGTCAACCCCATGTAAGTTATGGGGCAGTAACAAGACACTTTTCAAAACGTGTTTTTCAGCCCGAAATAAACGCGTTTTTTCAGGCAACTGAATCTACTTGTAACAGCAAGGCTCAGAAGTGCCCACACACTCAGCCCTTAACCCCAGTGTGCAGAAAGGGTCAAAACGTGTTTTTCAGCAGAAATAAACATGTTTCTGCAAGTTTGGTCAACCCCATGTAAGTTATGGGGCAGTAACATCACACTTTTCAAAACGTGTTTTTCAGCCCGAAATAAACGCGTTTTTTCAGACAACTGAATCTCCTTGTAATAGCAAGGCTCAGAAGAGCCCACACACTCAGCCCTTAACCCCAGTGTACAGAAAGTGTCAAAATGTGTTTTTCAGCAGAAATAAACATGTTTCTGCAAGTTTGGTCAACCCCATGTAAGTTATGGGGCAGTAACATCACACTTTTCAAAACGTGTTTTTCAGCCCGAAATAAACGCGTTTTTTCAGACAACTGAATCTACTTGTAACAGCAAGGCTCAGAAGAGCCCACACACTGAGCCCTTAACCCCAGTGTACAGAAAGTGTCAAAACGTGTTTTTCAGCAGAAATAAACATGTTTCTGCAAGTTTGGTCAACCCCATGTAAGTTATGGGGCAGTAACATCACACTTTTCAAAACGTGTTTTTCAGCCCAAAATAAACGCGTTTTTTCAGACAACTGAATCTACTTGTAACAGCAAGGCTCAGAAGTGCCCACACACTCAGCCCTTAACCCCAGTGTGCAGAAAGGGTCAAAACGTGTTTTTCAGCAGAAATAAACATGTTTCTACAAGTTTGGTCAACCCCATGTAAGTTATGGGGCAGTAACAAGACACTTTTCAAAACGTGTTTTTCAGCCCGAAATAAACGCGTTTTTTCAGACAACTGAATCTCCTTGTAATAGCAAGGCTCAGAAGAGCCCACACACTCAGCCCTTAACCCCAGTGTACAGAAAGTGTCAAAACATGTTTTTCAGCAGAAATAAACATGTTTCTGCAAGTTTGGTCAACCCCATGTAAGTTATGGGGCAGTAACAAGACACTTTTCAAAACGTGTTTTTCAGCCCGAAATAAACGCGTTTTTTCAGACAACTGAATCTCCTTGTAATAGCAAGGCTCAGAAGAGCCCACACACTCAGCCCTTAACCCCAGTGTACAGAAAGTGTCAAAACGTGTTTTTCAGCAGAAATAAACATGTTTCTGCAAGTTTGGTCAACCCCATGTAAGTTATGGGGCAGTAACAAGACACTTTTCAAAACGTGTTTTTCAGCCCGAAATAAACGCGTTTTTTCAGACAACTGAATCTCCTTGTAATAGCAAGGCTCAGAAGAGCCCACACACTCAGCCCTTAACCCCAGTGTGCAGAAAGGGTCAAAACGTGTTTTTCAGCAGAAATAAACATGTTTCTGCAAGTTTGGTCAACCCCATGTAAGTTATGGGGCAGTAACAAGACACTTTTCAAAACGTGTTTTTCAGCCCGAAATAAACGCGTTTTTTCAGACAACTGAATCTCCTTGTAATAGCAAGGCTCAGAAGAGCCCACACACTCAGCCCTTAACCCCAGTGTGCAGAAAGGGTCAAAACGTGTTTTTCAGCAGAAATAAACATGTTTCTGCAAGTTTGGTCAACCCCATATAAGTTATGGGGCAGTAACATCACACTTTTCAAAACGTGTTTTTCAGCCCGAAATAAACGCGTTTTGTCAGACAACTGAATCTCCTTGTAACAGCAAGGCTCAGAAGAGCCCACACACTCAGCCCTTAACCCCAGTGTGCAGAAAGGGTCAAAACGTGTTTTTCAGCAGAAATAAACATGTTTCTGCAAGTTTGGTCAACCCCATGTAAGTTATGGGGCAGTAACATCACACTTTTCAAAACTTGTTTTTCAGCCCGAAATAAACGCGTTTTTTCAGACAGCTGAATCTACTTGTAACAGCAAGGCTCAGAAGTGCCCACACACTCAGCCCTTAACCCCAGTGTGCAGAAAGGGTCAAAACGTGTTTTTCAGCAGAAATAAACATGTTTCTGCATGTTTGGTCAACCCCATATAAGTTATGGGGCAGTAACATCACACTTTTCAAAACGTGTTTTTCAGCCCGAAATAAACGCGTTTTTTCAGACAACTGAATCTACTTGTAACAGCAAGGCTCAGAAGTGCCCACACACTCAGCCCTTAACCCCAGTATGCAGAAAGGGTCAAAATGTGTTTTTCAGCAGAAATAAACATGTTTCTGCAAGTTTGGTCAACCCCATGTAAGTTGTGGGGCAGTAACATCACACTTTTCAAAACGTGTTTTTCAGCCCGAAATAAACGCGTTTTTTCAGACAACTGAATCTACTTGTAACAGCAAGGCTCAGAAGTGCCCACACACTCAGCCCTTAACCCCAGTGTGCAGAAAGGGTCAAAACGTGTTTTTCAGCAGAAATAAACATGTTTCTGCAAGTTTGGTCAACCCCATGTAAGTTATGGGGCAGTAACAAGACACTTTTCAAAACGTGTTTTTCAGCCCGAAATAAACGCGTTTTTTCAGGCAACTGAATCTACTTGTAACAGCAAGGCTCAGAAGTGCCCACACACTCAGCCCTTAACCCCAGTGTGCAGAAAGGGTCAAAACGTGTTTTTCAGCAGAAATAAACATGTTTCTGCAAGTTTGGTCAACCCCATGTAAGTTATGGGGCAGTAACATCACACTTTTCAAAACGTGTTTTTCAGCCCGAAATAAACGCGTTTTTTCAGACAACTGAATCTCCTTGTAATAGCAAGGCTCAGAAGAGCCCACACACTCAGCCCTTAACCCCAGTGTACAGAAAGTGTCAAAATGTGTTTTTCAGCAGAAATAAACATGTTTCTGCAAGTTTGGTCAACCCCATGTAAGTTATGGGGCAGTAACATCACACTTTTCAAAACGTGTTTTTCAGCCCGAAATAAACGCGTTTTTTCAGACAACTGAATCTACTTGTAACAGCAAGGCTCAGAAGAGCCCACACACTGAGCCCTTAACCCCAGTGTACAGAAAGTGTCAAAACGTGTTTTTCAGCAGAAATAAACATGTTTCTGCAAGTTTGGTCAACCCCATGTAAGTTATGGGGCAGTAACATCACACTTTTCAAAACGTGTTTTTCAGCCCGAAATAAACGCGTTTTTTCAGACAACTGAATCTACTTGTAACAGCAAGGCTCAGAAGTGCCCACACACTCAGCCCTTAACCCCAGTGTGCAGAAAGGGTCAAAACGTGTTTTTCAGCAGAAATAAACATGTTTCTACAAGTTTGGTCAACCCCATGTAAGTTATGGGGCAGTAACAAGACACTTTTCAAAACGTGTTTTTCAGCCCGAAATAAACGCGTTTTTTCAGACAGCAGAATCTCAGTGTAACTGCTAGGCTCAGAAGAGCCCACACACTCAGCTCTTAACCCCAGTGTGCAGAAAGGGTCAAAATGTGTTTTTCAGCAGAAATAAACATGTTTCTGCAAGTTTGGTCAACCCCATGTAAGTTATGGGGCAGTAACATCACACTTTTCAAAACGTGTTTTTCAGCCCGAAATAAACGCGTTTTTTTCAGACAACTGAATTCCCATGTAACAGCAAGGCTCAGAAGAGCCCACACACTCAGCCCTTAACCCCAGTGTGCAGAAAGGGTCAAAACGTGTTTTTCAGCAGAAATAAACATGTTTCTGCAAGTTTGGTCAACCCCATATAAGTTATGGGGCAGTAACATCACACTTTTCAAAACGTGTTTTTCAGCCCGAAATAAACGCCTTTTTTCAGACAACTGAATCTACTTGTAACAGCAAGGCTCAGAAGTGCCCACACACTCAGCCCTTAACCCCAGTATGCAGAAAGGGTCAAAATGTGTTTTTCAGCAGAAATAAACATGTTTCTGCAAGTTTGGTCAACCCCATGTAAGTTGTGGGGCAGTAACATCACACTTTTCAAAACGTGTTTTTCAGCCCGAAATAAACGCGTTTTTTCAGACAACTGAATCTACTTGTAACAGCAAGGCTCAGAAGTGCCCACACACTCAGCCCTTAACCCCAGTGTGCAGAATGGGTCAAAACGTGTTTTTCAGCAGAAATAAACATGTTTCTGCAAGTTTGGTCAACCCCATGTAAGTTATGGGGCAGTAACAAGACACTTTTCAAACGTGTTTTTCAGCCCGAAATAAACGCGTTTTTTCAGGCAACTGAATCTACTTGTAACAGCAAGGCTCAGAAGTGCCCACACACTCAGCCCTTAACCCCAGTGTGCAGAAAGGGTCAAAACGTGTTTTTCAGCAGAAATAAACATGTTTCTGCAAGTTTGGTCAACCCCATGTAAGTTATGGGGCAGTAACATCACACTTTTCAAAACGTGTTTTTCAGCCCGAAATAAACGCGTTTTTTCAGACAACTGAATCTCCTTGTAATAGCAAGGCTCAGAAGAGCCCACACACTCAGCCCTTAACCCCAGTGTACAGAAAGTGTCAAAATGTGTTTTTCAGCAGAAATAAACATGTTTCTGCAAGTTTGGTCAACCCCATGTAAGTTATGGGGCAGTAACATCACACTTTTCAAAACGTGTTTTTCAGCCCGAAATAAACGCGTTTTTTCAGACAACTGAATCTCCTTGTAATAGCAAGGCTCAGAAGAGCCCACACACTCAGCCCTTAACCCCAGTGTACAGAAAGTGTCAAAATGTGTTTTTCAGCAGAAATAAACATGTTTCTGCAAGTTTGGTCAACCCCATGTAAGTTATGGGGCAGTAACATCACACTTTTCAAAACGTGTTTTTGAGCCCGAAATAAACGCGTTTTTTCAGACAACTGAATCTACTTGTAACAGCAAGGCTCAGAAGTGCCCACACACTCAGCCCTTAACCCCAGTGTGCAGAAAGGGTCAAAACGTGTTTTTCAGCAGAAATAAACATGTTTCTACAAGTTTGGTCAACCCCATGTAAGTTATGGGGCAGTAACAAGACACTTTTCAAAACGTGTTTTTCAGCCCGAAATAAACGCGTTTTTTCAGACAGCAGAATCTCAGTGTAACTGCTAGGCTCAGAAGAGCCCACACACTCAGCTCTTAACCCCAGTGTGCAGAAAGGGTCAAAACGTGTTTTTCAGCAGAAATAAACATGTTTCTGCAAGTTTGGTCAACCCCATGTAAGTTATGGGGCAGTAACATCACACTTTTCAAAACGTGTTTTTCAGCCCGAAATAAACGCGTTTTTTTCAGACAACTGAATTCCCATGTAACAGCAAGGCTCAGAAGAGCCCACACACTCAGCCCTTAACCCCAGTGTACAGAAAGTGTCAAAATGTGTTTTTCAGCAGAAATAAACATGTTTCTGCAAGTTTGGTCAACCCCATGTAAGTTATGGGGCAGTAACATCACACTTTTCAAAACGTGTTTTTCAGCCCGAAATAAACGCGTTTTTTCAGACAACTGAATCTCCTTGTAATAGCAAGGCTCAGAAGAGCCCACACACTCAGCCCTTAACCCCAGTGTACAGAAAGTGTCAAAATGTGTTTTTCAGCAGAAATAAACATGTTTCTGCAAGTTTGGTCACCCCCATGTAAGTTATGGGGCAGTAACAAGACACTTTTCAAAACGTGTTTTTCAGCCCGAAATAAACGCGTTTTTTCAGACAACTGAATCTCCTTGTAATAGCAAGGCTCAGAAGAGCCCACACACTCAGCCCTTAACCCCAGTGTACAGAAAGTGTCAAAACGTGTTTTTCAGCAGAAATAAACATATTTCTGCAAGTTTGGTCAACCCCATGTAAGTTATGGGGCAGTAACATCACACTTTTCAAAACGTGTTTTTGAGCCCGAAATAAACGCGTTTTTTCAGACAACTGAATCTACTTGTAACAGCAAGGCTCAGAAGTGCCCACACACTCAGCCCTTAACCCCAGTGTACAGAAAGTGTCAAAACGTGTTTTTCAGCAGAAATAAACATGTTTCTGCAAGTTTGGTCAACCCCATGTAAGTTATGGGGCAGTAACATCACACTTTTCAAAACGTGTTTTTCAGCCCGAAATAAACGCGTTTTTTTCAGACAACTGAATCCCCATGTAACAGCAAGGCTCAGAAGAGCCCACACACTCAGCCCTTAACCCCAGTGTACAGAAAGTGTCAAAATGTGTTTTTCAGCAGAAATAAACATGTTTCTGCAAGTTTGGTCAACCCCATGTAAGTTATGGGGCAGTAACATCACACTTTTCAAAACGTGTTTTTCAGCCCGAAATAAACGCGTTTTTTCAGACAACTGAATCTACTTGTAACAGCAAGGCTCAGAAGTGCCCACACACTCAGCCCTTAACCCCAGTGTGCAGAAAGGGTCAAAACGTGTTTTTCAGCAGAAATAAACATGTTTCTGCAAGTTTGGTCAACCCCATGTAAGTTATGGGGCAGTAACAAGACACTTTTCAAAACGTGTTTTTCAGCCCGAAATAAACGCGTTTTTTCAGACAGCAGAATCTCAGTGTAACTGCTAGGCTCAGAAGAGCCCACACACTCAGCTCTTAACCCCAGTGTGCAGAAAGGGTCAAAACGTGTTTTTCAGCAGAAATAAACATGTTTCTGCAAGTTTGGTCAACCCCATGTAAGTTATGGGGCAGTAACATCACACTTTTCAAAACGTGTTTTTCAGCCCGAAATAAACGCGTTTTTTCAGACAACTGAATCCCCATGTAACAGCAAGGCTCAGAAGAGCCCACACACTCAGCCCTTAACCCCAGTGTACAGAAAGTGTCAAAATGTGTTTTTCAGCAGAAATAAACATGTTTCTGCAAGTTTGGTCAACCCCATGTAAGTTATGGGGCAGTAACAAGACACTTTTCAAAACGTGTTTTTCAGCCCGAAATAAACGCGTTTTTTCAGACAACTGAATCTCCTTGTAATAGCAAGGCTCAGAAGAGCCCACACACTCAGCCCTTAACCCCAGTGTGCAGAAAGGGTCAAAACGTGTTTTTCAGCAGAAATAAACATGTTTCTGCAAGTTTGGTCAACCCCATGTAAGTTATGGGGCAGTAACAAGACACTTTTCAAAACGTGTTTTTCAGCCCGAAATAAACGCGTTTTTTCAGACAACTGAATCTCCTTGTAATAGCAAGGCTCAGAAGAGCCCACACACTCAGCCCTTAACCCCAGTGTACAGAAAGTGTCAAAACGTGTTTTTCAGCAGAAATAAACATGTTTCTGCAAGTTTGGTCAACCCCATGTAAGTTATGGGGCAGTAACATCACACTTTTCAAAACGTGTTTTTGAGCCCGAAATAAACGCGTTTTTTCAGACAACTGAATCTACTTGTAACAGCAAGGCTCAGAAGTGCCCACACACTCAGCCCTTAACCCCAGTGTGCAGAAAGGGTCAAAACGTGTTTTTCAGCAGAAATAAACATGTTTCTGCAAGTTTGGTCAACCCCATGTAAGTTATGGGGCAGTAACAAGACACTTTTCAAAACGTGTTTTTCAGCCCGAAATAAACGCGTTTTTTCAGACAACTGAATCTCCTTGTAATAGCAAGGCTCAGAAGAGCCCACACACTCAGCCCTTAACCCCAGTGTGCAGAAAGGGTCAAAACGTGTTTTTCAGCAGAAATAAACATGTTTCTGCAAGTTTGGTCAACCCCATGTAAGTTATGGGGCAGTAACAAGACACTTTTCAAAACGTGTTTTTCAGCCCGAAATAAACGCGTTTTTTCAGACAACTGAATCTCCTTGTAATAGCAAGGCTCAGAAGAGCCCACACACTCAGCCCTTAACCCCAGTGTACAGAAAGTGTCAAAATGTGTTTTTCAGCAGAAATAAACATGTTTCTGCAAGTTTGGTCAACCCCATGTAAGTTATGGGGCAGTAACATCACACTTTCCAAAACGTGTTTTTCAGCCCGAAATAAACGCGTTTTTTCAGACAACTGAATCTACTTGTAACAGCAAGGCTCAGAAGAGCCCACACACTCAGCCCTTAACCCCAGTGTACAGAAAGTGTCAAAACGTGTTTTTCAGCAGAAATAAACATGTTTCTGCAAGTTTGGTCAACCCCATGTAAGTTATGGGGCAGTAACATCACACTTTTCAAAACGTGTTTTTGAGCCCGAAATAAACGCGTTTTTTCAGACAACTGAATCTACTTGTAACAGCAAGGCTCAGAAGTGCCCACACACTCAGCCCTTAACCCCAGTGTGCAGAAAGGGTCAAAACGTGTTTTTCAGCAGAAATAAACATGTTTCTACAAGTTTGGTTAACCCCATGTAAGTTATGGGGCAGTAACAAGACACTTTTCAAAACGTGTTTTTCAGCCCGAAATAAACGCGTTTTTTCAGACAGCAGAATCTCAGTGTAACTGCTAGGCTCAGAAGAGCCCACACACTCAGCTCTTAACCCCAGTGTGCAGAAAGGGTCAAAACGTGTTTTTCAGCAGAAATAAACATGTTTCTGCAAGTTTGGTCAACCCCATGTAAGTTATGGGGCAGTAACATCACACTTTTCAAAACGTGTTTTTCAGCCCGAAATAAACGCGTTTTTTCAGGCAACTGAATCTACTTGTAACAGCAAGGCTCAGAAGTGCCCACACACTCAGCCCTTAACCCCAGTGTGCAGAAAGGGTCAAAACGTGTTTTTCAGCAGAAATAAACATGTTTCTGCAAGTTTGGTCAACCCCATGTAAGTTATGGGGCAGTAACAAGACACTTTTCAAAACGTGTTTTTCAGCCCGAAATAAACGCGTTTTTTCAGACAGCAGAATCTCAGTGTAACTGCTAGGCTCAGAAGAGCCCACACACTCAGCTCTTAACCCCAGTGTGCAGAAAGGGTCAAAACGTGTTTTTCAGCAGAAATAAACATGTTTCTGCAAGTTTGGTCAACCCCATGTAAGTTATGGGGCAGTAACATCACACTTTTCAAAACGTGTTTTTCAGCCCGAAATAAACGCGTTTTTTCAGACAACTGAATCCCCATGTAACAGCAAGGCTCAGAAGAGCCCACACACTCAGCCCTTAACCCCAGTGTACAGAAAGTGTCAAAATGTGTTTTTCAGCAGAAATAAACATGTTTCTGCAAGTTTGGTCAACCCCATGTAAGTTATGGGGCAGTAACAAGACACTTTTCAAAACGTGTTTTTCAGCCCGAAATAAACGCGTTTTTTCAGACAACTGAATCTCCTTGTAATAGCAAGGCTCAGAAGAGCCCACACACTCAGCCCTTAAGCCCAGTGTGCAGAAAGGGTCAAAACGTGTTTTTCAGCAGAAATAAACATGTTTCTGCAAGTTTGGTCAACCCCATGTAAGTTATGGGGCAGTAACAAGACACTTTTCAAAACGTGTTTTTCAGCCCGAAATAAACGCGTTTTTTCAGACAACTGAATCTCCTTGTAATAGCAAGGCTCAGAAGAGCCCACACACTCAGCCCTTAACCCCAGTGTACAGAAAGTGTCAAAACGTGTTTTTCAGCAGAAATAAACATGTTTCTGCAAGTTTGGTGAACCCCATGTAAGTTATGGGGCAGTAACATCACACTTTTCAAAACGTGTTTTTGAGCCCGAAATAAACGCGTTTTTTCAGACAACTGAATCTACTTGTAACAGCAAGGCTCAGAAGAGCCCACACACTCAGCCCTTAACCCCAGTGTGCAGAAAGGGTCAAAACGTGTTTTTCAGCAGAAATAAACATGTTTCTGCAAGTTTGGTCAACCCCATGTAAGTTATGGGGCAGTAACAAGACACTTTTCAAAACGTGTTTTTCAGCCCGAAATAAACGCGTTTTTTCAGACAACTGAATCTCCTTGTAATAGCAAGGCTCAGAAGAGCCCACACACTCAGCCCTTAACCCCAGTGTACAGAAAGTGTCAAAACATGTTTTTCAGCAGAAATAAACATGTTTCTGCAAGTTTGGTCAACCCCATGTAAGTTATGGGGCAGTAACAAGACACTTTTCAAAACGTGTTTTTCAGCCCGAAATAAACGCGTTTTTTCAGACAACTGAATCTCCTTGTAATAGCAAGGCTCAGAAGAGCCCACACACTCAGCCCTTAACCCCAGTGTACAGAAAGTGTCAAAACGTGTTTTTCAGCAGAAATAAACATGTTTCTGCAAGTTTGGTCAACCCCATGTAAGTTATGGGGCAGTAACAAGACACTTTTCAAAACGTGTTTTTCAGCCCGAAATAAACGCGTTTTTTCAGACAACTGAATCTCCTTGTAATAGCAAGGCTCAGAAGAGCCCACACACTCAGCCCTTAACCCCAGTGTGCAGAAAGGGTCAAAACGTGTTTTTCAGCAGAAATAAACATGTTTCTGCAAGTTTGGTCAACCCCATGTAAGTTATGGGGCAGTAACAAGACACTTTTCAAAACGTGTTTTTCAGCCCGAAATAAACGCGTTTTTTCAGACAACTGAATCTCCTTGTAATAGCAAGGCTCAGAAGAGCCCACACACTCAGCCCTTAACCCCAGTGTACAGAAAGTGTCAAAACGTGTTTTTCAGCAGAAATAAACATGTTTCTGCAAGTTTGGTCAACCCCATGTAAGTTATGGGGCAGTAACATCACACTTTTCAAAACGTGTTTTTGAGCCCGAAATAAACGCGTTTTTTCAGACAACTGAATCTACTTGTAACAGCAAGGCTCAGAAGTGCCCACACACTCAGCCCTTAACCCCAGTGTGCAGAAAGGGTCAAAACGTGTTTTTCAGCAGAAATAAACATGTTTCTGCAAGTTTGGTCAACCCCATGTAAGTTATGGGGCAGTAACAAGACACTTTTCAAAACGTGTTTTTCAGCCCGAAATAAACGCGTTTTTTCAGACAACTGAATCTCCTTGTAATAGCAAGGCTCAGAAGAGCCCACACACTCAGCCCTTAACCCCAGTGTGCAGAAAGGGTCAAAACGTGTTTTTCAGCAGAAATAAACATGTTTCTGCAAGTTTGGTCAACCCCATGTAAGTTATGGGGCAGTAACAAGACACTTTTCAAAACGTGTTTTTCAGCCCGAAATAAACGCGTTTTTTCAGACAACTGAATCTCCTTGTAATAGCAAGGCTCAGAAGAGCCCACACACTCAGCCCTTAACCCCAGTGTGCAGAAAGGGTCAAAACGTGTTTTTCAGCAGAAATAAACATGTTTCTGCAAGTTTGGTCAACCCCATGTAAGTTATGGGGCAGTAACAAGACACTTTTCAAAACGTGTTTTTCAGCCCGAAATAAACGCGTTTTTTCAGACAACTGAATCTCCTTGTAATAGCAAGGCTCAGAAGAGCCCACACACTCAGCCCTTAACCCCAGTGTACAGAAAGTGTCAAAACGTGTTTTTCAGCAGAAATAAACATGTTTCTGCAAGTTTGGTCAACCCCATGTAAGTTATGGGGCAGTAACATCACACTTTTCAAAACGTGTTTTTGAGCCCGAAATAAACGCGTTTTTTCAGACAACTGAATCTACTTGTAACAGCAAGGCTCAGAAGTGCCCACACACTCAGCCCTTAACCCCAGTGTGCAGAAAGGGTCAAAACGTGTTTTTCAGCAGAAATAAACATGTTTCTGCAAGTTTGGTCAACCCCATGTAAGTTATGGGGCAGTAACAAGACACTTTTCAAAACGTGTTTTTCAGCCCGAAATAAACGCGTTTTTTCAGACAACTGAATCTCCTTGTAATAGCAAGGCTCAGAAGAGCCCACACACTCAGCCCTTAACCCCAGTGTGCAGAAAGGGTCAAAACGTGTTTTTCAGCAGAAATAAACATGTTTCTGCAAGTTTGGTCAACCCCATGTAAGTTATGGGGCAGTAACAAGACACTTTTCAAAACGTGTTTTTCAGCCCGAAATAAACGCGTTTTTTCAGACAACTGAATCTCCTTGTAATAGCAAGGCTCAGAAGAGCCCACACACTCAGCCCTTAACCCCAGTGTACAGAAAGTGTCAAAATGTGTTTTTCAGCAGAAATAAACATGTTTCTGCAAGTTTGGTCAACCCCATGTAAGTTATGGGGCAGTAACATCACACTTTCCAAAACGTGTTTTTCAGCCCGAAATAAACGCGTTTTTTCAGACAACTGAATCTACTTGTAACAGCAAGGCTCAGAAGAGCCCACACACTCAGCCCTTAACCCCAGTGTACAGAAAGTGTCAAAACGTGTTTTTCAGCAGAAATAAACATGTTTCTGCAAGTTTGGTCAACCCCATGTAAGTTATGGGGCAGTAACATCACACTTTTCAAAACGTGTTTTTGAGCCCGAAATAAACGCGTTTTTTCAGACAACTGAATCTACTTGTAACAGCAAGGCTCAGAAGTGCCCACACACTCAGCCCTTAACCCCAGTGTGCAGAAAGGGTCAAAACGTGTTTTTCAGCAGAAATAAACATGTTTCTACAAGTTTGGTTAACCCCATGTAAGTTATGGGGCAGTAACAAGACACTTTTCAAAACGTGTTTTTCAGCCCGAAATAAACGCGTTTTTTCAGACAGCAGAATCTCAGTGTAACTGCTAGGCTCAGAAGAGCCCACACACTCAGCTCTTAACCCCAGTGTGCAGAAAGGGTCAAAACGTGTTTTTCAGCAGAAATAAACATGTTTCTGCAAGTTTGGTCAACCCCATGTAAGTTATGGGGCAGTAACATCACACTTTTCAAAACGTGTTTTTGAGCCCGAAATAAACGCGTTTTTTCAGACAACTGAATCTACTTGTAACAGCAAGGCTCAGAAGTGCCCACACACTCAGCCCTTAACCCCAGTGTGCAGAAAGGGTCAAAACGTGTTTTTCAGCAGAAATAAACATGTTTCTGCAAGTTTGGTCAACCCCATGTAAGTTATGGGGCAGTAACATCACACTTTTCAAAACGTGTTTTTGAGCCCGAAATAAACGCGTTTTTTCAGACAACTGAATCTACTTGTAACAGCAAGGCTCAGAAGTGCCCACACACTCAGCCCTTAACCCCAGTGTGCAGAAAGTGTCAAAACGTGTTTTTCAGCAGAAATAAACATGTTTCTGCAAGTTTGGTCAACCCCATGTAAGTTATGGGGCAGTAACATCACACTTTTCAAAACGTGTTTTTGAGCCCGAAATAAACGCGTTTTTTCAGACAACTGAATCTACTTGTAACAGCAAGGCTCAGAAGTGCCCACACACTCAGCCCTTAACCCCAGTGTGCAGAAAGGGTCAAAACGTGTTTTTCAGCAGAAATAAACATGTTTCTGCAAGTTTGGTCAACCCCATGTAAGTTATGGGGCAGTAACATCACACTTTTCAAAACGTGTTTTTCAGCCCGAAATAAACGCGTTTTTTCAGACAACTGAATCTCCTTGTAATAGCAAGGCTCAGAAGAGCCCACACACTCAGCCCTTAACCCCAGTGTACAGAAAGTGTCAAAATGTGTTTTTCAGCAGAAATAAACATGTTTCTGCAAGTTTGGTCACCCCCATGTAAGTTATGGGGCAGTAACAAGACACTTTTCAAAACGTGTTTTTCAGCCCGAAATAAACGCGTTTTTTCAGACAACTGAATCTCCTTGTAATAGCAAGGCTCAGAAGAGCCCACACACTCAGCCCTTAACCCCAGTGTACAGAAAGTGTCAAAACGTGTTTTTCAGCAGAAATAAACATATTTCTGCAAGTTTGGTCAACCCCATGTAAGTTATGGGGCAGTAACATCACACTTTTCAAAACGTGTTTTTGAGCCCGAAATAAACGCGTTTTTTCAGACAACTGAATCTACTTGTAACAGCAAGGCTCAGAAGTGCCCACACACTCAGCCCTTAACCCCAGTGTACAGAAAGTGTCAAAACGTGTTTTTCAGCAGAAATAAACATGTTTCTGCAAGTTTGGTCAACCCCATGTAAGTTATGGGGCAGTAACATCACACTTTTCAAAACGTGTTTTTCAGCCCGAAATAAACGCGTTTTTTTCAGACAACTGAATCCCCATGTAACAGCAAGGCTCAGAAGAGCCCACACACTCAGCCCTTAACCCCAGTGTACAGAAAGTGTCAAAATGTGTTTTTCAGCAGAAATAAACATGTTTCTGCAAGTTTGGTCAACCCCATGTAAGTTATGGGGCAGTAACATCACACTTTTCAAAACGTGTTTTTCAGCCCGAAATAAACGCGTTTTTTCAGACAACTGAATCTACTTGTAACAGCAAGGCTCAGAAGTGCCCACACACTCAGCCCTTAACCCCAGTGTGCAGAAAGGGTCAAAACGTGTTTTTCAGCAGAAATAAACATGTTTCTGCAAGTTTGGTCAACCCCATGTAAGTTATGGGGCAGTAACAAGACACTTTTCAAAACGTGTTTTTCAGCCCGAAATAAACGCGTTTTTTCAGACAGCAGAACCTCAGTGTAACTGCTAGGCTCAGAAGAGCCCACACACTCAGCTCTTAACCCCAGTGTGCAGAAAGGGTCAAAACGTGTTTTTCAGCAGAAATAAACATGTTTCTGCAAGTTTGGTCAACCCCATGTAAGTTATGGGGCAGTAACATCACACTTTTCAAAACGTGTTTTTCAGCCCGAAATAAACGCGTTTTTTCAGACAACTGAATCCCCATGTAACAGCAAGGCTCAGAAGAGCCCACACACTCAGCCCTTAACCCCAGTGTACAGAAAGTGTCAAAATGTGTTTTTCAGCAGAAATAAACATGTTTCTGCAAGTTTGGTCAACCCCATGTAAGTTATGGGGCAGTAACAAGACACTTTTCAAAACGTGTTTTTCAGCCCGAAATAAACACGTTTTTTCAGACAACTGAATCTCCTTGTAATAGCAAGGCTCAGAAGAGCCCACACACTCAGCCCTTAACCCCAGTGTACAGAAAGTGTCAAAACGTGTTTTTCAGCAGAAATAAACATGTTTCTGCAAGTTTGGTCAACCCCATGTAAGTTATGGGGCAGTAACATCACACTTTTCAAAACGTGTTTTTGAGCCCGAAATAAACGCGTTTTTTCAGACAACTGAATCTACTTGTAACAGCAAGGCTCAGAAGTGCCCACACACTCAGCCCTTAACCCCAGTGTGCAGAAAGGGTCAAAACGTGTTTTTCAGCAGAAATAAACATGTTTCTGCAAGTTTGGTCAACCCCATGTAAGTTATGGGGCAGTAACATCACACTTTTCAAAACGTGTTTTTCAGCCCGAAATAAACGCGTTTTTTCAGACAACTGAATCTCCTTGTAATAGCAAGGCTCAGAAGAGCCCACACACTCAGCCCTTAACCCCAGTGTACAGAAAGTGTCAAAATGTGTTTTTCAGCAGAAATAAACATGTTTCTGCAAGTTTGGTCACCCCCATGTAAGTTATGGGGCAGTAACAAGACACTTTTCAAAACGTGTTTTTCAGCCCGAAATAAACGCGTTTTTTCAGACAACTGAATCTCCTTGTAATAGCAAGGCTCAGAAGAGCCCACACACTCAGCCCTTAACCCCAGTGTACAGAAAGTGTCAAAACGTGTTTTTCAGCAGAAATAAACATATTTCTGCAAGTTTGGTCAACCCCATGTAAGTTATGGGGCAGTAACATCACACTTTTCAAAACGTGTTTTTGAGCCCGAAATAAACGCGTTTTTTCAGACAACTGAATCTACTTGTAACAGCAAGGCTCAGAAGTGCCCACACACTCAGCCCTTAACCCCAGTGTACAGAAAGTGTCAAAACGTGTTTTTCAGCAGAAATAAACATGTTTCTGCAAGTTTGGTCAACCCCATGTAAGTTATGGGGCAGTAACATCACACTTTTCAAAACGTGTTTTTCAGCCCGAAATAAACGCGTTTTTTTCAGACAACTGAATCCCCATGTAACAGCAAGGCTCAGAAGAGCCCACACACTCAGCCCTTAACCCCAGTGTACAGAAAGTGTCAAAATGTGTTTTTCAGCAGAAATAAACATGTTTCTGCAAGTTTGGTCAACCCCATGTAAGTTATGGGGCAGTAACATCACACTTTTCAAAACGTGTTTTTCAGCCCGAAATAAACGCGTTTTTTCAGACAACTGAATCTACTTGTAACAGCAAGGCTCAGAAGTGCCCACACACTCAGCCCTTAACCCCAGTGTGCAGAAAGGGTCAAAACGTGTTTTTCAGCAGAAATAAACATGTTTCTGCAAGTTTGGTCAACCCCATGTAAGTTATGGGGCAGTAACAAGACACTTTTCAAAACGTGTTTTTCAGCCCGAAATAAACGCGTTTTTTCAGACAGCAGAATCTCAGTGTAACTGCTAGGCTCAGAAGAGCCCACACACTCAGCTCTTAACCCCAGTGTGCAGAAAGGGTCAAAACGTGTTTTTCAGCAGAAATAAACATGTTTCTGCAAGTTTGGTCAACCCCATGTAAGTTATGGGGCAGTAACATCACACTTTTCAAAACGTGTTTTTCAGCCCGAAATAAACGCGTTTTTTCAGACAACTGAATCCCCATGTAACAGCAAGGCTCAGAAGAGCCCACACACTCAGCCCTTAACCCCAGTGTACAGAAAGTGTCAAAATGTGTTTTTCAGCAGAAATAAACATGTTTCTGCAAGTTTGGTCAACCCCATGTAAGTTATGGGGCAGTAACAAGACACTTTTCAAAACGTGTTTTTCAGCCCGAAATAAACGCGTTTTTTCAGACAACTGAATCTCCTTGTAATAGCAAGGCTCAGAAGAGCCCACACACTCAGCCCTTAACCCCAGTGTGCAGAAAGGGTCAAAACGTGTTTTTCAGCAGAAATAAACATGTTTCTGCAAGTTTGGTCAACCCCATGTAAGTTATGGGGCAGTAACAAGACACTTTTCAAAACGTGTTTTTCAGCCCGAAATAAACGCGTTTTTTCAGACAACTGAATCTCCTTGTAATAGCAAGGCTCAGAAGAGCCCACACACTCAGCCCTTAACCCCAGTGTACAGAAAGTGTCAAAACGTGTTTTTCAGCAGAAATAAACATGTTTCTGCAAGTTTGGTCAACCCCATGTAAGTTATGGGGCAGTAACATCACACTTTTCAAAACGTGTTTTTGAGCCCGAAATAAACGCGTTTTTTCAGACAACTGAATCTACTTGTAACAGCAAGGCTCAGAAGTGCCCACACACTCAGCCCTTAACCCCAGTGTGCAGAAAGGGTCAAAACGTGTTTTTCAGCAGAAATAAACATGTTTCTGCAAGTTTGGTCAACCCCATGTAAGTTATGGGGCAGTAACAAGACACTTTTCAAAACGTGTTTTTCAGCCCGAAATAAACGCGTTTTTTCAGACAACTGAATCTCCTTGTAATAGCAAGGCTCAGAAGAGCCCACACACTCAGCCCTTAACCCCAGTGTGCAGAAAGGGTCAAAACGTGTTTTTCAGCAGAAATAAACATGTTTCTGCAAGTTTGGTCAACCCCATGTAAGTTATGGGGCAGTAACAAGACACTTTTCAAAACGTGTTTTTCAGCCCGAAATAAACGCGTTTTTTCAGACAACTGAATCTCCTTGTAATAGCAAGGCTCAGAAGAGCCCACACACTCAGCCCTTAACCCCAGTGTACAGAAAGTGTCAAAATGTGTTTTTCAGCAGAAATAAACATGTTTCTGCAAGTTTGGTCAACCCCATGTAAGTTATGGGGCAGTAACATCACACTTTCCAAAACGTGTTTTTCAGCCCGAAATAAACGCGTTTTTTCAGACAACTGAATCTACTTGTAACAGCAAGGCTCAGAAGAGCCCACACACTCAGCCCTTAACCCCAGTGTACAGAAAGTGTCAAAACGTGTTTTTCAGCAGAAATAAACATGTTTCTGCAAGTTTGGTCAACCCCATGTAAGTTATGGGGCAGTAACATCACACTTTTCAAAACGTGTTTTTGAGCCCGAAATAAACGCGTTTTTTCAGACAACTGAATCTACTTGTAACAGCAAGGCTCAGAAGTGCCCACACACTCAGCCCTTAACCCCAGTGTGCAGAAAGGGTCAAAACGTGTTTTTCAGCAGAAATAAACATGTTTCTACAAGTTTGGTTAACCCCATGTAAGTTATGGGGCAGTAACAAGACACTTTTCAAAACGTGTTTTTCAGCCCGAAATAAACGCGTTTTTTCAGACAGCAGAATCTCAGTGTAACTGCTAGGCTCAGAAGAGCCCACACACTCAGCTCTTAACCCCAGTGTGCAGAAAGGGTCAAAACGTGTTTTTCAGCAGAAATAAACATGTTTCTGCAAGTTTGGTCAACCCCATGTAAGTTATGGGGCAGTAACATCACACTTTTCAAAACGTGTTTTTCAGCCCGAAATAAACGCGTTTTTTCAGACAACTGAATCTACTTGTAACAGCAAGGCTCAGAAGTGCCCACACACTCAGCCCTTAACCCCAGTGTGCAGAAAGGGTCAAAACGTGTTTTTCAGCAGAAATAAACATGTTTCTACAAGTTTGGTCAACCCCATGTAAGTTATGGGGCAGTAACAAGACACTTTTCAAAACGTGTTTTTCAGCCCGAAATAAACGCGTTTTTTCAGACAACTGAATCTCCTTGTAATAGCAAGGCTCAGAAGAGCCCACACACTCAGCCCTTAACCCCAGTGTACAGAAAGTGTCAAAACATGTTTTTCAGCAGAAATAAACATGTTTCTGCAAGTTTGGTCAACCCCATGTAAGTTATGGGGCAGTAACAAGACACTTTTCAAAACGTGTTTTTCAGCCCGAAATAAACGCGTTTTTTCAGACAACTGAATCTCCTTGTAATAGCAAGGCTCAGAAGAGCCCACACACTCAGCCCTTAACCCCAGTGTACAGAAAGTGTCAAAACGTGTTTTTCAGCAGAAATAAACATGTTTCTGCAAGTTTGGTCAACCCCATGTAAGTTATGGGGCAGTAACAAGACACTTTTCAAAACGTGTTTTTCAGCCCGAAATAAACGCGTTTTTTCAGACAACTGAATCTCCTTGTAATAGCAAGGCTCAGAAGAGCCCACACACTCAGCCCTTAACCCCAGTGTGCAGAAAGGGTCAAAACGTGTTTTTCAGCAGAAATAAACATGTTTCTGCAAGTTTGGTCAACCCCATGTAAGTTATGGGGCAGTAACAAGACACTTTTCAAAACGTGTTTTTCAGCCCGAAATAAACGCGTTTTTTCAGACAACTGAATCTCCTTGTAATAGCAAGGCTCAGAAGAGCCCACACACTCAGCCCTTAACCCCAGTGTGCAGAAAGGGTCAAAACGTGTTTTTCAGCAGAAATAAACATGTTTCTGCAAGTTTGGTCAACCCCATATAAGTTATGGGGCAGTAACATCACACTTTTCAAAACGTGTTTTTCAGCCCGAAATAAACGCGTTTTGTCAGACAACTGAATCTCCTTGTAACAGCAAGGCTCAGAAGAGCCCACACACTCAGCCCTTAACCCCAGTGTGCAGAAAGGGTCAAAACGTGTTTTTCAGCAGAAATAAACATGTTTCTGCAAGTTTGGTCAACCCCATGTAAGTTATGGGGCAGTAACATCACACTTTTCAAAACTTGTTTTTCAGCCCGAAATAAACGCGTTTTTTCAGACAGCTGAATCTACTTGTAACAGCAAGGCTCAGAAGTGCCCACACACTCAGCCCTTAACCCCAGTGTGCAGAAAGGGTCAAAACGTGTTTTTCAGCAGAAATAAACATGTTTCTGCATGTTTGGTCAACCCCATATAAGTTATGGGGCAGTAACATCACACTTTTCAAAACGTGTTTTTCAGCCCGAAATAAACGCGTTTTTTCAGACAACTGAATCTACTTGTAACAGCAAGGCTCAGAAGTGCCCACACACTCAGCCCTTAACCCCAGTATGCAGAAAGGGTCAAAATGTGTTTTTCAGCAGAAATAAACATGTTTCTGCAAGTTTGGTCAACCCCATGTAAGTTGTGGGGCAGTAACATCACACTTTTCAAAACGTGTTTTTCAGCCCGAAATAAACGCGTTTTTTCAGACAACTGAATCTACTTGTAACAGCAAGGCTCAGAAGTGCCCACACACTCAGCCCTTAACCCCAGTGTGCAGAAAGGGTCAAAACGTGTTTTTCAGCAGAAATAAACATGTTTCTGCAAGTTTGGTCAACCCCATGTAAGTTATGGGGCAGTAACAAGACACTTTTCAAAACGTGTTTTTCAGCCCGAAATAAACGCGTTTTTTCAGGCAACTGAATCTACTTGTAACAGCAAGGCTCAGAAGTGCCCACACACTCAGCCCTTAACCCCAGTGTGCAGAAAGGGTCAAAACGTGTTTTTCAGCAGAAATAAACATGTTTCTGCAAGTTTGGTCAACCCCATGTAAGTTATGGGGCAGTAACATCACACTTTTCAAAACGTGTTTTTCAGCCCGAAATAAACGCGTTTTTTCAGACAACTGAATCTCCTTGTAATAGCAAGGCTCAGAAGAGCCCACACACTCAGCCCTTAACCCCAGTGTACAGAAAGTGTCAAAATGTGTTTTTCAGCAGAAATAAACATGTTTCTGCAAGTTTGGTCAACCCCATGTAAGTTATGGGGCAGTAACATCACACTTTTCAAAACGTGTTTTTCAGCCCGAAATAAACGCGTTTTTTCAGACAACTGAATCTACTTGTAACAGCAAGGCTCAGAAGAGCCCACACACTGAGCCCTTAACCCCAGTGTACAGAAAGTGTCAAAACGTGTTTTTCAGCAGAAATAAACATGTTTCTGCAAGTTTGGTCAACCCCATGTAAGTTATGGGGCAGTAACATCACACTTTTCAAAACGTGTTTTTCAGCCCGAAATAAACGCGTTTTTTCAGACAACTGAATCTACTTGTAACAGCAAGGCTCAGAAGTGCCCACACACTCAGCCCTTAACCCCAGTGTGCAGAAAGGGTCAAAACGTGTTTTTCAGCAGAAATAAACATGTTTCTACAAGTTTGGTCAACCCCATGTAAGTTATGGGGCAGTAACAAGACACTTTTCAAAACGTGTTTTTCAGCCCGAAATAAACGCGTTTTTTCAGACAGCAGAATCTCAGTGTAACTGCTAGGCTCAGAAGAGCCCACACACTCAGCTCTTAACCCCAGTGTGCAGAAAGGGTCAAAATGTGTTTTTCAGCAGAAATAAACATGTTTCTGCAAGTTTGGTCAACCCCATGTAAGTTATGGGGCAGTAACATCACACTTTTCAAAACGTGTTTTTCAGCCCGAAATAAACGCGTTTTTTTCAGACAACTGAATTCCCATGTAACAGCAAGGCTCAGAAGAGCCCACACACTCAGCCCTTAACCCCAGTGTGCAGAAAGGGTCAAAACGTGTTTTTCAGCAGAAATAAACATGTTTCTGCAAGTTTGGTCAACCCCATATAAGTTATGGGGCAGTAACATCACACTTTTCAAAACGTGTTTTTCAGCCCGAAATAAACGCCTTTTTTCAGACAACTGAATCTACTTGTAACAGCAAGGCTCAGAAGTGCCCACACACTCAGCCCTTAACCCCAGTATGCAGAAAGGGTCAAAATGTGTTTTTCAGCAGAAATAAACATGTTTCTGCAAGTTTGGTCAACCCCATGTAAGTTGTGGGGCAGTAACATCACACTTTTCAAAACGTGTTTTTCAGCCCGAAATAAACGCGTTTTTTCAGACAACTGAATCTACTTGTAACAGCAAGGCTCAGAAGTGCCCACACACTCAGCCCTTAACCCCAGTGTGCAGAATGGGTCAAAACGTGTTTTTCAGCAGAAATAAACATGTTTCTGCAAGTTTGGTCAACCCCATGTAAGTTATGGGGCAGTAACAAGACACTTTTCAAAACGTGTTTTTCAGCCCGAAATAAACGCGTTTTTTCAGGCAACTGAATCTACTTGTAACAGCAAGGCTCAGAAGTGCCCACACACTCAGCCCTTAACCCCAGTGTGCAGAAAGGGTCAAAACGTGTTTTTCAGCAGAAATAAACATGTTTCTGCAAGTTTGGTCAACCCCATGTAAGTTATGGGGCAGTAACATCACACTTTTCAAAACGTGTTTTTCAGCCCGAAATAAACGCGTTTTTTCAGACAACTGAATCTCCTTGTAATAGCAAGGCTCAGAAGAGCCCACACACTCAGCCCTTAACCCCAGTGTACAGAAAGTGTCAAAATGTGTTTTTCAGCAGAAATAAACATGTTTCTGCAAGTTTGGTCAACCCCATGTAAGTTATGGGGCAGTAACATCACACTTTTCAAAACGTGTTTTTCAGCCCGAAATAAACGCGTTTTTTCAGACAACTGAATCTCCTTGTAATAGCAAGGCTCAGAAGAGCCCACACACTCAGCCCTTAACCCCAGTGTACAGAAAGTGTCAAAATGTGTTTTTCAGCAGAAATAAACATGTTTCTGCAAGTTTGGTCAACCCCATGTAAGTTATGGGGCAGTAACATCACACTTTTCAAAACGTGTTTTTGAGCCCGAAATAAACGCGTTTTTTCAGACAACTGAATCTACTTGTAACAGCAAGGCTCAGAAGTGCCCACACACTCAGCCCTTAACCCCAGTGTGCAGAAAGGGTCAAAACGTGTTTTTCAGCAGAAATAAACATGTTTCTACAAGTTTGGTCAACCCCATGTAAGTTATGGGGCAGTAACAAGACACTTTTCAAAACGTGTTTTTCAGCCCGAAATAAACGCGTTTTTTCAGACAGCAGAATCTCAGTGTAACTGCTAGGCTCAGAAGAGCCCACACACTCAGCTCTTAACCCCAGTGTGCAGAAAGGGTCAAAACGTGTTTTTCAGCAGAAATAAACATGTTTCTGCAAGTTTGGTCAACCCCATGTAAGTTATGGGGCAGTAACATCACACTTTTCAAAACGTGTTTTTCAGCCCGAAATAAACGCGTTTTTTTCAGACAACTGAATTCCCATGTAACAGCAAGGCTCAGAAGAGCCCACACACTCAGCCCTTAACCCCAGTGTACAGAAAGTGTCAAAATGTGTTTTTCAGCAGAAATAAACATGTTTCTGCAAGTTTGGTCAACCCCATGTAAGTTATGGGGCAGTAACATCACACTTTTCAAAACGTGTTTTTCAGCCCGAAATAAACGCGTTTTTTCAGACAACTGAATCTCCTTGTAATAGCAAGGCTCAGAAGAGCCCACACACTCAGCCCTTAACCCCAGTGTGCAGAAAGGGTCAAAACGTGTTTTTCAGCAGAAATAAACATGTTTCTGCAAGTTTGGTCAACCCCATGTAAGTTATGGGGCAGTAACAAGACACTTTTCAAAACGTGTTTTTCAGCCCGAAATAAACGCGTTTTTTCAGACAACTGAATCTACTTGTAACAGCAAGGCTCAGAAGAGCCCACACACTGAGCCCTTAACCCCAGTGTACAGAAAGTGTCAAAACGTGTTTTTCAGCAGAAATAAACATGTTTCTGCAAGTTTGGTCAACCCCATGTAAGTTATGGGGCAGTAACATCACACTTTTCAAAACGTGTTTTTGAGCCCGAAATAAACGCGTTTTTTCAGACAGCTGAATCTACTTGTAACAGCAAGGCTCAGAAGTGCCCACACACTCAGCCCTTAACCCCAGTGTACAGAAAGTGTCAAAACATGTTTTTCAGCAGAAATAAACATGTTTCTGCAAGTTTGGTCAACCCCATGTAAGTTATGGGGCAGTAACAAGACACTTTTCAAAACGTGTTTTTCAGCCCGAAATAAACGCGTTTTTTCAGACAACTGAATCTCCTTGTAATAGCAAGGCTCAGAAGAGCCCACACACTCAGCCCTTAACCCCAGTGTACAGAAAGTGTCAAAACGTGTTTTTCAACAGAAATAAACATGTTTCTGCAAGTTTGGTCAACCCCATGTAAGTTATGGGGCAGTAACAAGACACTTTTCAAAACGTGTTTTTCAGCCCGAAATAAACGCGTTTTTTCAGACAACTGAATCTCCTTGTAATAGCAAGGCTCAGAAGAGCCCACACACTCAGCTCTTAACCCCAGTGTGCAGAAAGGGTCAAAACGTGTTTTTCAGCAGAAATAAACATGTTTCTGCAAGTTTGGTCAACCCCATGTAAGTTATGGGGCAGTAACAAGACACTTTTCAAAACGTGTTTTTCAGCCCGAAATAAACGCGTTTTTTCAGACAACTGAATCTCCTTGTAATAGCAAGGCTCAGAAGAGCCCACACACTCAGCCCTTAACCCCAGTGTACAGAAAGTGTCAAAACGTGTTTTTCAGCAGAAATAAACATGTTTCTGCAAGTTTGGTCAACCCCATGTAAGTTATGGGGCAGTAACATCACACTTTTCAAAACGTGTTTTTGAGCCCGAAATAAACGCGTTTTTTCAGACAACTGAATCTACTTGTAACAGCAAGGCTCAGAAGTGCCCACACACTCAGCCCTTAACCCCAGTGTGCAGAAAGGGTCAAAACGTGTTTTTCAGCAGAAATAAACATGTTTCTGCAAGTTTGGTCAACCCCATGTAAGTTATGGGGCAGTAACAAGACACTTTTCAAAACGTGTTTTTCAGCCCGAAATAAACGCGTTTTTTCAGGCAACTGAATCTACTTGTAACAGCAAGGCTCAGAAGTGCCCACACACTCAGCCCTTAACCCCAGTGTGCAGAAAGGGTCAAAACGTGTTTTTCAGCAGAAATAAACATGTTTCTGCAAGTTTGGTCAGCCCCATGTAAGTTGTGGGGCAGTAACATCACACTTTTCAAAACGTGTTTTTCAGCCCGAAATAAACGCGTTTTTTCAGACAACTGAATCTACTTGTAACAGCAAGGCTCAGAAGTGCCCACACACTCAGCCCTTAACCCCAGTGTGCAGAAAGGGTCAAAACGTGTTTTTCAGCAGAAATAAACATGTTTCTGCAAGTTTGGTCAACCCCATGTAAGTTATGGGGCAGTAACAAGACACTTTTCAAAACGTGTTTTTCAGCCCGAAATAAACGCGTTTTTTTAGACAGCAGAATCTCAGTGTAACTGCTAGGCTCAGAAGAGCCCACACACTCAGCTCTTAACCCCAGTGTGCAGAAAGGGTCAAAACGTGTTTTTCAGCAGAAATAAACATGTTTCTGCAAGTTTGGTCAACCCCATATAAGTTATGGGGCAGTAACATCACACTTTTCAAAACGTGTTTTTCAGCCCGAAATAAACGCGTTTTTTTCAGACAACTGAATTCCCATGTAACAGCAAGGCTCAGAAGAGCCCACACACTCAGCCCTTAACCCCAGTGTACAGAAAGTGTCAAAATGTGTTTTTCAGCAGAAATAAACATGTTTCTGCAAGTTTGGTCAACCCCATGTAAGTTATGGGGCAGTAACATCACACTTTTCATAACGTGTTTTTCAGCCCGAAATAAACGCGTTTTTTCAGACAACTGAATCTACTTGTAACAGCAAGGCTCAGAAGTGCCCACACACTCAGCCCTTAACCCCAGTATGCAGAAAGGGTCAAAATGTGTTTTTCAGCAGAAATAAACATGTTTCTGCAAGTTTGGTCAACCCCATGTAAGTTATGGGGCAGTAACATCACACTTTTCAAAACGTGTTTTTCAGCCCGAAATAAACGCGTTTTTTCAGACAACTGAATCTACTTGTAACAGCAAGGCTCAGAAGTGCCCACACACTCAGCCCTTAACCCCAGTGTGCAGAAAGGGTCAAAACGTGTTTTTCAGCAGAAATAAACATGTTTCTGCAAGTTTGGTCAACCCCATGTAAGTTATGGGGCAGTAACAAGACACTTTTCAAAACGTGTTTTTCAGCCCGAAATAAACGCGTTTTTTCAGGCAACTGAATCTACTTGTAACAGCAAGGCTCAGAAGTGCCCACACACTCAGCCCTTAACCCCAGTGTGCAGAAAGGGTCAAAACGTGTTTTTCAGCAGAAATAAACATGTTTCTGCAAGTTTGGTCAACCCCATGTAAGTTATGGGGCAGTAACATCACACTTTTCAAAACGTGTTTTTCAGCCCGAAATAAACGCGTTTTTTCAGACAACTGAATCTCCTTGTAATAGCAAGGCTCAGAAGAGCCCACACACTCAGCCCTTAACCCCAGTGTACAGAAAGTGTCAAAATGTGTTTTTCAGCAGAAATAAACATGTTTCTGCAAGTTTGGTCAACCCCATGTAAGTTATGGGGCAGTAACATCACACTTTTCAAAACGTGTTTTTCAGCCCGAAATAAACGCGTTTTTTCAGACAACTGAATCTACTTGTAACAGCAAGGCTCAGAAGAGCCCACACACTCAGCCATTAATCCCAGTGTACAGAAAGTGTCAAAATGTGTTTTTCAGCAGAAATAAACATGTTTCTGCAAGTTTGGTCAACCCCATGTAAGTTATGGGGCAGTAACATCACACTTTTCAAAACGTGTTTTTGAGCCCGAAATAAACGCGTTTTTTCAGACAACTGAATCTACTTGTAACAGCAAGGCTCAGAAGTGCCCACACACTCAGCCCTTAACCCCAGTGTGCAGAAAGGGTCAAAACGTGTTTTTCAGCAGAAATAAACATGTTTCTGCAAGTTTGGTCAACCCCATGTAAGTTATGGGGCAGTAACAAGACACTTTTCAAAACGTGTTTTTCAGCCCGAAATAAACGCGTTTTTTCAGACAGCAGAATCTCAGTGTAACTGCTAGGCTCAGAAGAGCCCACACACTCAGCTCTTAACCCCAGTGTGCAGAAAGGGTCAAAACGTGTTTTTCAGCAGAAATAAGCGTTTCTGCAAGTTTGGTCAACCCCATGTAAGTTATGGGGCAGTAACATCACACTTTTCAAAACGTGTTTTTCAGCCCGAAATAAACGCGTTTTTTTCAGACAACTGAATTCCCATGTAACAGCAAGGCTCAGAAGAGCCCACACACTCAGCCCTTAACCCCAGTGTACAGAAAGTGTCAAAATGTGTTTTTCAGCAGAAATAAACATGTTTCTGCAAGTTTGGTCAACCCCATGTAAGTTATGGGGCAGTAACATCACACTTTTCAAAACGTGTTTTTCAGCCCGAAATAAACGCGTTTTTTCAGACAACTGAATCTACTTGTAACAGCAAGGCTCAGAAGTGCCCACACACTCAGCCCTTAACCCCAGTGTGCAGAAAGGGTCAAAACGTGTTTTTCAGCAGAAATAAACATGTTTCTGCAAGTTTGGTCAACCCCATGAAAGTTATGGGGCAGTAACAAGACACTTTTCAAAACGTGTTTTTCAGCCCGAAATAAACGCGTTTTTTCAGACAGCAGAATCTCAGTGTAACTGCTAGGCTCAGAAGAGCCCACACACTCAGCTCTTAACCCCAGTGTGCAGAAAGGGTCAAAACGTGTTTTTCAGCAGAAATAAACATGTTTCTGCAAGTTTGGTCAACCCCATGTAAGTTATGGGGCAGTAACAAGACACTTTTCAAAACGTGTTTTTCAGCCCGAAATAAACGCGTTTTTTCACACAACTGAATCTCCTTGTAATAGCAAGGCTCAGAAGAGCCCACACACTCAGCCCTTAACCCCAGTGTACAGAAAGTGTCAAAACGTGTTTTTCAGCAGAAATAAACATGTTTCTGCAAGTTTGGTCAACCCCATGTAAGTTATGGGGCAGTAACATCACACTTTTCAAAACGTGTTTTTCAGCCCGAAATAAACGCGTTTTTTCAGACAACTGAATCTACTTGTAACAGCAAGGCTCAGAAGTGCCCACACACTCAGCCCTTAACCCCAGTGTGCAGAAAGGGTCAAAACGTGTTTTTCAGCAGAAATAAACATGTTTCTGCAAGTTTGGTCAACCCCATGTAAGTTATGGGGCAGTAACAAGACACTTTTCAAAACGTGTTTTTCAGCCCGAAATAAACGCGTTTTTTCAGGCAACTGAATCTACTTGTAACAGCAAGGCTCAGAAGTGCCCACACACTCAGCCCTTAACCCCAGTGTGCAGAAAGGGTCAAAACGTGTTTTTCAGCAGAAATAAACATGTTTCTGCAAGTTTGGTCAACCCCATGTAAGTTGTGGGGCAGTAACATCACACTTTTCAAAACGTGTTTTTCAGCCCGAAATAAACGCGTTTTTTCAGACAACTGAATCTACTTGTAACAGCAAGGCTCAGAAGTGCCCACACACTCAGCCCTTAACCCCAGTGTGCAGAAAGGGTCAAAACGTGTTTTTCAGCAGAAATAAACATGTTTCTGCAAGTTTGGTCAACCCCATGTAAGTTATGGGGCAGTAACAAGACACTTTTCAAAACGTGTTTTTCAGCCCGAAATAAACGCGTTTTTTTAGACAGCAGAATCTCAGTGTAACTGCTAGGCTCAGAAGAGCCCACACACTCAGCTCTTAACCCCAGTGTGCAGAAAGGGTCAAAACGTGTTTTTCAGCAGAAATAAACATGTTTCTGCAAGTTTGGTCAACCCCATATAAGTTATGGGGCAGTAACATCACACTTTTCAAAACGTGTTTTTCAGCCCGAAATAAACGCGTTTTTTTCAGACAACTGAATTCCCATGTAACAGCAAGGCTCAGAAGAGCCCACACACTCAGCCCTTAACCCCAGTGTACAGAAAGTGTCAAAATGTGTTTTTCAGCAGAAATAAACATGTTTCTGCAAGTTTGGTCAACCCCATGTAAGTTATGGGGCAGTAACATCACACTTTTCAAAACGTGTTTTTCAGCCCGAAATAAACGCGTTTTTTCTGACAACTGAATCTACTTGTAACAGCAAGGCTCAGAAGTGCCCACACACTCAGCCCTTAACCCCAGTGTGCAGAAAGGGTCAAAACGTGTTTTTCAGCAGAAATAAACATGTTTCTGCAAGTTTGGTCAACCCCATGTAAGTTATGGGGCAGTAACATCACACTTTTCAAAACGTGTTTTTCAGCCCGAAATAAACGCGTTTTTTCAGACAACTGAATCTCCTTGTAATAGCAAGGCTCAGAAGAGCCCACACACTCAGCCCTTAACCCCAGTGTACAGAAAGTGTCAAAATGTGTTTTTCAGCAGAAATAAACATGTTTCTGCAAGTTTGGTCAACCCCATGTAAGTTATGGGGCAGTAACATCACACTTTTCAAAACGTGTTTTTCAGCCCGAAATAAACGCGTTTTTTCAGACAACTGAATCTACTTGTAACAGCAAGGCTCAGAAGAGCCCACACACTGAGCCCTTAACCCCAGTGTACAGAAAGTGTCAAAACGTGTTTTTCAGCAGAAATAAACATGTTTCTGCAAGTTTGGTCAACCCCATGTAAGTTATGGGGCAGTATCATCACACTTTTCAAAACGTGTTTTTGAGCCCGAAATAAACGCGTTTTTTCAGACAACTGAATCTACTTGTAACAGCAAGGCTCAGAAGTGCCCACACACTCAGCCCTTAACCCCAGTGTGCAGAAAGGGTCAAAACGTGTTTTTCAGCAGAAATAAACATGTTTCTACAAGTTTGGTCAACCCCATGTAAGTTATGGGGCAGTAACAAGACACTTTTCAAAACGTGTTTTTCAGCCCGAAATAAACGCGTTTTTTCAGACAGCAGAATCTCAGTGTAACTGCTAGGCTCAGAAGAGCCCACACACTCAGCTCTTAACCCCAGTGTGCAGAAAGGGTCAAAACGTGTTTTTCAGCAGAAATAAACATGTTTCTGCAAGTTTGGTCAACCCCATGTAAGTTATGGGGCAGTAACATCACACTTTTCAAAACGTGTTTTTCAGCCCGAAATAAACGCGTTTTTTTCAGACAACTGAATTCCCATGTAACAGCAAGGCTCAGAAGAGCCCACACACTCAGCCCTTAACCCCAGTGTACAGAAAGTGTCAAAATGTGTTTTTCAGCAGAAATAAACATGTTTCTGCAAGTTTGGTCAACCCCATGTAAGTTATGGGGCAGTAACATCACACTTTTCAAAACGTGTTTTTCAGCCCGAAATAAACGCGTTTTTTCAGACAACTGAATCTACTTGTAACAGCAAGGCTCAGAAGTGCCCACACACTCAGCCCTTAACCCCAGTGTGCAGAAAGGGTCAAAACGTGTTTTTCAGCAGAAATAAACATGTTTCTGCAAGTTTGGTCAACCCCATGAAAGTTATGGGGCAGTAACATCACACTTTTCAAAACGTGTTTTTCAGCCCGAAATAAACGCGTTTTTTCAGACAACTGAATCTCCTTGTAATAGGAAGGCTCAGAAGAGCCCACACACTCAGCCCTTAACCCCAGTGTACAGAAAGTGTCAAAACATGTTTTTCAGCAGAAATAAACATGTTTCTGCAAGTTTGGTCAACCCCATGTAAGTTATGGGGCAGTAACAAGACACTTTTCAAAACGTGTTTTTCAGCCCGAAATAAACGCGTTTTTTCAGACAACTGAATCTCCTTGTAATAGCAAGGCTCAGAAGAGCCCACACACTCAGCCCTTAACCCCAGTGTACAGAAAGTGTCAAAACGTGTTTTTCAGCAGAAATAAACATGTTTCTGCAAGTTTGGTCAACCCCATGTAAGTTATGGGGCAGTAACAAGACACTTTTCAAAACTTGTTTTTCAGCCCGAAATAAACGCGTTTTTTCAGACAACTGAATCTCCTTGTAATAGCAAGGCTCAGAAGAGCCCACACACTCAGCCCTTAACCCCAGTGTGCAGAAAGGGTCAAAACGTGTTTTTCAGCAGAAATAAACATGTTTCTGCAAGTTTGGTCAACCCCATGAAAGTTATGGGGCAGTAACATCACACTTTTCAAAACGTGTTTTTCAGCCCGAAATAAACGCGTTTTTTCAGACAACTGAATCTACTTGTAACAGCAAGGCTCAGAAGTGCCCACACACTCAGCCCTTAACCCCAGTGTGCAGAAAGGGTCAAAACGTGTTTTTCAGCAGAAATAAACATGTTTCTGCAAGTTTGGTCAACCCCATGAAAGTTATGGGGCAGTAACATCACACTTTTCAAAACGTGTTTTTCAGCCCGAAATAAACGCGTTTTTTCAGACAACTGAATCTCCTTGTAATAGCAAGGCTCAGAAGAGCCCACACACTCAGCCCTTAACCCCAGTGTACAGAAAGTGTCAAAACATGTTTTTCAGCAGAAATAAACATGTTTCTGCAAGTTTGGTCAACCCCATGTAAGTTATGGGGCAGTAACAAGACACTTTTCAAAACGTGTTTTTCAGCCCGAAATAAACGCGTTTTTCCAGACAACTGAATCTCCTTGTAATAGCAAGGCTCAGAAGAGCCCACACACTCAGCCCTTAACCCCAGTGTGCAGAAAGGGTCAAAACGTGTTTTTCAGCAGAAATAAACATGTTTCTGCAAGTTTGGTCAACCCCATGTAAGTTATGGGGCAGTAACATCACACTTTTCAAAACGTGTTTTTCAGCCCGAAATAAACGCGTTTTTTCAGACAGCTGAATCTACTTGTAACAGCAAGGCTCAGAAGTGCCCACACACTCAGCCCTTAACCCCAGTGTGCAGAAAGGGTCAAAACGTGTTTTTCAGCAGAAATAAACATGTTTCTGCAAGTTTGGTCAACCCCATATAAGTTATGGGGCAGTAACATCACACTTTTCATAACGTGTTTTCAGCCCGAAATAAACGCGTTTTTTCAGACAACTGAATCTACTTGTAACAGCAAGGCTCAGAAGTGCCCACACACTCAGCCCTTAACCCCAGTATGCAGAAAGGGTCAAAATGTGTTTTTCAGCAGAAATAAACATGTTTCTGCAAGTTTGGTCACCCCATGTAAGTTATGGGGCAGTAACATCACACTTTTCAAAACGTGTTTTTCAGCCCGAAATAAACGCGTTTTTTCAGACAACTGAATCTACTTGTAACAGCAAGGCTCAGAAGTGCCCACACACTCAGCCCTTAACCCCAGTGTGCAGAAAGGGTCAAAACGTGTTTTTCAGCAGAAATAAACATGTTTCTGCAAGTTTGGTCAACCCCATGTAAGTTATGGGGCAGTAACAAGACACTTTTCAAAACGTGTTTTTCAGCCCGAAATAAACGCGTTTTTTCAGGCAACTGAATCTACTTGTAACAGCAAGGCTCAGAAGTGCCCACACACTCAGCCCTTAACCCCAGTGTGCAGAAAGGGTCAAAACGTGTTTTTCAGCAGAAATAAACATGTTTCTGCAAGTTTGGTCAACCCCATGTAAGTTATGGGGCAGTAACATCACACTTTTCAAAACGTGTTTTTCAGCCCGAAATAAACGCGTTTTTTCAGACAACTGAATCTCCTTGTAATAGCAAGGCTCAGAAGAGCCCACACACTCAGCCCTTAACCCCAGTGTACAGAAAGTGTCAAAATGTGTTTTTCAGCAGAAATAAACATGTTTCTGCAAGTTTGGTCAACCCCATGTAAGTTATGGGGCAGTAACATCACACTTTTCAAAACGTGTTTTTCAGCCCGAAATAAACGCGTTTTTTCAGACAACTGAATCTACTTGTAACAGCAAGGCTCAGAAGAGCCCACACACTCAGCCATTAATCCCAGTGTACAGAAAGTGTCAAAACGTGTTTTTCAGCAGAAATAAACATGTTTCTGCAAGTTTGGTCAACCCCATGTAAGTTATGGGGCAGTAACATCACACTTTTCAAAACGTGTTTTTGAGCCCGAAATAAACGCGTTTTTTCAGACAACTGAATCTACTTGTAACAGCAAGGCTCAGAAGTGCCCACACACTCAGCCCTTAACCCCAGTGTGCAGAAAGGGTCAAAACGTGTTTTTCAGCAGAAATAAACATGTTTCTGCAAGTTTGGTCAACCCCATGTAAGTTATGGGGCAGTAACAAGACACTTTTCAAAACGTGTTTTTCAGCCCGAAATAAACGCGTTTTTCAGACAGCAGAATCTCAGTGTAACTGCTAGGCTCAGAAGAGCCCACACACTCAGCTCTTAACCCCAGTGTGCAGAAAGGGTCAAAACGTGTTTTTCAGCAGAAATAAGCGTTTCTGCAAGTTTGGTCACCCCATGTAAGTTATGGGGCAGTAACATCACACTTTTCAAAACGTGTTTTTCAGCCCGAAATAAACGCGTTTTTTTCAGACAACTGAATTCCCATGTAACAGCAAGGCTCAGAAGAGCCCACACACTCAGCCCTTAACCCCAGTGTACAGAAAGTGTCAAAATGTGTTTTTCAGCAGAAATAAACATGTTTCTGCAAGTTTGGTCAACCCCATGTAAGTTATGGGGCAGTAACATCACACTTTTCAAAACGTGTTTTTCAGCCCGAAATAAACGCGTTTTTTCAGACAACTGAATCTACTTGTAACAGCAAGGCTCAGAAGTGCCCACACACTCAGCCCTTAACCCCAGTGTGCAGAAAGGGTCAAAACGTGTTTTTCAGCAGAAATAAACATGTTTCTGCAAGTTTGGTCAACCCCATGAAAGTTATGGGGCAGTAACAAGACACTTTTCAAAACGTGTTTTTCAGCCCGAAATAAACGCGTTTTTTCAGACAGCAGAATCTCAGTGTAACTGCTAGGCTCAGAAGAGCCCACACACTCAGCTCTTAACCCCAGTGTGCAGAAAGGGTCAAAACGTGTTTTTCAGCAGAAATAAACATGTTTCTGCAAGTTTGGTCAACCCCATGTAAGTTATGGGGCAGTAACAAGACACTTTTCAAAACGTGTTTTTCAGCCCGAAATAAACGCGTTTTTTCAGACAACTGAATCTCCTTGTAATAGCAAGGCTCAGAAGAGCCCACACACTCAGCCCTTAACCCCAGTGTACAGAAAGTGTCAAACGTGTTTTTCAGCAGAAATAAACATGTTTCTGCAAGTTTGGTCAACCCCATGTAAGTTATGGGGCAGTAACATCACACTTTTCAAAACGTGTTTTGAGCCCGAAATAAACGCGTTTTTTCAGACAACTGAATCTACTTGTAACAGCAAGGCTCAGAAGTGCCCACACACTCAGCCCTTAACCCCAGTGTGCAGAAAGGGTCAAAACGTGTTTTTCAGCAGAAATAAACATGTTTCTGCAAGTTTGGTCAACCCCATGTAAGTTATGGGGCAGTAACAAGACACTTTTCAAAACGTGTTTTTCAGCCCGAAATAAACGCGTTTTTTCAGGCAACTGAATCTACTTGTAACAGCAAGGCTCAGAAGTGCCCACACACTCAGCCCTTAACCCCAGTGTGCAGAAAGGGTCAAAACGTGTTTTTCAGCAGAAATAAACATGTTTCTGCAAGTTTGGTCAACCCCATGTAAGTTGTGGGGCAGTAACATCACACTTTTCAAAACGTGTTTTTCAGCCCGAAATAAACGCGTTTTTTCAGACAACTGAATCTACTTGTAACAGCAAGGCTCAGAAGTGCCCACACACTCAGCCCTTAACCCCAGTGTGCAGAAAGGGTCAAAACGTGTTTTTCAGCAGAAATAAACATGTTTCTGCAAGTTTGGTCAACCCCATGTAAGTTATGGGGCAGTAACAAGACACTTTTCAAAACGTGTTTTTCAGCCCGAAATAAACGCGTTTTTTTAGACAGCAGAATCTCAGTGTAACTGCTAGGCTCAGAAGAGCCCACACACTCAGCTCTTAACCCCAGTGTGCAGAAAGGGTCAAAACGTGTTTTTCAGCAGAAATAAACATGTTTCTGCAAGTTTGGTCAACCCCATGTAAGTTATGGGGCAGTAACAAGACACTTTTCAAAACGTGTTTTTCAGCCCGAAATAAACGCGTTTTTTCAGACAACTGAATCTCCTTGTAATAGCAAGGCTCAGAAGAGCCCACACACTCAGCCCTTAACCCCAGTGTACAGAAAGTGTCAAAATGTGTTTTTCAGCAGAAATAAACATGTTTCTGCAAGTTTGGTCAACCCCATGTAAGTTATGGGGCAGTAACATCACACTTTTCAAAACGTGTTTTTCAGCCCGAAATAAACGCGTTTTTTCAGGCAACTGAATCTACTTGTAACAGCAAGGCTCAGAAGTGCCCACACACTCAGCCCTTAACCCCAGTGTGCAGAAAGGGTCAAAACGTGTTTTTCAGCAGAAATAAACATGTTTCTGCAAGTTTGGTCAACCCATGTAAGTTATGGGGCAGTAACAAGACACTTTTCAAAACGTGTTTTTCAGCCCGAAATAAACGCGTTTTTCAGACAACTGAATCTCCTTGTAATAGCAAGGCTCAGAAGAGCCCACACACTCAGCCCTTAACCCCAGTGTACAGAAAGTGTCAAAACGTGTTTTTCAGCAGAAATAAACATGTTTCTGCAAGTTTGGTCAACCCCATGTAAGTTATGGGGCAGTAACATCACACTTTTCAAAACGTGTTTTTGAGCCCGAAATAAACGCGTTTTTTCAGACAACTGAATCTACTTGTAACAGCAAGGCTCAGAAGTGCCCACACACTCAGCCCTTAACCCCAGTGTGCAGAAAGGGTCAAAACGTGTTTTTCAGCAGAAATAAACATGTTTCTGCAAGTTTGGTCAACCCCATGTAAGTTATGGGGCAGTAACAAGACACTTTTCAAAACGGTTTTTCAGCCCGAAATAAACGCGTTTTTTCAGACAACTGAATCTCCTTGTAATAGCAAGGCTCAGAAGAGCCCACACACTCAGCCCTTAACCCCAGTGTGCAGAAAGGGTCAAAACGTGTTTTTCAGCAGAAATAAACATGTTTCTGCAAGTTTGGTCAACCCCATGTAAGTTATGGGGCAGTAACATCACACTTTTCAAAACGTGTTTTTCAGCCCGAAATAAACGCGTTTTTTCAGACAACTGAATCTACTTGTAACAGCAAGGCTCAGAAGAGCCCACACACTGAGCCCTTAACCCCAGTGTACAGAAAGTGTCAAAACGTGTTTTTCAGCAGAAATAAACATGTTTCTGCAAGTTTGGTCAACCCCATGTAAGTTATGGGGCAGTAACATCACACTTTTCAAAACGTGTTTTTCAGCCCGAAATAAACGCGTTTTTTCAGACAACTGAATCTACTTGTAACAGCAAGGCTCAGAAGAGCCCACACACTGAGCCCTTAACCCCAGTGTACAGAAAGTGTCAAAATGTGTTTTTCAGCAGAAATAAACATGTTTCTGCAAGTTTGGTCAACCCCATGTAAGTTATGGGGCAGTAACATCACACTTTTCAAAACGTGTTTTTGAGCCCGAAATAAACGCGTTTTTTCAGACAACTGAATCTACTTGTAACAGCAAGGCTCAGAAGTGCCCACACACTCAGCCCTTAACCCCAGTGTGCAGAAAGGGTCAAAACGTGTTTTTCAGCGGAAATAAACATGTTTCTACAAGTTTGGTCAACCCCATGTAAGTTATGGGGCAGTAACAAGACACTTTTCAAAACGTGTTTTTCAGCCCGAAATAAACGCGTTTTTTCAGACAGCAGAATCTCAGTGTAACTGCTAGGCTCAGAAGAGCCCACACACTCAGCTCTTAACCCCAGTGTGCAGAAAGGGTCAAAACGTGTTTTTCAGCAGAAATAAACATGTTTCTGCAAGTTTGGTCAACCCCATGTAAGTTATGGGGCAGTAACATCACACTTTTCAAAACGTGTTTTTCAGCCCGAAATAAACGCGTTTTTTTCAGACAACTGAATTCCCATGTAACAGCAAGGCTCAGAAGAGCCCACACACTCAGCCCTTAACCCCAGTGTACAGAAAGTGTCAAAATGTGTTTTTCAGCAGAAATAAACATGTTTCTGCAAGTTTGGTCAACCCCATGTAAGTTATGGGGCAGTAACATCACACTTTTCAAAACGTGTTTTTCAGCCCGAAATAAACGCGTTTTTTCAGACAACTGAATCTCCTTGTAATAGCAAGGCTCAGAAGAGCCCACACACTCAGCCCTTAACCCCAGTGTGCAGAAAGGGTCAAAACGTGTTTTTCAGCAGAAATAAACATGTTTCTGCAAGTTTGGTCAACCCCATGTAAGTTATGGGGCAGTAACAAGACACTTTTCAAAACGTGTTTTTCAGCCCGAAATAAACGCGTTTTTTCAGACAACTGAATCTCCTTGTAATAGCAAGGCTCAGAAGAGCCCACACACTCAGCCCTTAACCCCAGTGTGCAGAAAGGGTCAAAACGTGTTTTTCAGCAGAAATAAACATGTTTCTGCAAGTTTGGTCAACCCCATATAAGTTATGGGGCAGTAACATCACACTTTTCAAAACGTGTTTTTCAGCCCGAAATAAACGCGTTTTTTCAGACAACTGAATCTCCTTGTAACAGCAAGGCTCAGAAGAGCCCACACACTCAGCCCTTAACCCCAGTGTGCAGAAAGGGTCAAAACGTGTTTTTCAGCAGAAATAAACATGTTTCTGCAAGTTTGGTCAACCCCATGTAAGTTATGGGGCAGTAACATCACACTTTTCAAAACGTGTTTTTCAGCCCGAAATAAACGCGTTTTTTCAGACAGCTGAATCTACTTGTAACAGCAAGGCTCAGAAGTGCCCACACACTCAGCCCTTAACCCCAGTGTGCAGAAAGGGTCAAAACGTGTTTTTCAGCAGAAATAAACATGTTTCTGCAAGTTTGGTCAACCCCATATAAGTTATGGGGCAGTAACATCACACTTTTCAAAACGTGTTTTTCAGCCCGAAATAAACGCGTTTTTTCAGACAACTGAATTAAACTTGTAACAGCAAGGCTCAGAAGTGCCCACACACTCAGCCCTTAACCCCAGTGTGCAGAAAGGGTCAATACGTGTTTTTCAGCAGAAATAAACATGTTTCTGCAAGTTTGGTCAACCCCATGTAAGTTATGGGGCAGTAACATCACACTTTTCAAAACGTGTTTTTCAGCCCGAAATAAACGCGTTTTTTCAGACAACTGAATCTCCTTGTAATAGCAAGGCTCAGAAGAGCCCACACACTCAGCCCTTAACCCCAGTGTACAGAAAGTGTCAAAATGTGTTTTTCAGCAGAAATAAACATGTTTCTGCAAGTTTGGTCAACCCCATGTAAGTTATGGGGCAGTAACATCACACTTTTCAAAACGTGTTTTTCAGCCCGAAATAAACGCGTTTTTTCAGACAACTGAATCTACTTGTAACAGCAAGGCTCAGAAGAGCCCACACACTGAGCCCTTAACCCCAGTGTACAGAAAGTGTCAAAATGTGTTTTTCAGCAGAAATAAACATGTTTCTGCAAGTTTGGTCAACCCCATGTAAGTTATGGGGCAGTAACATCACACTTTTCAAAACGTGTTTTTCAGCCCGAAATAAACGCGTTTTTTCAGACAACTGAATCTACTTGTAACAGCAAGGCTCAGAAGTGCCCACACACTCAGCCCTTAACCCCAGTGTGCAGAAAGGGTCAAAACGTGTTTTTCAGCAGAAATAAACATGTTTCTACAAGTTTGGTCAACCCCATGTAAGTTATGGGGCAGTAACAAGACACTTTTCAAAACGTGTTTTTCAGCCCGAAATAAACGCGTTTTTTCAGACAGCAGAATCTCAGTGTAACTGCTAGGCTCAGAAGAGCCCACACACTCAGCTCTTAACCCCAGTGTGCAGAAAGGGTCAAAACGTGTTTTTCAGCAGAAATAAACATGTTTCTGCAAGTTTGGTCAACCCCATGTAAGTTATGGGGCAGTAACATCACACTTTTCAAAACGTGTTTTTCAGCCCGAAATAAACGCGTTTTTTTCAGACAACTGAATTCCCATGTAACAGCAAGGCTCAGAAGAGCCCACACACTCAGCCCTTAACCCCAGTGTACAGAAAGTGTCAAAATGTGTTTTTCAGCAGAAATAAACATGTTTCTGCAAGTTTGGTCAACCCCATGTAAGTTATGGGGCAGTAACATCACACTTTTCAAAACGTGTTTTTCAGCCCGAAATAAACGCGTTTTTTCAGACAACTGAATCTACTTGTAACAGCAAGGCTCAGAAGTGCCCACACACTCAGCCCTTAACCCCAGTGTGCAGAAAGGGTCAAAACGTGTTTTTCAGCAGAAATAAACATGTTTCTGCAAGTTTGGTCAACCCCATGAAAGTTATGGGGCAGTAACATCACACTTTTCAAAACGTGTTTTTCAGCCCGAAATAAACGCGTTTTTTCAGACAACTGAATCTCCTTGTAATAGCAAGGCTCAGAAGAGCCCACACACTCAGCCCTTAACCCCAGTGTACAGAAAGTGTCAAAACATGTTTTTCAGCAGAAATAAACATGTTTCTGCAAGTTTGGTCAACCCCATGTAAGTTATGGGGCAGTAACAAGACACTTTTCAAAACGTGTTTTTCAGCCCGAAATAAACGCGTTTTTTCAGACAACTGAATCTCCTTGTAATAGCAAGGCTCAGAAGAGCCCACACACTCAGCCCTTAACCCCAGTGTACAGAAAGTGTCAAAACGTGTTTTTCAGCAGAAATAAACATGTTTCTGCAAGTTTGGTCAACCCCATGTAAGTTATGGGGCAGTAACAAGACACTTTTCAAAACGTGTTTTTCAGCCCGAAATAAACGCGTTTTTTCAGACAACTGAATCTCCTTGTAATAGCAAGGCTCAGAAGAGCCCACACACTCAGCCCTTAACCCCAGTGTGCAGAAAGGGTCAAAACGTGTTTTTCAGCAGAAATAAACATGTTTCTGCAAGTTTGGTCAACCCCATATAAGTTATGGCGCAGTAACATCACACTTTTCAAAACGTGTTTTTCAGCCCGAAATAAACGCGTTTTTTTCAGACAACTGAATTCCCATGTAACAGCAAGGCTCAGAAGAGCCCACACACTCAGCCCTTAACCCCAGTGTACAGAAAGTGTCAAAATGTGTTTTTCAGCAGAAATAAACATGTTTCTGCAAGTTTGGTCAACCCCATGTAAGTTATGGGGCAGTAACATCACACTTTTCAAAACGTGTTTTTCAGCCCGAAATAAACGCGTTTTTTCAGACAACTGAATCTACTTGTAACAGCAAGGCTCAGAAGTGCCCACACACTCAGCCCTTAACCCCAGTGTGCAGAAAGGGTCAAAACGTGTTTTTCAGCAGAAATAAACATGTTTCTGCAAGTTTGGTCAACCCCATGTAAGTTATGGGGCAGTAACAAGACACTTTTCAAAACGTGTTTTTCAGCCCGAAATAAACGCGTTTTTTCAGGCAACTGAATCTACTTGTAACAGCAAGGCTCAGAAGTGCCCACACACTCAGCCCTTAACCCCAGTGTGCAGAAAGGGTCAAAACGTGTTTTTCAGCAGAAATAAACATGTTTCTGCAAGTTTGGTCAACCCCATGTAAGTTATGGGGCAGTAACAAGACACTTTTCAAAACGTGTTTTTCAGCCCGAAATAAACGCGTTTTTTCAGACAACTGAATCTCCTTGTAATAGCAAGGCTCAGAAGAGCCCACACACTCAGCCCTTAACCCCAGTGTGCAGAAAGGGTCAAAACGTGTTTTTCAGCAGAAATAAACATGTTTCTGCAAGTTTGGTCAACCCCATATAAGTTATGGGGCAGTAACATCACACTTTTCAAAACGTGTTTTTCAGCCCGAAATAAACGCGTTTTTTTCAGACAACTGAATTCCCATGTAACAGCAAGGCTCAGAAGTGCCCACACACTCAGCCCTTAACCCCAGTGTGCAGAAAGGGTCAAAACGTGTTTTTCAGCAGAAATAAACATGTTTCTGCAAGTTTGGTCAACCCCATGTAAGTTATGGGGCAGTAACAAGACACTTTTCAAAACGTGTTTTTCAGCCCGAAATAAACGCGTTTTTTCAGGCAACTGAATCTACTTGTAACAGCAAGGCTCAGAAGTGCCCACACACTCAGCCCTTAACCCCAGTGTGCAGAAAGGGTCAAAACGTGTTTTTCAGCAGAAATAAACATGTTTCTGCAAGTTTGGTCAACCCCATGTAAGTTATGGGGCAGTAACATCACACTTTTCAAAACGTGTTTTTCAGCCCGAAATAAACGCGTTTTTTCAGACAACTGAATCTACTTGTAACAGCAAGGCTCAGAAGTGCCCACACACTCAGCCCTTAACCCCAGTGTGCAGAAAGGGTCAAAACGTGTTTTTCAGCAGAAATAAACATGTTTCTGCAAGTTTGGTCAACCCCATGTAAGTTATGGGGCAGTAACAAGACACTTTTCAAAACGTGTTTTTCAGCCCGAAATAAACGCGTTTTTTTAGACAGCAGAATCTCAGTGTAACTGCTAGGCTCAGAAGAGCCCACACACTCAGCTCTTAACCCCAGTGTGCAGAAAGGGTCAAAACGTGTTTTTCAGCAGAAATAAACATGTTTCTGCAAGTTTGGTCAACCCCATGTAAGTTATGGGGCAGTAACAAGACACTTTTCAAAACGTGTTTTTCAGCCAGAAATAAACGCGTTTTTTCAGACAACTGAATCTCCTTGTAATAGCAAGGCTCAGAAGAGCCCACACACTCAGCCCTTAACCCCAGTGTACAGAAAGTGTCAAAATGTGTTTTTCAGCAGAAATAAACATGTTTCTGCAAGTTTGGTCAACCCCATGTAAGTTATGGGGCAGTAACATCACACTTTTCAAAACGTGTTTTTCAGCCCGAAATAAACGCGTTTTTTCAGGCAACTGAATCTACTTGTAACAGCAAGGCTCAGAAGTGCCCACACACTCAGCCCTTAACCCCAGTGTGCAGAAAGGGTCAAAACGTGTTTTTCAGCAGAAATAAACATGTTTCTGCAAGTTTGGTCAACCCCATGTAAGTTATGGGGCAGTAACAAGACACTTTTCAAAACGTGTTTTTCAGCCCGAAATAAACGCGTTTTTTCAGACAACTGAATCTCCTTGTAATAGCAAGGCTCAGAAGAGCCCACACACTCAGCCCTTAACCCCAGTGTACAGAAAGTGTCAAAACGTGTTTTTCAGCAGAAATAAACATGTTTCTGCAAGTTTGGTCAACCCCATGTAAGTTATGGGGCAGTAACATCACACTTTTCAAAACGTGTTTTTGAGCCCGAAATAAACGCGTTTTTTCAGACAACTGAATCTACTTGTAACAGCAAGGCTCAGAAGTGCCCACACACTCAGCCCTTAACCCCAGTGTGCAGAAAGGGTCAAAACGTGTTTTTCAGCAGAAATAAACATGTTTCTGCAAGTTTGGTCAACCCCATGTAAGTTATGGGGCAGTAACAAGACACTTTTCAAAACGTGTTTTTCAGCCCGAAATAAACGCGTTTTTTCAGACAACTGAATCTCCTTGTAATAGCAAGGCTCAGAAGAGCCCACACACTCAGCCCTTAACCCCAGTGTGCAGAAAGGGTCAAAACGTGTTTTTCAGCAGAAATAAACATGTTTCTGCAAGTTTGGTCAACCCCATGTAAGTTATGGGGCAGTAACATCACACTTTTCAAAACGTGTTTTTCAGCCCGAAATAAACGCGTTTTTTCAGACAACTGAATCTACTTGTAACAGCAAGGCTCAGAAGAGCCCACACACTGAGCCCTTAACCCCAGTGTACAGAAAGTGTCAAAACGTGTTTTTCAGCAGAAATAAACATGTTTCTGCAAGTTTGGTCAACCCCATGTAAGTTATGGGGCAGTAACATCACACTTTTCAAAACGTGTTTTTCAGCCCGAAATAAACGCGTTTTTTCAGACAACTGAATCTACTTGTAACAGCAAGGCTCAGAAGAGCCCACACACTGAGCCCTTAACCCCAGTGTACAGAAAGTGTCAAAATGTGTTTTTCAGCAGAAATAAACATGTTTCTGCAAGTTTGGTCAACCCCATGTAAGTTATGGGGCAGTAACATCACACTTTTCAAAACGTGTTTTTGAGCCCGAAATAAACGCGTTTTTTCAGACAACTGAATCTACTTGTAACAGCAAGGCTCAGAAGTGCCCACACACTCAGCCCTTAACCCCAGTGTGCAGAAAGGGTCAAAACGTGTTTTTCAGCGGAAATAAACATGTTTCTGCAAGTTTGGTCAACCCCATGTAAGTTATGGGGCAGTAACAAGACACTTTTCAAAACGTGTTTTTCAGCCCGAAATAAACGCGTTTTTTCAGACAGCAGAATCTCAGTGTAACTGCTAGGCTCAGAAGAGCCCACACACTCAGCTCTTAACCCCAGTGTGCAGAAAGGGTCAAAACGTGTTTTTCAGCAGAAATAAACATGTTTCTGCAAGTTTGGTCAACCCCATGTAAGTTATGGGGCAGTAACATCACACTTTTCAAAACGTGTTTTTCAGCCCGAAATAAACGCGTTTTTTTCAGACAACTGAATTCCCATGTAACAGCAAGGCTCAGAAGAGCCCACACACTCAGCCCTTAACCCCAGTGTACAGAAAGTGTCAAAATGTGTTTTTCAGCAGAAATAAACATGTTTCTGCAAGTTTGGTCAACCCCATGTAAGTTATGGGGCAGTAACATCACACTTTTCAAAACGTGTTTTTCAGCCCGAAATAAACGCGTTTTTTCAGACAACTGAATCTCCTTGTAATAGCAAGGCTCAGAAGAGCCCACACACTCAGCCCTTAACCCCAGTGTGCAGAAAGGGTCAAAACGTGTTTTTCAGCAGAAATAAACATGTTTCTGCAAGTTTGGTCAACCCCATGTAAGTTATGGGGCAGTAACAAGACACTTTTCAAAACGTGTTTTTCAGCCCGAAATAAACGCGTTTTTTCAGACAACTGAATCTCCTTGTAATAGCAAGGCTCAGAAGAGCCCACACACTCAGCCCTTAACCCCAGTGTGCAGAAAGGGTCAAAACGTGTTTTTCAGCAGAAATAAACATGTTTCTGCAAGTTTGGTCAACCCCATATAAGTTATGGGGCAGTAACATCACACTTTTCAAAACGTGTTTTTCAGCCCGAAATAAACGCGTTTTTTCAGACAACTGAATCTCCTTGTAACAGCAAGGCTCAGAAGAGCCCACACACTCAGCCCTTAACCCCAGTGTGCAGAAAGGGTCAAAACGTGTTTTTCAGCAGAAATAAACATGTTTCTGCAAGTTTGGTCAACCCCATGTAAGTTATGGGGCAGTAACATCACACTTTTCAAAACGTGTTTTTCAGCCCGAAATAAACGCGTTTTTTCAGACAGCTGAATCTACTTGTAACAGCAAGGCTCAGAAGTGCCCACACACTCAGCCCTTAACCCCAGTGTGCAGAAAGGGTCAAAACGTGTTTTTCAGCAGAAATAAACATGTTTCTGCAAGTTTGGTCAACCCCATATAAGTTATGGGGCAGTAACATCACACTTTTCAAAACGTGTTTTTCAGCCCGAAATAAACGCGTTTTTTCAGACAACTGAATTAAACTTGTAACAGCAAGGCTCAGAAGTGCCCACACACTCAGCCCTTAACCCCAGTGTGCAGAAAGGGTCAATACGTGTTTTTCAGCAGAAATAAACATGTTTCTGCAAGTTTGGTCAACCCCATGTAAGTTATGGGGCAGTAACATCACACTTTTCAAAACGTGTTTTTCAGCCCGAAATAAACGCGTTTTTTCAGACAACTGAATCTCCTTGTAATAGCAAGGCTCAGAAGAGCCCACACACTCAGCCCTTAACCCCAGTGTACAGAAAGTGTCAAAATGTGTTTTTCAGCAGAAATAAACATGTTTCTGCAAGTTTGGTCAACCCCATGTAAGTTATGGGGCAGTAACATCACACTTTTCAAAACGTGTTTTTCAGCCCGAAATAAACGCGTTTTTTCAGACAACTGAATCTACTTGTAACAGCAAGGCTCAGAAGAGCCCACACACTGAGCCCTTAACCCCAGTGTACAGAAAGTGTCAAAATGTGTTTTTCAGCAGAAATAAACATGTTTCTGCAAGTTTGGTCAACCCCATGTAAGTTATGGGGCAGTAACATCACACTTTTCAAAACGTGTTTTTCAGCCCGAAATAAACGCGTTTTTTCAGACAACTGAATCTACTTGTAACAGCAAGGCTCAGAAGTGCCCACACACTCAGCCCTTAACCCCAGTGTGCAGAAAGGGTCAAAACGTGTTTTTCAGCAGAAATAAACATGTTTCTACAAGTTTGGTCAACCCCATGTAAGTTATGGGGCAGTAACAAGACACTTTTCAAAACGTGTTTTTCAGCCCGAAATAAACGCGTTTTTTCAGACAGCAGAATCTCAGTGTAACTGCTAGGCTCAGAAGAGCCCACACACTCAGCTCTTAACCCCAGTGTGCAGAAAGGGTCAAAACGTGTTTTTCAGCAGAAATAAACATGTTTCTGCAAGTTTGGTCAACCCCATGTAAGTTATGGGGCAGTAACATCACACTTTTCAAAACGTGTTTTTCAGCCCGAAATAAACGCGTTTTTTTCAGACAACTGAATTCCCATGTAACAGCAAGGCTCAGAAGAGCCCACACACTCAGCCCTTAACCCCAGTGTACAGAAAGTGTCAAAATGTGTTTTTCAGCAGAAATAAACATGTTTCTGCAAGTTTGGTCAACCCCATGTAAGTTATGGGGCAGTAACATCACACTTTTCAAAACGTGTTTTTCAGCCCGAAATAAACGCGTTTTTTCAGACAACTGAATCTACTTGTAACAGCAAGGCTCAGAAGTGCCCACACACTCAGCCCTTAACCCCAGTGTGCAGAAAGGGTCAAAACGTGTTTTTCAGCAGAAATAAACATGTTTCTGCAAGTTTGGTCAACCCCATGAAAGTTATGGGGCAGTAACATCACACTTTTCAAAACGTGTTTTTCAGCCCGAAATAAACGCGTTTTTTCAGACAACTGAATCTCCTTGTAATAGCAAGGCTCAGAAGAGCCCACACACTCAGCCCTTAACCCCAGTGTACAGAAAGTGTCAAAACATGTTTTTCAGCAGAAATAAACATGTTTCTGCAAGTTTGGTCAACCCCATGTAAGTTATGGGGCAGTAACAAGACACTTTTCAAAACGTGTTTTTCAGCCCGAAATAAACGCGTTTTTTCAGACATCTGAATCTCCTTGTAATAGCAAGGCTCAGAAGAGCCCACACACTCAGCCCTTAACCCCAGTGTACAGAAAGTGTCAAAACGTGTTTTTCAGCAGAAATAAACATGTTTCTGCAAGTTTGGTCAACCCCATGTAAGTTATGGGGCAGTAACAAGACACTTTTCAAAACGTGTTTTTCAGCCCGAAATAAACGCGTTTTTTCAGACAACTGAATCTCCTTGTAATAGCAAGGCTCAGAAGAGCCCACACACTCAGCCCTTAACCCCAGTGTGCAGAAAGGGTCAAAACGTGTTTTTCAGCAGAAATAAACATGTTTCTGCAAGTTTGGTCAACCCCATATAAGTTATGGCGCAGTAACATCACACTTTTCAAAACGTGTTTTTCAGCCCGAAATAAACGCGTTTTTTTCAGACAACTGAATTCCCATGTAACAGCAAGGCTCAGAAGAGCCCACACACTCAGCCCTTAACCCCAGTGTACAGAAAGTGTCAAAATGTGTTTTTCAGCAGAAATAAACATGTTTCTGCAAGTTTGGTCAACCCCATGTAAGTTATGGGGCAGTAACATCACACTTTTCAAAACGTGTTTTTCAGCCCGAAATAAACGCGTTTTTTCAGACAACTGAATCTACTTGTAACAGCAAGGCTCAGAAGTGCCCACACACTCAGCCCTTAACCCCAGTGTGCAGAAAGGGTCAAAACGTGTTTTTCAGCAGAAATAAACATGTTTCTGCAAGTTTGGTCAACCCCATGTAAGTTATGGGGCAGTAACAAGACACTTTTCAAAACGTGTTTTTCAGCCCGAAATAAACGCGTTTTTTCAGGCAACTGAATCTACTTGTAACAGCAAGGCTCAGAAGTGCCCACACACTCAGCCCTTAACCCCAGTGTGCAGAAAGGGTCAAAACGTGTTTTTCAGCAGAAATAAACATGTTTCTGCAAGTTTGGTCAACCCCATGTAAGTTATGGGGCAGTAACAAGACACTTTTCAAAACGTGTTTTTCAGCCCGAAATAAACGCGTTTTTTCAGACAACTGAATCTCCTTGTAATAGCAAGGCTCAGAAGAGCCCACACACTCAGCCCTTAACCCCAGTGTGCAGAAAGGGTCAAAACGTGTTTTTCAGCAGAAATAAACATGTTTCTGCAAGTTTGGTCAACCCCATATAAGTTATGGGGCAGTAACATCACACTTTTCAAAACGTGTTTTTCAGCCCGAAATAAACGCGTTTTTTTCAGACAACTGAATTCCCATGTAACAGCAAGGCTCAGAAGTGCCCACACACTCAGCCCTTAACCCCAGTGTGCAGAAAGGGTCAAAACGTGTTTTTCAGCAGAAATAAACATGTTTCTGCAAGTTTGGTCAACCCCATGTAAGTTATGGGGCAGTAACAAGACACTTTTCAAAACGTGTTTTTCAGCCCGAAATAAACGCGTTTTTTCAGGCAACTGAATCTACTTGTAACAGCAAGGCTCAGAAGTGCCCACACACTCAGCCCTTAACCCCAGTGTGCAGAAAGGGTCAAAACGTGTTTTTCAGCAGAAATAAACATGTTTCTGCAAGTTTGGTCAACCCCATGTAAGTTATGGGGCAGTAACATCACACTTTTCAAAACGTGTTTTTCAGCCCGAAATAAACGCGTTTTTTCAGACAACTGAATCTACTTGTAACAGCAAGGCTCAGAAGAGCCCACACACTGAGCCCTTAACCCCAGTGTACAGAAATTGTCAAAACGTGTTTTTCAGCAGAAATAAACATGTTTCTGCAAGTTTGGTCAACCCCATGTAAGTTATGGGGCAGTAACATCACACTTTTCAAAACGTGTTTTTGAGCCCGAAATAAACGCGTTTTTTCAGACAACTGAATCTACTTGTAACAGCAAGGCTCAGAAGTGCCCACACACTCAGCCCTTAACCCCAGTGTGCAGAAAGGGTCAAAACGTGTTTTTCAGCAGAAATAAACATGTTTCTACAAGTTTGGTCAACCCCATGTAAGTTATGGGGCAGTAACAAGACACTTTTCAAAACGTGTTTTTCAGCCCGAAATAAACGCGTTTTTTCAGACAGCAGAATCTCAGTGTAACTGCTAGGCTCAGAAGAGCCCACACACTCAGCTCTTAACCCCAGTGTGCAGAAAGGGTCAAAACGTGTTTTTCAGCAGAAATAAACATGTTTCTGCAAGTTTGGTCAACCCCATGTAAGTTATGGGGCAGTAACATCACACTTTTCAAAACGTGTTTTTCAGCCCGAAATAAACGCGTTTTTTTCAGACAACTGAATTCCCATGTAACAGCAAGGCTCAGAAGAGCCCACACACTCAGCCCTTAACCCCAGTGTGCAGAAAGGGTCAAAACGTGTTTTTCAGCAGAAATAAACATGTTTCTGCAAGTTTGGTCAACCCCATATAAGTTATGGGGCAGTAACATCACACTTTTCAAAACGTGTTTTTCAGCCCGAAATAAACGCCTTTTTTCAGACAACTGAATCTACTTGTAACAGCAAGGCTCAGAAGTGCCCACACACTCAGCCCTTAACCCCAGTATGCAGAAAGGGTCAAAATGTGTTTTTCAGCAGAAATAAACATGTTTCTGCAAGTTTGGTCAACCCCATGTAAGTTGTGGGGCAGTAACATCACACTTTTCAAAACGTGTTTTTCAGCCCGAAATAAACGCGTTTTTTCAGACAACTGAATCTACTTGTAACAGCAAGGCTCAGAAGTGCCCACACACTCAGCCCTTAACCCCAGTGTGCAGAATGGGTCAAAACGTGTTTTTCAGCAGAAATAAACATGTTTCTGCAAGTTTGGTCAACCCCATGTAAGTTATGGGGCAGTAACAAGACACTTTTCAAAACGTGTTTTTCAGCCCGAAATAAACGCGTTTTTTCAGGCAACTGAATCTACTTGTAACAGCAAGGCTCAGAAGTGCCCACACACTCAGCCCTTAACCCCAGTGTGCAGAAAGTGTCAAAACGTGTTTTTCAGCAGAAATAAACATGTTTCTGCAAGTTTGGTCAACCCCATGTAAGTTATGGGGCAGTAACATCACACTTTTCAAAACGTGTTTTTGAGCCCGAAATAAACGCGTTTTTTCAGACAACTGAATCTCCTTGTAATAGCAAGGCTCAGAAGAGCCCACACACTCAGCCCTTAACCCCAGTGTACAGAAAGTGTCAAAATGTGTTTTTCAGCAGAAATAAACATGTTTCTGCAAGTTTGGTCAACCCCATGTAAGTTATGGGGCAGTAACATCACACTTTTCAAAACGTGTTTTTCAGCCCGAAATAAACGCGTTTTTTCAGACAACTGAATCTACTTGTAACAGCAAGGCTCAGAAGAGCCCACACACTGAGCCCTTAACCCCAGTGTACAGAAAGTGTCAAAACGTGTTTTTCAGCAGAAATAAACATGTTTCTGCAAGTTTGGTCAACCCCATGTAAGTTATGGGGCAGTAACATCACACTTTTCAAAACGTGTTTTTCAGCCCGAAATAAACGCGTTTTTTCAGACAACTGAATCTACTTGTAACAGCAAGGCTCAGAAGTGCCCACACACTCAGCCCTTAACCCCAGTGTGCAGAAAGGGTCAAAACGTGTTTTTCAGCAGAAATAAACATGTTTCTACAAGTTTGGTCAACCCCATGTAAGTTATGGGGCAGTAACAAGACACTTTTCAAAACGTGTTTTTCAGCCCGAAATAAACGCGTTTTTTCAGACAACTGAATCTCCTTGTAATAGCAAGGCTCAGAAGAGCCCACACACTCAGCCCTTAACCCCAGTGTACAGAAAGTGTCAAAACATGTTTTTCAGCAGAAATAAACATGTTTCTGCAAGTTTGGTCAACCCCATGTAAGTTATGGGGCAGTAACAAGACACTTTTCAAAACGTGTTTTTCAGCCCGAAATAAACGCGTTTTTTCAGACAACTGAATCTCCTTGTAATAGCAAGGCTCAGAAGAGCCCACACACTCAGCCCTTAACCCCAGTGTACAGAAAGTGTCAAAACGTGTTTTTCAGCAGAATTAAACATGTTTCTGCAAGTTTGGTCAACCCCATGTAAGTTATGGGGCAGTAACAAGACACTTTTCAAAACGTGTTTTTCAGCCCGAAATAAACGCGTTTTTTCAGACAACTGAATCTCCTTGTAATAGCAAGGCTCAGAAGAGCCCACACACTCAGCCCTTAACCCCAGTGTGCAGAAAGGGTCAAAACGTGTTTTTCAGCAGAAATAAACATGTTTCTGCAAGTTTGGTCAACCCCATGTAAGTTATGGGGCAGTAACAAGACACTTTTCAAAACGTGTTTTTCAGCCCGAAATAAACGCGTTTTTTCAGACAACTGAATCTCCTTGTAATAGCAAGGCTCAGAAGAGCCCACACACTCAGCCCTTAACCCCAGTGTGCAGAAAGGGTCAAAACGTGTTTTTCAGCAGAAATAAACATGTTTCTGCAAGTTTGGTCAACCCCATATAAGTTATGGGGCAGTAACATCACACTTTTCAAAACGTGTTTTTCAGCCCGAAATAAACGCGTTTTTTCAGACAACTGAATCTCCTTGTAACAGCAAGGCTCAGAAGAGCCCACACACTCAGCCCTTAACCCCAGTGTGCAGAAAGGGTCAAAACGTGTTTTTCAGCAGAAATAAACATGTTTCTGCAAGTTTGGTCAACCCCATGTAAGTTATGGGGCAGTAACATCACACTTTTCAAAACGTGTTTTTCAGCCCGAAATAAACGCGTTTTTTCAGACAGCTGAATCTACTTGTAACAGCAAGGCTCAGAAGTGCCCACACACTCAGCCCTTAACCCCAGTGTGCAGAAAGGGTCAAAACGTGTTTTTCAGCAGAAATAAACATGTTTCTGCATGTTTGGTCAACCCCATATAAGTTATGGGGCAGTAACATCACACTTTTCAAAACGTGTTTTTCAGCCCGAAATAAACGCGTTTTTTCAGACAACTGAATCTACTTGTAACAGCAAGGCTCAGAAGTGCCCACACACTCAGCCCTTAACCCCAGTATGCAGAAAGGGTCAAAATGTGTTTTTCAGCAGAAATAAACATGTTTCTGCAAGTTTGGTCAACGCCATGTAAGTTGTGGGGCAGTAACATCACACTTTTCAAAACGTGTTTTTCAGCCCGAAATAAACGCGTTTTTTCAGACAACTGAATCTACTTGTAACAGCAAGGCTCAGAAGTGCCCACACACTCAGCCCTTAACCCCAGTGTGCAGAAAGGGTCAAAACGTGTTTTTCAGCAGAAATAAACATGTTTCTGCAAGTTTGGTCAACCCCATGTAAGTTATGGGGCAGTAACAAGACACTTTCCAAAACGTGTTTTTCAGCCCGAAATAAACGCGTTTTTTCAGGCAACTGAATCTACTTGTAACAGCAAGGCTCAGAAGTGCCCACACACTCAGCCCTTAACCCCAGTGTGCAGAAAGGGTCAAAACGTGTTTTTCAGCAGAAATAAACATGTTTCTGCAAGTTTGGTCAACCCCATGTAAGTTATGGGGCAGTAACATCACACTTTTCAAAACGTGTTTTTCAGCCCGAAATAAACGCGTTTTTTCAGACAACTGAATCTCCTTGTAATAGCAAGGCTCAGAAGAGCCCACACACTCAGCCCTTAACCCCAGTGTACAGAAAGTGTCAAAATGTGTTTTTCAGCAGAAATAAACATGTTTCTGCAAGTTTGGTCAACCCCATGTAAGTTATGGGGCAGTAACATCACACTTTTCAAAACGTGTTTTTCAGCCCGAAATAAACGCGTTTTTTCAGACAACTGAATCTACTTGTAACAGGCAAGGCTCAGAAGTGCCCACACACTGAGCCCTTAACCCCAGTGTGCAGAAAGGGTCAAAACGTGTTTTTCAGCAGAAATAAACATGTTTCTGCAAGTTTGGTCAACCCCATGTAAGTTATGGGGCAGTAACAAGACACTTTTCAAAACGTGTTTTTCAGCCCGAAATAAACGCGTTTTTTCAGGCAACTGAATCTACTTGTAACAGCAAGGCTCAGAAGTGCCCACACACTCAGCCCTTAACCCCAGTGTGCAGAAAGGGTCAAAACGTGTTTTTCAGCAGAAATAAACATGTTTCTGCAAGTTTGGTCAACCCCATGTAAGTTATGGGGCAGTAACATCACACTTTTCAAAACGTGTTTTTCAGCCCGAAATAAACGCGTTTTTTCAGACAACTGAATCTCCTTGTAATAGCAAGGCTCAGAAGAGCCCACACACTCAGCCCTTAACCCCAGTGTACAGAAAGTGTCAAAATGTGTTTTTCAGCAGAAATAAACATGTTTCTGCAAGTTTGGTCAACCCCATGTAAGTTATGGGGCAGTAACATCACACTTTTCAAAACGTGTTTTTCAGCCCGAAATAAACGCGTTTTTTCAGACAACTGAATCTACTTGTAACAGCAAGGCTCAGAAGAGCCCACACACTGAGCCCTTAACCCCAGTGTACAGAAAGTGTCAAAATGTGTTTTTCAGCAGAAATAAACATGTTTCTGCAAGTTTGGTCAACCCCATGTAAGTTATGGGGCAGTAACATCACACTTTTCAAAACGTGTTTTTGAGCCCGAAATAAACGCGTTTTTTCAGACAACTGAATCTACTTGTAACAGCAAGGCTCAGAAGTGCCCACACACTCAGCCCTTAACCCCAGTGTGCAGAAAGGGTCAAAACGTGTTTTTCAGCGGAAATAAACATGTTTCTACAAGTTTGGTCAACCCCATGTAAGTTATGGGGCAGTAACAAGACACTTTTCAAAACGTGTTTTTCAGCCCGAAATAAACGCGTTTTTTCAGACAGCAGAATCTCAGTGTAACTGCTAGGCTCAGAAGAGCCCACACACTCAGCTCTTAACCCCAGTGTGCAGAAAGGGTCAAAACGTGTTTTTCAGCAGAAATAAACATGTTTCTGCAAGTTTGGTCAACCCCATGTAAGTTATGGGGCAGTAACATCACACTTTTCAAAACGTGTTTTTCAGCCCGAAATAAACGCGTTTTTTTCAGACAACTGAATTCCCATGTAACAGCAAGGCTCAGAAGAGCCCACACACTCAGCCCTTAACCCCAGTGTACAGAAAGTGTCAAAATGTGTTTTTCAGCAGAAATAAACATGTTTCTGCAAGTTTGGTCAACCCCATGTAAGTTATGGGGCAGTAACATCACACTTTTCAAAACGTGTTTTTCAGCCCGAAATAAACGCGTTTTTTCAGACAACTGAATCTCCTTGTAATAGCAAGGCTCAGAAGAGCCCACACACTCAGCCCTTAACCCCAGTGTGCAGAAAGGGTCAAAACGTGTTTTTCAGCAGAAATAAACATGTTTCTGCAAGTTTGGTCAACCCCATGTAAGTTATGGGGCAGTAACAAGACACTTTTCAAAACGTGTTTTTCAGCCCGAAATAAACGCGTTTTTTCAGACAACTGAATCTCCTTGTAATAGCAAGGCTCAGAAGAGCCCACACACTCAGCCCTTAACCCCAGTGTGCAGAAAGGGTCAAAACGTGTTTTTCAGCAGAAATAAACATGTTTCTGCAAGTTTGGTCAACCCCATATAAGTTATGGGGCAGTAACATCACACTTTTCAAAACGTGTTTTTCAGCCCGAAATAAACGCGTTTTTTCAGACAACTGAATCTCCTTGTAACAGCAAGGCTCAGAAGAGCCCACACACTCAGCCCTTAACCCCAGTGTGCAGAAAGGGTCAAAACGTGTTTTTCAGCAGAAATAAACATGTTTCTGCAAGTTTGGTCAACCCCATGTAAGTTATGGGTCAGTAACATCACACTTTTCAAAACGTGTTTTTCAGCCCGAAATAAACGCGTTTTTTCAGACAGCTGAATCTACTTGTAACAGCAAGGCTCAGAAGTGCCCACACACTCAGCCCTTAACCCCAGTGTGCAGAAAGGGTCAAAACGTGTTTTTCAGCAGAAATAAACATGTTTCTGCAAGTTTGGTCAACCCCATATAAGTTATGGGGCAGTAACATCACACTTTTCAAAACGTGTTTTTCAGCCCGAAATAAACGCGTTTTTTCAGACAACTGAATCTACTTGTAACAGCAAGGCTCAGAAGTGCCCACACACTCAGCCCTTAACCCCAGTGTGCAGAAAGGGTCAAAACGTGTTTTTCAGCAGAAATAAACATGTTTCTGCAAGTTTGGTCAACCCCATGTAAGTTATGGGGCAGTAACATCACACTTTTCAAAACGTGTTTTTCAGCCCGAAATAAACGCGTTTTTTCAGACAACTGAATCTCCTTGTAATAGCAAGGCTCAGAAGAGCCCACACACTCAGCCCTTAACCCCAGTGTACAGAAAGTGTCAAAATGTGTTTTTCAGCAGAAATAAACATGTTTCTGCAAGTTTGGTCAACCCCATGTAAGTTATGGGGCAGTAACATCACACTTTTCAAAACGTGTTTTTCAGCCCGAAATAAACGCGTTTTTTCAGACAACTGAATCTACTTGTAACAGCAAGGCTCAGAAGAGCCCACACACTGAGCCCTTAACCCCAGTGTACAGAAAGTGTCAAAATGTGTTTTTCAGCAGAAATAAACATGTTTCTGCAAGTTTGGTCAACCCCATGTAAGTTATGGGGCAGTAACATCACACTTTTCAAAACGTGTTTTTGAGCCCGAAATAAACGCGTTTTTTCAGACAACTGAATCTACTTGTAACAGCAAGGCTCAGAAGTGCCCACACACTCAGCCCTTAACCCCAGTGTGCAGAAAGGGTCAAAACGTGTTTTTCAGCAGAAATAAACATGTTTCTACAAGTTTGGTCAACCCCATGTAAGTTATGGGGCAGTAACAAGACACTTTTCAAAACGTGTTTTTCAGCCCGAAATAAACGCGTTTTTTCAGACAGCAGAATCTCAGTGTAACTGCTAGGCTCAGAAGAGCCCACACACTCAGCTCTTAACCCCAGTGTGCAGAAAGGGTCAAAACGTGTTTTTCAGCAGAAATAAACATGTTTCTGCAAGTTTGGTCAACCCCATGTAAGTTATGGGGCAGTAACATCACACTTTTCAAAACGTGTTTTTCAGCCCGAAATAAACGCGTTTTTTTCAGACAACTGAATTCCCATGTAACAGCAAGGCTCAGAAGAGCCCACACACTCAGCCCTTAACCCCAGTGTACAGAAAGTGTCAAAATGTGTTTTTCAGCAGAAATAAACATGTTTCTGCAAGTTTGGTCAACCCCATGTAAGTTATGGGGCAGTAACATCACACTTTTCAAAACGTGTTTTTCAGCCCGAAATAAACGCGTTTTTTCAGACAACTGAATCTACTTGTAACAGCAAGGCTCAGAAGTGCCCACACACTCAGCCCTTAACCCCAGTGTGCAGAAAGGGTCAAAACGTGTTTTTCAGCAGAAATAAACATGTTTCTGCAAGTTTGGTCAACCCCATGAAAGTTATGGGGCAGTAACATCACACTTTTCAAAACGTGTTTTTCAGCCCGAAATAAACGCGTTTTTTCAGACAACTGAATCTCCTTGTAATAGCAAGGCTCAGAAGAGCCCACACACTCAGCCCTTAACCCCAGTGTACAGAAAGTGTCAAAACATGTTTTTCAGCAGAAATAAACATGTTTCTGCAAGTTTGGTCAACCCCATGTAAGTTATGGGGCAGTAACAAGACACTTTTCAAAACGTGTTTTTCAGCCCGAAATAAACGCGTTTTTTTCAGACAACTGAATTCCCATGTAACAGCAAGGCTCAGAAGAGCCCACACACTCAGCCCTTAACCCCAGTGTACAGAAAGTGTCAAAATGTGTTTTTCAGCAGAAATAAACATGTTTCTGCAAGTTTGGTCAACCCCATGTAAGTTATGGGGCAGTAACATCACACTTTTCAAAACGTGTTTTTCAGCCCGAAATAAACGCGTTTTTTCAGACAACTGAATCTCCTTGTAATAGCAAGGCTCAGAAGAGCCCACACACTCAGCCCTTAACCCCAGTGTGCAGAAAGGGTCAAAACGTGTTTTTCAGCAGAAATAAACATGTTTCTGCAAGTTTGGTCAACCCCATGTAAGTTATGGGGCAGTAACAAGACACTTTTCAAAACGTGTTTTTCAGCCCGAAATAAACGCGTTTTTTCAGACAACTGAATCTCCTTGTAATAGCAAGGCTCAGAAGAGCCCACACACTCAGCCCTTAACCCCAGTGTGCAGAAAGGGTCAAAACGTGTTTTTCAGCAGAAATAAACATGTTTCTGCAAGATTGGTCAACCCCATATAAGTTATGGGGCAGTAACATCACACTTTTCAAAACGTGTTTTTCAGCCCGAAATAAACGCGTTTTTTCAGACAACTGAATCTCCTTGTAACAGCAAGGCTCAGAAGAGCCCACACACTCAGCCCTTAACCCCAGTGTGCAGAAAGGGTCAAAACGTGTTTTTCAGCAGAAATAAACATGTTTCTGCAAGTTTGGTCAACCCCATGTAAGTTATGGGGCAGTAACATCACACTTTTCAAAACGTGTTTTTCAGCCCGAAATAAACGCGTTTTTTCAGACAGCTGAATCTACTTGTAACAGCAAGGCTCAGAAGTGCCCACACACTCAGCCCTTAACCCCAGTGTGCAGAAAGGGTCAAAACGTGTTTTTCAGCAGAAATAAACATGTTTCTGCAAGTTTGGTCAACCCCATATAAGTTATGGGGCAGTAACATCACACTTTTCAAAACGTGTTTTTCAGCCCGAAATAAACGCGTTTTTTCAGACAACTGAATCTACTTGTAACAGCAAGGCTCAGAAGTGCCCACACACTCAGCCCTTAACCCCAGTGTGCAGAAAGGGTCAAAACGTGTTTTTCAGCAGAAATAAACATGTTTCTGCAAGTTTGGTCAACCCCATGTAAGTTATGGGGCAGTAACATCACACTTTTCAAAACGTGTTTTTCAGCCCGAAATAAACGCGTTTTTTCAGACAACTGAATCTCCTTGTAATAGCAAGGCTCAGAAGAGCCCACACACTCAGCCCTTAACCCCAGTGTACAGAAAGTGTCAAAATGTGTTTTTCAGCAGAAATAAACATGTTTCTGCAAGTTTGGTCAACCCCATGTAAGTTATGGGGCAGTAACATCACACTTTTCAAAACGTGTTTTTCAGCCCGAAATAAACGCGTTTTTTCAGACAACTGAATCTACTTGTAACAGCAAGGCTCAGAAGAGCCCACACACTGAGCCCTTAACCCCAGTGTACAGAAAGTGTCAAAATGTGTTTTTCAGCAGAAATAAACATGTTTCTGCAAGTTTGGTCAACCCCATGTAAGTTATGGGGCAGTAACATCACACTTTTCAAAACGTGTTTTTGAGCCCGAAATAAACGCGTTTTTTCAGACAACTGAATCTACTTGTAACAGCAAGGCTCAGAAGTGCCCACACACTCAGCCCTTAACCCCAGTGTGCAGAAAGGGTCAAAACGTGTTTTTCAGCAGAAATAAACATGTTTCTACAAGTTTGGTCAACCCCATGTAAGTTATGGGGCAGTAACAAGACACTTTTCAAAACGTGTTTTTCAGCCCGAAATAAACGCGTTTTTTCAGACAGCAGAATCTCAGTGTAACTGCTAGGCTCAGAAGAGCCCACACACTCAGCTCTTAACCCCAGTGTGCAGAAAGGGTCAAAACGTGTTTTTCAGCAGAAATAAACATGTTTCTGCAAGTTTGGTCAACCCCATGTAAGTTATGGGGCAGTAACATCACACTTTTCAAAACGTGTTTTTCAGCCCGAAATAAACGCGTTTTTTTCAGACAACTGAATTCCCATGTAACAGCAAGGCTCAGAAGAGCCCACACACTCAGCCCTTAACCCCAGTGTACAGAAAGTGTCAAAATGTGTTTTTCAGCAGAAATAAACATGTTTCTTCAAGTTTGGTCAACCCCATGTAAGTTATGGGGCAGTAACATCACACTTTTCAAAACGTGTTTTTCAGCCCGAAATAAACGCGTTTTTTCAGACAACTGAATCTACTTGTAACAGCAAGGCTCAGAAGTGCCCACACACTCAGCCCTTAACCCCAGTGTGCAGAAAGGGTCAAAACGTGTTTTTCAGCAGAAATAAACATGTTTCTGCAAGTTTGGTCAACCCCATGAAAGTTATGGGGCAGTAACATCACACTTTTCAAAACGTGTTTTTCAGCCCGAAATAAACGCGTTTTTTCAGACAACTGAATCTCCTTGTAATAGCAAGGCTCAGAAGAGCCCACACACTCAGCCCTTAACCCCAGTGTACAGAAAGTGTCAAAACATGTTTTTCAGCAGAAATAAACATGTTTCTGCAAGTTTGGTCAACCCCATGTAAGTTATGGGGCAGTAACAAGACACTTTTCAAAACGTGTTTTTCAGCCCGAAATAAACGCGTTTTTTCAGACAACTGAATCTCCTTGTAATAGCAAGGCTCAGAAGAGCCCACACACTCAGCCCTTAACCCCAGTGTGCAGAAAGGGTCAAAACGTGTTTTTCAGCAGAAATAAACATGTTTCTGCAAGTTTGGTCAACCCCATATAAGTTATGGGGCAGTAACATCACACTTTTCAAAACGTGTTTTTCAGCCCGAAATAAACGCGTTTTTTTCAGACAACTGAATTCCCATGTAACAGCAAGGCTCAGAAGAGCCCACACACTCAGCCCTTAACCCCAGTGTACAGAAAGTGTCAAAATGTGTTTTTCAGCAGAAATAAACATGTTTCTGCAAGTTTGGTCAACCCCATGTAAGTTATGGGGCAGTAACATCACACTTTTCAAAACGTGTTTTTCAGCCCGAAATAAACGCGTTTTTTCTGACAACTGAATCTACTTGTAACAGCAAGGCTCAGAAGTGCCCACACACTCAGCCCTTAACCCCAGTGTGCAGAAAGGGTCAAAACGTGTTTTTCAGCAGAAATAAACATGTTTCTGCAAGTTTGGTCAACCCCATGTAAGTTATGGGGCAGTAACAAGACACTTTTCAAAACGTGTTTTTCAGCCCGAAATAAACGCGTTTTTTCAGGCAACTGAATCTACTTGTAACAGCAAGGCTCAGAAGTGCCCACACACTCAGCCCTTAACCCCAGTGTGCAGAAAGGGTCAAAACGTGTTTTTCAGCAGAAATAAACATGTTTCTGCAAGTTTGGTCAACCCCATGTAAGTTATGGGGCAGTAACATCACACTTTTCAAAACGTGTTTTTCAGCCCGAAATAAACGCGTTTTTTCAGACAACTGAATCTCCTTGTAATAGCAAGGCTCAGAAGAGCCCACACACTCAGCCCTTAACCCCAGTGTACAGAAAGTGTCAAAATGTGTTTTTCAGCAGAAATAAACATGTTTCTGCAAGTTTGGTCAACCCCATGTAAGTTATGGGGCAGTAACATCACACTTTTCAAAACGTGTTTTTCAGCCCGAAATAAACGCGTTTTTTCAGACAACTGAATCTACTTGTAACAGCAAGGCTCAGAAGAGCCCACACACTGAGCCCTTAACCCCAGTGTACAGAAAGTGTCAAAACGTGTTTTTCAGCAGAAATAAACATGTTTCTGCAAGTTTGGTCAACCCCATGTAAGTTATGGGGCAGTATCATCACACTTTTCAAAACGTGTTTTTCAGCCCGAAATAAACGCGTTTTTTCAGACAACTGAATCTACTTGTAACAGCAAGGCTCAGAAGAGCCCACACACTCAGCCCTTAACCCCAGTGTGCAGAAAGGGTCAAAACGTGTTTTTCAGCAGAAATAAACATGTTTCTACAAGTTTGGTCAACCCCATGTAAGTTATGGGGCAGTAACAAGACACTTTTCAAAACGTGTTTTTCAGCCCGAAATAAACGCGTTTTTTCAGACAGCAGAATCTCAGTGTAACTGCTAGGCTCAGAAGAGCCCACACACTCAGCTCTTAACCCCAGTGTGCAGAAAGGGTCAAAACGTGTTTTTCAGCAGAAATAAACATGTTTCTGCAAGTTTGGTCAACCCCATGTAAGTTATGGGGCAGTAACATCACACTTTTCAAAACGTGTTTTTCAGCCCGAAATAAACGCGTTTTTTTCAGACAACTGAATTCCCATGTAACAGCAAGGCTCAGAAGAGCCCACACACTCAGCCCTTAACCCCAGTGTACAGAAAGTGTCAAAATGTGTTTTTCAGCAGAAATAAACATGTTTCTGCAAGTTTGGTCAACCCCATGTAAGTTATGGGGCAGTAACATCACACTTTTCAAAACGTGTTTTTCAGCCCGAAATAAACGCGTTTTTTCAGACAACTGAATCTACTTGTAACAGCAAGGCTCAGAAGTGCCCACACACTCAGCCCTTAACCCCAGTGTGCAGAAAGGGTCAAAACGTGTTTTTCAGCAGAAATAAACATGTTTCTGCAAGTTTGGTCAACCCCATGAAAGTTATGGGGCAGTAACATCACACTTTTCAAAACGTGTTTTTCAGCCCGAAATAAACGCGTTTTTTCAGACAACTGAATCTCCTTGTAATAGCAAGGCTCAGAAGAGCCCACACACTCAGCCCTTAACCCCAGTGTACAGAAAGTGTCAAAACATGTTTTTCAGCAGAAATAAACATGTTTCTGCAAGTTTGGTCAACCCCATGTAAGTTATGGGGCAGTAACAAGACACTTTTCAAAACGTGTTTTTCAGCCCGAAATAAACGCGTTTTTTCAGACAACTGAATCTCCTTGTAATAGCAAGGCTCAGAAGAGCCCACACACTCAGCCCTTAACCCCAGTGTACAGAAAGTGTCAAAACGTGTTTTTCAGCAGAAATAAACATGTTTCTGCAAGTTTGGTCAACCCCATGTAAGTTATGGGGCAGTAACAAGACACTTTTCAAAACTTGTTTTTCAGCCCGAAATAAACGCGTTTTTTCAGACAACTGAATCTCCTTGTAATAGCAAGGCTCAGAAGAGCCCACACACTCAGCCCTTAACCCCAGTGTGCAGAAAGGGTCAAAACGTGTTTTTCAGCAGAAATAAACATGTTTCTGCAAGTTTGGTCAACCCCATGAAAGTTATGGGGCAGTAACATCACACTTTTCAAAACGTGTTTTTCAGCCCGAAATAAACGCGTTTTTTCAGACAACTGAATCTACTTGTAACAGCAAGGCTCAGAAGTGCCCACACACTCAGCCCTTAACCCCAGTGTGCAGAAAGGGTCAAAACGTGTTTTTCAGCAGAAATAAACATGTTTCTGCAAGTTTGGTCAACCCCATGAAAGTTATGGGGCAGTAACATCACACTTTTCAAAACGTGTTTTTCAGCCCGAAATAAACGCGTTTTTTCAGACAACTGAATCTCCTTGTAATAGCAAGGCTCAGAAGAGCCCACACACTCAGCCCTTAACCCCAGTGTACAGAAAGTGTCAAAACATGTTTTTCAGCAGAAATAAACATGTTTCTGCAAGTTTGGTCAACCCCATGTAAGTTATGGGGCAGTAACAAGACACTTTTCAAAACGTGTTTTTCAGCCCGAAATAAACGCGTTTTTTTTAGACAACTGAATTCCCATGTAACAGCAAGGCTCAGAAGAGCCCACACACTCAGCCCTTAACCCCAGTGTACAGAAAGTGTCAAAATGTGTTTTTCAGCAGAAATAAACATGTTTCTGCAAGTTTGGTCAACCCCATGTAAGTTATGGGGCAGTAACATCACACTTTTCAAAACGTGTTTTTCAGCCCGAAATAAACGCGTTTTTTCAGACAACTGAATCTCCTTGTAATAGCAAGGCTCAGAAGAGCCCACACACTCAGCCCTTAACCCCAGTGTGCAGAAAGGGTCAAAACGTGTTTTTCAGCAGAAATAAACATGTTTCTGCAAGTTTGGTCAACCCCATGTAAGTTATGGGGCAGTAACAAGACACTTTTCAAAACGTGTTTTTCAGCCCGAAATAAACGCGTTTTTTCAGACAACTGAATCTCCTTGTAATAGCAAGGCTCAGAAGAGCCCACACACTCAGCCCTTAACCCCAGTGTGCAGAAAGGGTCAAAACGTGTTTTTCAGCAGAAATAAACATGTTTCTGCAAGATTGGTCAACCCCATATAAGTTATGGGGCAGTAACATCACACTTTTCAAAACGTGTTTTTCAGCCCGAAATAAACGCGTTTTTTCAGACAACTGAATCTCCTTGTAACAGCAAGGCTCAGAAGAGCCCACACACTCAGCCCTTAACCCCAGTGTGCAGAAAGGGTCAAAACGTGTTTTTCAGCAGAAATAAACATGTTTCTGCAAGTTTGGTCAACCCCATATAAGTTATGGGGCAGTAACATCACACTTTTCAAAACGTGTTTTTCAGCCCGAAATAAACGCGTTTTTTTCAGACAACTGAATTCCCATGTAACAGCAAGGCTCAGAAGAGCCCACACACTCAGCCCTTAACCCCAGTGTACAGAAAGTGTCAAAATGTGTTTTTCAGCAGAAATAAACATGTTTCTGCAAGTTTGGTCAACCCCATGTAAGTTATGGGGCAGTAACATCACACTTTTCAAAACGTGTTTTTCAGCCCGAAATAAACGCGTTTTTTCTGACAACTGAATCTACTTGTAACAGCAAGGCTCAGAAGTGCCCACACACTCAGCCCTTAACCCCAGTGTGCAGAAAGGGTCAAAACGTGTTTTTCAGCAGAAATAAACATGTTTCTGCAAGTTTGGTCAACCCCATGTAAGTTATGGGGCAGTAACAAGACACTTTTCAAAACGTGTTTTTCAGCCCGAAATAAACGCGTTTTTTCAGGCAACTGAATCTACTTGTAACAGCAAGGCTCAGAAGTGCCCACACACTCAGCCCTTAACCCCAGTGTGCAGAAAGGGTCAAAACGTGTTTTTCAGCAGAAATAAACATGTTTCTGCAAGTTTGGTCAACCCCATGTAAGTTATGGGGCAGTAACATCACACTTTTCAAAACGTGTTTTTCAGCCCGAAATAAACGCGTTTTTTCAGACAACTGAATCTCCTTGTAATAGCAAGGCTCAGAAGAGCCCACACACTCAGCCCTTAACCCCAGTGTGCAGAAAGGGTCAAAACGTGTTTTTCAGCAGAAATAAACATGTTTCTGCAAGTTTGGTCAACCCCATATAAGTTATGGGGCAGTAACATCACACTTTTCAAAACGTGTTTTTCAGCCCGAAATAAACGCGTTTTTTTCAGACAACTGAATTCCCATGTAACAGCAAGGCTCAGAAGAGCCCACACACTCAGCCCTTAACCCCAGTGTACAGAAAGTGTCAAAATGTGTTTTTCAGCAGAAATAAACATGTTTCTGCAAGTTTGGTCAACCCCATGTAAGTTATGGGGCAGTAACATCACACTTTTCAAAACGTGTTTTTCAGCCCGAAATAAACGCGTTTTTTCTGACAACTGAATCTACTTGTAACAGCAAGGCTCAGAAGTGCCCACACACTCAGCCCTTAACCCCAGTGTGCAGAAAGGGTCAAAACGTGTTTTTCAGCAGAAATAAACATGTTTCTGCAAGTTTGGTCAACCCCATGTAAGTTATGGGGCAGTAACAAGACACTTTTCAAAACGTGTTTTTCAGCCCGAAATAAACGCGTTTTTTCAGGCAACTGAATCTACTTGTAACAGCAAGGCTCAGAAGTGCCCACACACTCAGCCCTTAACCCCAGTGTGCAGAAAGGGTCAAAACGTGTTTTTCAGCAGAAATAAACATGTTTCTGCAAGTTTGGTCAACCCCATGTAAGTTATGGGGCAGTAACATCACACTTTTCAAAACGTGTTTTTCAGCCCGAAATAAACGCGTTTTTTCAGACAACTGAATCTCCTTGTAATAGCAAGGCTCAGAAGAGCCCACACACTCAGCCCTTAACCCCAGTGTACAGAAAGTGTCAAAATGTGTTTTTCAGCAGAAATAAACATGTTTCTGCAAGTTTGGTCAACCCCATGTAAGTTATGGGGCAGTAACATCACACTTTTCAAAACGTGTTTTTCAGCCCGAAATAAACGCGTTTTTTCAGACAACTGAATCTACTTGTAACAGCAAGGCTCAGAAGAGCCCACACACTGAGCCCTTAACCCCAGTGTACAGAAAGTGTCAAAACGTGTTTTTCAGCAGAAATAAACATGTTTCTGCAAGTTTGGTCAACCCCATGTAAGTTATGGGGCAGTATCATCACACTTTTCAAAACGTGTTTTTCAGCCCGAAATAAACGCGTTTTTTCAGACAACTGAATCTACTTGTAACAGCAAGGCTCAGAAGAGCCCACACACTCAGCCCTTAACCCCAGTGTGCAGAAAGGGTCAAAACGTGTTTTTCAGCAGAAATAAACATGTTTCTACAAGTTTGGTCAACCCCATGTAAGTTATGGGGCAGTAACAAGACACTTTTCAAAACGTGTTTTTCAGCCCGAAATAAACGCGTTTTTTCAGACAGCAGAATCTCAGTGTAACTGCTAGGCTCAGAAGAGCCCACACACTCAGCTCTTAACCCCAGTGTGCAGAAAGGGTCAAAACGTGTTTTTCAGCAGAAATAAACATGTTTCTGCAAGTTTGGTCAACCCCATGTAAGTTATGGGGCAGTAACATCACACTTTTCAAAACGTGTTTTTCAGCCCGAAATAAACGCGTTTTTTTCAGACAACTGAATTCCCATGTAACAGCAAGGCTCAGAAGAGCCCACACACTCAGCCCTTAACCCCAGTGTACAGAAAGTGTCAAAATGTGTTTTTCAGCAGAAATAAACATGTTTCTGCAAGTTTGGTCAACCCCATGTAAGTTATGGGGCAGTAACATCACACTTTTCAAAACGTGTTTTTCAGCCCGAAATAAACGCGTTTTTTCAGACAACTGAATCTACTTGTAACAGCAAGGCTCAGAAGTGCCCACACACTCAGCCCTTAACCCCAGTGTGCAGAAAGGGTCAAAACGTGTTTTTCAGCAGAAATAAACATGTTTCTGCAAGTTTGGTCAACCCCATGAAAGTTATGGGGCAGTAACATCACACTTTTCAAAACGTGTTTTTCAGCCCGAAATAAACGCGTTTTTTCAGACAACTGAATCTCCTTGTAATAGCAAGGCTCAGAAGAGCCCACACACTCAGCCCTTAACCCCAGTGTACAGAAAGTGTCAAAACATGTTTTTCAGCAGAAATAAACATGTTTCTGCAAGTTTGGTCAACCCCATGTAAGTTATGGGGCAGTAACAAGACACTTTTCAAAACGTGTTTTTCAGCCCGAAATAAACGCGTTTTTTCAGACAACTGAATCTCCTTGTAATAGCAAGGCTCAGAAGAGCCCACACACTCAGCCCTTAACCCCAGTGTACAGAAAGTGTCAAAACGTGTTTTTCAGCAGAAATAAACATGTTTCTGCAAGTTTGGTCAACCCCATGTAAGTTATGGGGCAGTAACAAGACACTTTTCAAAACTTGTTTTTCAGCCCGAAATAAACGCGTTTTTTCAGACAACTGAATCTCCTTGTAATAGCAAGGCTCAGAAGAGCCCACACACTCAGCCCTTAACCCCAGTGTGCAGAAAGGGTCAAAACGTGTTTTTCAGCAGAAATAAACATGTTTCTGCAAGTTTGGTCAACCCCATGAAAGTTATGGGGCAGTAACATCACACTTTTCAAAACGTGTTTTTCAGCCCGAAATAAACGCGTTTTTTCAGACAACTGAATCTACTTGTAACAGCAAGGCTCAGAAGTGCCCACACACTCAGCCCTTAACCCCAGTGTGCAGAAAGGGTCAAAACGTGTTTTTCAGCAGAAATAAACATGTTTCTGCAAGTTTGGTCAACCCCATGAAAGTTATGGGGCAGTAACATCACACTTTTCAAAACGTGTTTTTCAGCCCGAAATAAACGCGTTTTTTCAGACAACTGAATCTCCTTGTAATAGCAAGGCTCAGAAGAGCCCACACACTCAGCCCTTAACCCCAGTGTACAGAAAGTGTCAAAACATGTTTTTCAGCAGAAATAAACATGTTTCTGCAAGTTTGGTCAACCCCATGTAAGTTATGGGGCAGTAACAAGACACTTTTCAAAACGTGTTTTTCAGCCCGAAATAAACGCGTTTTTTTCAGACAACTGAATTCCCATGTAACAGCAAGGCTCAGAAGAGCCCACACACTCAGCCCTTAACCCCAGTGTACAGAAAGTGTCAAAATGTGTTTTTCAGCAGAAATAAACATGTTTCTGCAAGTTTGGTCAACCCCATGTAAGTTATGGGGCAGTAACATCACACTTTTCAAAACGTGTTTTTCAGCCCGAAATAAACGCGTTTTTTCAGACAACTGAATCTCCTTGTAATAGCAAGGCTCAGAAGAGCCCACACACTCAGCCCTTAACCCCAGTGTGCAGAAAGGGTCAAAACGTGTTTTTCAGCAGAAATAAACATGTTTCTGCAAGTTTGGTCAACCCCATGTAAGTTATGGGGCAGTAACAAGACACTTTTCAAAACGTGTTTTTCAGCCCGAAATAAACGCGTTTTTTCAGACAACTGAATCTCCTTGTAATAGCAAGGCTCAGAAGAGCCCACACACTCAGCCCTTAACCCCAGTGTGCAGAAAGGGTCAAAACGTGTTTTTCAGCAGAAATAAACATGTTTCTGCAAGATTGGTCAACCCCATATAAGTTATGGGGCAGTAACATCACACTTTTCAAAACGTGTTTTTCAGCCCGAAATAAACGCGTTTTTTCAGACAACTGAATCTCCTTGTAACAGCAAGGCTCAGAAGAGCCCACACACTCAGCCCTTAACCCCAGTGTGCAGAAAGGGTCAAAACGTGTTTTTCAGCAGAAATAAACATGTTTCTGCAAGTTTGGTCAACCCCATGTAAGTTATGGGGCAGTAACATCACACTTTTCAAAACGTGTTTTTCAGCCCCGAAATAAACGCGTTTTTTCAGACAGCTGAATCTACTTGTAACAGCAAGGCTCAGAAGTGCCCACACACTCAGCCCTTAACCCCAGTGTGCAGAAAGGGTCAAAACGTGTTTTTCAGCAGAAATAAACATGTTTCTGCAAGTTTGGTCAACCCCATATAAGTTATGGGGCAGTAACATCACACTTTTCAAAACGTGTTTTTCAGCCCGAAATAAACGCGTTTTTTCAGGCAACTGAATCTACTTGTAACAGCAAGGCTCAGAAGTGCCCACACACTCAGCCCTTAACCCCAGTGTGCAGAAAGGGTCAAAACGTGTTTTTCAGCAGAAATAAACATGTTTCTGCAAGTTTGGTCAACCCCATGTAAGTTATGGGGCAGTAACATCACACTTTTCAAAACGTGTTTTTCAGCCCGAAATAAACGCGTTTTTTCAGACAACTGAATCTCCTTGTAATAGCAAGGCTCAGAAGAGCCCACACACTCAGCCCTTAACCCCAGTGTGCAGAAAGGGTCAAAACGTGTTTTTCAGCAGAAATAAACATGTTTCTGCAAGTTTGGTCAACCCCATATAAGTTATGGGGCAGTAACATCACACTTTTCAAAACGTGTTTTTCAGCCCGAAATAAACGCGTTTTTTTCAGACAACTGAATTCCCATGTAACAGCAAGGCTCAGAAGAGCCCACACACTCAGCCCTTAACCCCAGTGTACAGAAAGTGTCAAAATGTGTTTTTCAGCAGAAATAAACATGTTTCTGCAAGTTTGGTCAACCCCATGTAAGTTATGGGGCAGTAACATCACACTTTTCAAAACGTGTTTTTCAGCCCGAAATAAACGCGTTTTTTCTGACAACTGAATCTACTTGTAACAGCAAGGCTCAGAAGTGCCCACACACTCAGCCCTTAACCCCAGTGTGCAGAAAGGGTCAAAACGTGTTTTTCAGCAGAAATAAACATGTTTCTGCAAGTTTGGTCAACCCCATGTAAGTTATGGGGCAGTAACAAGACACTTTTCAAAACGTGTTTTTCAGCCCGAAATAAACGCGTTTTTTCAGGCAACTGAATCTACTTGTAACAGCAAGGCTCAGAAGTGCCCACACACTCAGCCCTTAACCCCAGTGTGCAGAAAGGGTCAAAACGTGTTTTTCAGCAGAAATAAACATGTTTCTGCAAGTTTGGTCAACCCCATGTAAGTTATGGGGCAGTAACATCACACTTTTCAAAACGTGTTTTTCAGCCCGAAATAAACGCGTTTTTTCAGACAACTGAATCTCCTTGTAATAGCAAGGCTCAGAAGAGCCCACACACTCAGCCCTTAACCCCAGTGTACAGAAAGTGTCAAAATGTGTTTTTCAGCAGAAATAAACATGTTTCTGCAAGTTTGGTCAACCCCATGTAAGTTATGGGGCAGTAACATCACACTTTTCAAAACGTGTTTTTCAGCCCGAAATAAACGCGTTTTTTCAGACAACTGAATCTACTTGTAACAGCAAGGCTCAGAAGAGCCCACACACTGAGCCCTTAACCCCAGTGTACAGAAAGTGTCAAAACGTGTTTTTCAGCAGAAATAAACATGTTTCTGCAAGTTTGGTCAACCCCATGTAAGTTATGGGGCAGTATCATCACACTTTTCAAAACGTGTTTTTCAGCCCGAAATAAACGCGTTTTTTCAGACAACTGAATCTACTTGTAACAGCAAGGCTCAGAAGAGCCCACACACTCAGCCCTTAACCCCAGTGTGCAGAAAGGGTCAAAACGTGTTTTTCAGCAGAAATAAACATGTTTCTACAAGTTTGGTCAACCCCATGTAAGTTATGGGGCAGTAACAAGACACTTTTCAAAACGTGTTTTTCAGCCCGAAATAAACGCGTTTTTTCAGACAGCAGAATCTCAGTGTAACTGCTAGGCTCAGAAGAGCCCACACACTCAGCTCTTAACCCCAGTGTGCAGAAAGGGTCAAAACGTGTTTTTCAGCAGAAATAAACATGTTTCTGCAAGTTTGGTCAACCCCATGTAAGTTATGGGGCAGTAACATCACACTTTTCAAAACGTGTTTTTCAGCCCGAAATAAACGCGTTTTTTTCAGACAACTGAATTCCCATGTAACAGCAAGGCTCAGAAGAGCCCACACACTCAGCCCTTAACCCCAGTGTACAGAAAGTGTCAAAATGTGTTTTTCAGCAGAAATAAACATGTTTCTGCAAGTTTGGTCAACCCCATGTAAGTTATGGGGCAGTAACATCACACTTTTCAAAACGTGTTTTTCAGCCCGAAATAAACGCGTTTTTTCAGACAACTGAATCTACTTGTAACAGCAAGGCTCAGAAGTGCCCACACACTCAGCCCTTAACCCCAGTGTGCAGAAAGGGTCAAAACGTGTTTTTCAGCAGAAATAAACATGTTTCTGCAAGTTTGGTCAACCCCATGAAAGTTATGGGGCAGTAACATCACACTTTTCAAAACGTGTTTTTCAGCCCGAAATAAACGCGTTTTTTCAGACAACTGAATCTCCTTGTAATAGCAAGGCTCAGAAGAGCCCACACACTCAGCCCTTAACCCCAGTGTACAGAAAGTGTCAAAACATGTTTTTCAGCAGAAATAAACATGTTTCTGCAAGTTTGGTCAACCCCATGTAAGTTATGGGGCAGTAACAAGACACTTTTCAAAACGTGTTTTTCAGCCCGAAATAAACGCGTTTTTTCAGACAACTGAATCTCCTTGTAATAGCAAGGCTCAGAAGAGCCCACACACTCAGCCCTTAACCCCAGTGTACAGAAAGTGTCAAAACGTGTTTTTCAGCAGAAATAAACATGTTTCTGCAAGTTTGGTCAACCCCATGTAAGTTATGGGGCAGTAACAAGACACTTTTCAAAACTTGTTTTTCAGCCCGAAATAAACGCGTTTTTTCAGACAACTGAATCTCCTTGTAATAGCAAGGCTCAGAAGAGCCCACACACTCAGCCCTTAACCCCAGTGTGCAGAAAGGGTCAAAACGTGTTTTTCAGCAGAAATAAACATGTTTCTGCAAGTTTGGTCAACCCCATGAAAGTTATGGGGCAGTAACATCACACTTTTCAAAACGTGTTTTTCAGCCCGAAATAAACGCGTTTTTTCAGACAACTGAATCTACTTGTAACAGCAAGGCTCAGAAGTGCCCACACACTCAGCCCTTAACCCCAGTGTGCAGAAAGGGTCAAAACGTGTTTTTCAGCAGAAATAAACATGTTTCTGCAAGTTTGGTCAACCCCATGAAAGTTATGGGGCAGTAACATCACACTTTTCAAAACGTGTTTTTCAGCCCGAAATAAACGCGTTTTTTCAGACAACTGAATCTCCTTGTAATAGCAAGGCTCAGAAGAGCCCACACACTCAGCCCTTAACCCCAGTGTACAGAAAGTGTCAAAACATGTTTTTCAGCAGAAATAAACATGTTTCTGCAAGTTTGGTCAACCCCATGTAAGTTATGGGGCAGTAACAAGACACTTTTCAAAACGTGTTTTTCAGCCCGAAATAAACGCGTTTTTTTCAGACAACTGAATTCCCATGTAACAGCAAGGCTCAGAAGAGCCCACACACTCAGCCCTTAACCCCAGTGTACAGAAAGTGTCAAAATGTGTTTTTCAGCAGAAATAAACATGTTTCTGCAAGTTTGGTCAACCCCATGTAAGTTATGGGGCAGTAACATCACACTTTTCAAAACGTGTTTTTCAGCCCGAAATAAACGCGTTTTTTCAGACAACTGAATCTCCTTGTAATAGCAAGGCTCAGAAGAGCCCACACACTCAGCCCTTAACCCCAGTGTGCAGAAAGGGTCAAAACGTGTTTTTCAGCAGAAATAAACATGTTTCTGCAAGTTTGGTCAACCCCATGTAAGTTATGGGGCAGTAACAAGACACTTTTCAAAACGTGTTTTTCAGCCCGAAATAAACGCGTTTTTTCAGACAACTGAATCTCCTTGTAATAGCAAGGCTCAGAAGAGCCCACACACTCAGCCCTTAACCCCAGTGTGCAGAAAGGGTCAAAACGTGTTTTTCAGCAGAAATAAACATGTTTCTGCAAGATTGGTCAACCCCATATAAGTTATGGGGCAGTAACATCACACTTTTCAAAACGTGTTTTTCAGCCCGAAATAAACGCGTTTTTTCAGACAACTGAATCTCCTTGTAACAGCAAGGCTCAGAAGAGCCCACACACTCAGCCCTTAACCCCAGTGTGCAGAAAGGGTCAAAACGTGTTTTTCAGCAGAAATAAACATGTTTCTGCAAGTTTGGTCAACCCCATGTAAGTTATGGGGCAGTAACATCACACTTTTCAAAACGTGTTTTTCAGCCCGAAATAAACGCGTTTTTTCAGACAGCTGAATCTACTTGTAACAGCAAGGCTCAGAAGTGCCCACACACTCAGCCCTTAACCCCAGTGTGCAGAAAGGGTCAAAACGTGTTTTTCAGCAGAAATAAACATGTTTCTGCAAGTTTGGTCAACCCCATATAAGTTATGGGGCAGTAACATCACACTTTTCAAAACGTGTTTTTCAGCCCGAAATAAACGCGTTTTTTCAGACAACTGAATCTACTTGTAACAGCAAGGCTCAGAAGTGCCCACACACTCAGCCCTTAACCCCAGTGTGCAGAAAGGGTCAAAACGTGTTTTTCAGCAGAAATAAACATGTTTCTGCAAGTTTGGTCAACCCCATGTAAGTTATGGGGCAGTAACATCACACTTTTCAAAACGTGTTTTTCAGCCCGAAATAAACGCGTTTTTTCAGACAACTGAATCTCCTTGTAATAGCAAGGCTCAGAAGAGCCCACACACTCAGCCCTTAACCCCAGTGTACAGAAAGTGTCAAAATGTGTTTTTCAGCAGAAATAAACATGTTTCTGCAAGTTTGGTCAACCCCATGTAAGTTATGGGGCAGTAACATCACACTTTTCAAAACGTGTTTTTCAGCCCGAAATAAACGCGTTTTTTCAGACAACTGAATCTACTTGTAACAGCAAGGCTCAGAAGAGCCCACACACTGAGCCCTTAACCCCAGTGTACAGAAAGTGTCAAAATGTGTTTTTCAGCAGAAATAAACATGTTTCTGCAAGTTTGGTCAACCCCATGTAAGTTATGGGGCAGTAACATCACACTTTTCAAAACGTGTTTTTGAGCCCGAAATAAACGCGTTTTTTCAGACAACTGAATCTACTTGTAACAGCAAGGCTCAGAAGTGCCCACACACTCAGCCCTTAACCCCAGTGTGCAGAAAGGGTCAAAACGTGTTTTTCAGCAGAAATAAACATGTTTCTACAAGTTTGGTCAACCCCATGTAAGTTATGGGGCAGTAACAAGACACTTTTCAAAACGTGTTTTTCAGCCCGAAATAAACGCGTTTTTTCAGACAACTGAATCTCCTTGTAATAGCAAGGCTCAGAAGAGCCCACACACTCAGCCCTTAACCCCAGTGTACAGAAAGTGTCAAAATGTGTTTTTCAGCAGAAATAAACATGTTTCTGCAAGTTTGGTCAACCCCATGTAAGTTATGGGGCAGTAACATCACACTTTTCAAAACGTGTTTTTCAGCCCGAAATAAACGCGTTTTTTCTGACAACTGAATCTACTTGTAACAGCAAGGCTCAGAAGTGCCCACACACTCAGCCCTTAACCCCAGTGTGCAGAAAGGGTCAAAACGTGTTTTTCAGCAGAAATAAACATGTTTCTGCAAGTTTGGTCAACCCCATGTAAGTTATGGGGCAGTAACAAGACACTTTTCAAAACGTGTTTTTCAGCCCGAAATAAACGCGTTTTTTCAGGCAACTGAATCTACTTGTAACAGCAAGGCTCAGAAGTGCCCACACACTCAGCCCTTAACCCCAGTGTGCAGAAAGGGTCAAAACGTGTTTTTCAGCAGAAATAAACATGTTTCTGCAAGTTTGGTCAACCCCATGTAAGTTATGGGGCAGTAACATCACACTTTTCAAAACGTGTTTTTCAGCCCGAAATAAACGCGTTTTTTCAGACAACTGAATCTCCTTGTAATAGCAAGGCTCAGAAGAGCCCACACACTCAGCCCTTAACCCCAGTGTACAGAAAGTGTCAAAATGTGTTTTTCAGCAGAAATAAACATGTTTCTGCAAGTTTGGTCAACCCCATGTAAGTTATGGGGCAGTAACATCACACTTTTCAAAACGTGTTTTTCAGCCCGAAATAAACGCGTTTTTTCAGACAACTGAATCTACTTGTAACAGCAAGGCTCAGAAGAGCCCACACACTGAGCCCTTAACCCCAGTGTACAGAAAGTGTCAAAACGTGTTTTTCAGCAGAAATAAACATGTTTCTGCAAGTTTGGTCAACCCCATGTAAGTTATGGGGCAGTATCATCACACTTTTCAAAACGTGTTTTTCAGCCCGAAATAAACGCGTTTTTTCAGACAACTGAATCTACTTGTAACAGCAAGGCTCAGAAGAGCCCACACACTCAGCCCTTAACCCCAGTGTGCAGAAAGGGTCAAAACGTGTTTTTCAGCAGAAATAAACATGTTTCTACAAGTTTGGTCAACCCCATGTAAGTTATGGGGCAGTAACAAGACACTTTTCAAAACGTGTTTTTCAGCCCGAAATAAACGCGTTTTTTCAGACAGCAGAATCTCAGTGTAACTGCTAGGCTCAGAAGAGCCCACACACTCAGCTCTTAACCCCAGTGTGCAGAAAGGGTCAAAACGTGTTTTTCAGCAGAAATAAACATGTTTCTGCAAGTTTGGTCAACCCCATGTAAGTTATGGGGCAGTAACATCACACTTTTCAAAACGTGTTTTTCAGCCCGAAATAAACGCGTTTTTTTCAGACAACTGAATTCCCATGTAACAGCAAGGCTCAGAAGAGCCCACACACTCAGCCCTTAACCCCAGTGTACAGAAAGTGTCAAAATGTGTTTTTCAGCAGAAATAAACATGTTTCTGCAAGTTTGGTCAACCCCATGTAAGTTATGGGGCAGTAACATCACACTTTTCAAAACGTGTTTTTCAGCCCGAAATAAACGCGTTTTTTCAGACAACTGAATCTACTTGTAACAGCAAGGCTCAGAAGTGCCCACACACTCAGCCCTTAACCCCAGTGTGCAGAAAGGGTCAAAACGTGTTTTTCAGCAGAAATAAACATGTTTCTGCAAGTTTGGTCAACCCCATGAAAGTTATGGGGCAGTAACATCACACTTTTCAAAACGTGTTTTTCAGCCCGAAATAAACGCGTTTTTTCAGACAACTGAATCTCCTTGTAATAGCAAGGCTCAGAAGAGCCCACACACTCAGCCCTTAACCCCAGTGTACAGAAAGTGTCAAAACATGTTTTTCAGCAGAAATAAACATGTTTCTGCAAGTTTGGTCAACCCCATGTAAGTTATGGGGCAGTACCAAGACACTTTTCAAAACGTGTTTTTCAGCCCGAAATAAACGCGTTTTTTCAGACAACTGAATCTCCTTGTAATAGCAAGGCTCAGAAGAGCCCACACACTCAGCCCTTAACCCCAGTGTACAGAAAGTGTCAAAACGTGTTTTTCAGCAGAAATAAACATGTTTCTGCAAGTTTGGTCAACCCCATGTAAGTTATGGGGCAGTAACAAGACACTTTTCAAAACTTGTTTTTCAGCCCGAAATAAACGCGTTTTTTCAGACAACTGAATCTCCTTGTAATAGCAAGGCTCAGAAGAGCCCACACACTCAGCCCTTAACCCCAGTGTGCAGAAAGGGTCAAAACGTGTTTTTCAGCAGAAATAAACATGTTTCTGCAAGTTTGGTCAACCCCATGAAAGTTATGGGGCAGTAACATCACACTTTTCAAAACGTGTTTTTCAGCCCGAAATAAACGCGTTTTTTCAGACAACTGAATCTACTTGTAACAGCAAGGCTCAGAAGTGCCCACACACTCAGCCCTTAACCCCAGTGTGCAGAAAGGGTCAAAACGTGTTTTTCAGCAGAAATAAACATGTTTCTGCAAGTTTGGTCAACCCCATGAAAGTTATGGGGCAGTAACATCACACTTTTCAAAACGTGTTTTTCAGCCCGAAATAAACGCGTTTTTTCAGACAACTGAATCTCCTTGTAATAGCAAGGCTCAGAAGAGCCCACACACTCAGCCCTTAACCCCAGTGTACAGAAAGTGTCAAAACATGTTTTTCAGCAGAAATAAACATGTTTCTGCAAGTTTGGTCAACCCCATGTAAGTTATGGGGCAGTAACAAGACACTTTTCAAAACGTGTTTTTCAGCCCGAAATAAACGCGTTTTTTTCAGACAACTGAATTCCCATGTAACAGCAAGGCTCAGAAGAGCCCACACACTCAGCCCTTAACCCCAGTGTACAGAAAGTGTCAAAATGTGTTTTTCAGCAGAAATAAACATGTTTCTGCAAGTTTGGTCAACCCCATGTAAGTTATGGGGCAGTAACATCACACTTTTCAAAACGTGTTTTTCAGCCCGAAATAAACGCGTTTTTTCAGACAACTGAATCTCCTTGTAATAGCAAGGCTCAGAAGAGCCCACACACTCAGCCCTTAACCCCAGTGTGCAGAAAGGGTCAAAACGTGTTTTTCAGCAGAAATAAACATGTTTCTGCAAGTTTGGTCAACCCCATGTAAGTTATGGGGCAGTAACAAGACACTTTTCAAAACGTGTTTTTCAGCCCGAAATAAACGCGTTTTTTCAGACAACTGAATCTCCTTGTAATAGCAAGGCTCAGAAGAGCCCACACACTCAGCCCTTAACCCCAGTGTGCAGAAAGGGTCAAAACGTGTTTTTCAGCAGAAATAAACATGTTTCTGCAAGATTGGTCAACCCCATATAAGTTATGGGGCAGTAACATCACACTTTTCAAAACGTGTTTTTCAGCCCGAAATAAACGCGTTTTTTCAGACAACTGAATCTCCTTGTAACAGCAAGGCTCAGAAGAGCCCACACACTCAGCCCTTAACCCCAGTGTGCAGAAAGGGTCAAAACGTGTTTTTCAGCAGAAATAAACATGTTTCTGCAAGTTTGGTCAACCCCATGTAAGTTATGGGGCAGTAACATCACACTTTTCAAAACGTGTTTTTCAGCCCGAAATAAACGCGTTTTTTCAGACAGCTGAATCTACTTGTAACAGCAAGGCTCAGAAGTGCCCACACACTCAGCCCTTAACCCCAGTGTGCAGAAAGGGTCAAAACGTGTTTTTCAGCAGAAATAAACATGTTTCTGCAAGTTTGGTCAACCCCATATAAGTTATGGGGCAGTAACATCACACTTTTCAAAACGTGTTTTTCAGCCCGAAATAAACGCGTTTTTTCAGACAACTGAATCTACTTGTAACAGCAAGGCTCAGAAGTGCCCACACACTCAGCCCTTAACCCCAGTGTGCAGAAAGGGTCAAAACGTGTTTTTCAGCAGAAATAAACATGTTTCTGCAAGTTTGGTCAACCCCATGTAAGTTATGGGGCAGTAACATCACACTTTTCAAAACGTGTTTTTCAGCCCGAAATAAACGCGTTTTTTCAGACAACTGAATCTCCTTGTAATAGCAAGGCTCAGAAGAGCCCACACACTCAGCCCTTAACCCCAGTGTACAGAAAGTGTCAAAATGTGTTTTTCAGCAGAAATAAACATGTTTCTGCAAGTTTGGTCAACCCCATGTAAGTTATGGGGCAGTAACATCACACTTTTCAAAACGTGTTTTTCAGCCCGAAATAAACGCGTTTTTTCAGACAACTGAATCTACTTGTAACAGCAAGGCTCAGAAGAGCCCACACACTGAGCCCTTAACCCCAGTGTACAGAAAGTGTCAAAATGTGTTTTTCAGCAGAAATAAACATGTTTCTGCAAGTTTGGTCAACCCCATGTAAGTTATGGGGCAGTAACATCACACTTTTCAAAACGTGTTTTTGAGCCCGAAATAAACGCGTTTTTTCAGACAACTGAATCTACTTGTAACAGCAAGGCTCAGAAGTGCCCACACACTCAGCCCTTAACCCCAGTGTGCAGAAAGGGTCAAAACGTGTTTTTCAGCAGAAATAAACATGTTTCTACAAGTTTGGTCAACCCCATGTAAGTTATGGGGCAGTAACAAGACACTTTTCAAAACGTGTTTTTCAGCCCGAAATAAACGCGTTTTTTCAGACAGCAGAATCTCAGTGTAACTGCTAGGCTCAGAAGAGCCCACACACTCAGCTCTTAACCCCAGTGTGCAGAAAGGGTCAAAACGTGTTTTTCAGCAGAAATAAACATGTTTCTGCAAGTTTGGTCAACCCCATGTAAGTTATGGGGCAGTAACATCACACTTTTCAAAACGTGTTTTTCAGCCCGAAATAAACGCGTTTTTTTCAGACAACTGAATTCCCATGTAACAGCAAGGCTCAGAAGAGCCCACACACTCAGCCCTTAACCCCAGTGTACAGAAAGTGTCAAAATGTGTTTTTCAGCAGAAATAAACATGTTTCTTCAAGTTTGGTCAACCCCATGTAAGTTATGGGGCAGTAACATCACACTTTTCAAAACGTGTTTTTCAGCCCGAAATAAACGCGTTTTTTCAGACAACTGAATCTACTTATAACAGCAAGGCTCAGAAGTGCCCACACACTCAGCCCTTAACCCCAGTGTGCAGAAAGGGTCAAAACGTGTTTTTCAGCAGAAATAAACATGTTTCTGCAAGTTTGGTCAACCCCATGAAAGTTATGGGGCAGTAACATCACACTTTTCAAAACGTGTTTTTCAGCCCGAAATAAACGCGTTTTTTCAGACAACTGAATCTCCTTGTAATAGCAAGGCTCAGAAGAGCCCACACACTCAGCCCTTAACCCCAGTGTACAGAAAGTGTCAAAACATGTTTTTCAGCAGAAATAAACATGTTTCTGCAAGTTTGGTCAACCCCATGTAAGTTATGGGGCAGTAACAAGACACTTTTCAAAACGTGTTTTTCAGCCCGAAATAAACGCGTTTTTTCAGACAACTGAATCTCCTTGTAATAGCAAGGCTCAGAAGAGCCCACACACTCAGCCCTTAACCCCAGTGTGCAGAAAGGGTCAAAACGTGTTTTTCAGCAGAAATAAACATGTTTCTGCAAGTTTGGTCAACCCCATATAAGTTATGGGGCAGTAACATCACACTTTTCAAAACGTGTTTTTCAGCCCGAAATAAACGCGTTTTTTTCAGACAACTGAATTCCCATGTAACAGCAAGGCTCAGAAGAGCCCACACACTCAGCCCTTAACCCCAGTGTACAGAAAGTGTCAAAATGTGTTTTTCAGCAGAAATAAACATGTTTCTGCAAGTTTGGTCAACCCCATGTAAGTTATGGGGCAGTAACATCACACTTTTCAAAACGTGTTTTTCAGCCCGAAATAAACGCGTTTTTTCTGACAACTGAATCTACTTGTAACAGCAAGGCTCAGAAGTGCCCACACACTCAGCCCTTAACCCCAGTGTGCAGAAAGGGTCAAAACGTGTTTTTCAGCAGAAATAAACATGTTTCTGCAAGTTTGGTCAACCCCATGTAAGTTATGGGGCAGTAACAAGACACTTTTCAAAACGTGTTTTTCAGCCCGAAATAAACGCGTTTTTTCAGGCAACTGAATCTACTTGTAACAGCAAGGCTCAGAAGTGCCCACACACTCAGCCCTTAACCCCAGTGTGCAGAAAGGGTCAAAACGTGTTTTTCAGCAGAAATAAACATGTTTCTGCAAGTTTGGTCAACCCCATGTAAGTTATGGGGCAGTAACATCACACTTTTCAAAACGTGTTTTTCAGCCCGAAATAAACGCGTTTTTTCAGACAACTGAATCTCCTTGTAATAGCAAGGCTCAGAAGAGCCCACACACTCAGCCCTTAACCCCAGTGTACAGAAAGTGTCAAAATGTGTTTTTCAGCAGAAATAAACATGTTTCTGCAAGTTTGGTCAACCCCATGTAAGTTATGGGGCAGTAACATCACACTTTTCAAAACGTGTTTTTCAGCCCGAAATAAACGCGTTTTTTCAGACAACTGAATCTACTTGTAACAGCAAGGCTCAGAAGAGCCCACACACTGAGCCCTTAACCCCAGTGTACAGAAAGTGTCAAAACGTGTTTTTCAGCAGAAATAAACATGTTTCTGCAAGTTTGGTCAACCCCATGTAAGTTATGGGGCAGTATCATCACACTTTTCAAAACGTGTTTTTCAGCCCGAAATAAACGCGTTTTTTCAGACAACTGAATCTACTTGTAACAGCAAGGCTCAGAAGAGCCCACACACTCAGCCCTTAACCCCAGTGTGCAGAAAGGGTCAAAACGTGTTTTTCAGCAGAAATAAACATGTTTCTACAAGTTTGGTCAACCCCATGTAAGTTATGGGGCAGTAACAAGACACTTTTCAAAACGTGTTTTTCAGCCCGAAATAAACGCGTTTTTTCAGACAGCAGAATCTCAGTGTAACTGCTAGGCTCAGAAGAGCCCACACACTCAGCTCTTAACCCCAGTGTGCAGAAAGGGTCAAAACGTGTTTTTCAGCAGAAATAAACATGTTTCTGCAAGTTTGGTCAACCCCATGTAAGTTATGGGGCAGTAACATCACACTTTTCAAAACGTGTTTTTCAGCCCGAAATAAACGCGTTTTTTTCAGACAACTGAATTCCCATGTAACAGCAAGGCTCAGAAGAGCCCACACACTCAGCCCTTAACCCCAGTGTACAGAAAGTGTCAAAATGTGTTTTTCAGCAGAAATAAACATGTTTCTGCAAGTTTGGTCAACCCCATGTAAGTTATGGGGCAGTAACATCACACTTTTCAAAACGTGTTTTTCAGCCCGAAATAAACGCGTTTTTTCAGACAACTGAATCTACTTGTAACAGCAAGGCTCAGAAGTGCCCACACACTCAGCCCTTAACCCCAGTGTGCAGAAAGGGTCAAAACGTGTTTTTCAGCAGAAATAAACATGTTTCTGCAAGTTTGGTCAACCCCATGAAAGTTATGGGGCAGTAACATCACACTTTTCAAAACGTGTTTTTCAGCCCGAAATAAACGCGTTTTTTCAGACAACTGAATCTCCTTGTAATAGCAAGGCTCAGAAGAGCCCACACACTCAGCCCTTAACCCCAGTGTACAGAAAGTGTCAAAACATGTTTTTCAGCAGAAATAAACATGTTTCTGCAAGTTTGGTCAACCCCATGTAAGTTATGGGGCAGTAACAAGACACTTTTCAAAACGTGTTTTTCAGCCCGAAATAAACGCGTTTTTTCAGACAACTGAATCTCCTTGTAATAGCAAGGCTCAGAAGAGCCCACACACTCAGCCCTTAACCCCAGTGTGCAGAAAGGGTCAAAACGTGTTTTTCAGCAGAAATAAACATGTTTCTGCAAGTTTGGTCAACCCCATATAAGTTATGGGGCAGTAACATCACACTTTTCAAAACGTGTTTTTCAGCCCGAAATAAACGCGTTTTTTTCAGACAACTGAATTCCCATGTAACAGCAAGGCTCAGAAGAGCCCACACACTCAGCCCTTAACCCCAGTGTACAGAAAGTGTCAAAATGTGTTTTTCAGCAGAAATAAACATGTTTCTGCAAGTTTGGTCAACCCCATGTAAGTTATGGGGCAGTAACATCACACTTTTCAAAACGTGTTTTTCAGCCCGAAATAAACGCGTTTTTTCTGACAACTGAATCTACTTGTAACAGCAAGGCTCAGAAGTGCCCACACACTCAGCCCTTAACCCCAGTGTGCAGAAAGGGTCAAAACGTGTTTTTCAGCAGAAATAAACATGTTTCTGCAAGTTTGGTCAACCCCATGTAAGTTATGGGGCAGTAACAAGACACTTTTCAAAACGTGTTTTTCAGCCCGAAATAAACGCGTTTTTTCAGGCAACTGAATCTACTTGTAACAGCAAGGCTCAGAAGTGCCCACACACTCAGCCCTGAACCCCAGTGTGCAGAAAGGGTCAAAACGTGTTTTTCAGCAGAAATAAACATGTTTCTGCAAGTTTGGTCAACCCCATGTAAGTTATGGGGCAGTAACATCACACTTTTCAAAACGTGTTTTTCAGCCCGAAATAAACGCGTTTTTTCAGACAACTGAATCTCCTTGTAATAGCAAGGCTCAGAAGAGCCCACACACTCAGCCCTTAACCCCAGTGTACAGAAAGTGTCAAAATGTGTTTTTCAGCAGAAATAAACATGTTTCTGCAAGTTTGGTCAACCCCATGTAAGTTATGGGGCAGTAACATCACACTTTTCAAAACGTGTTTTTCAGCCCGAAATAAACGCGTTTTTTTCAGACAACTGAATCTACTTGTAACAGCAAGGCTCAGAAGAGCCCACACACTGAGCCCTTAACCCCAGTGTACAGAAAGTGTCAAAACGTGTTTTTCAGCAGAAATAAACATGTTTCTGCAAGTTTGGTCAACCCCATGTAAGTTATGGGGCAGTATCATCACACTTTTCAAAACGTGTTTTTCAGCCCGAAATAAACGCGTTTTTTCAGACAACTGAATCTACTTGTAACAGCAAGGCTCAGAAGAGCCCACACACTCAGCCCTTAACCCCAGTGTGCAGAAAGGGTCAAAACGTGTTTTTCAGCAGAAATAAACATGTTTCTACAAGTTTGGTCAACCCCATGTAAGTTATGGGGCAGTAACAAGACACTTTTCAAAACGTGTTTTTCAGCCCGAAATAAACGCGTTTTTTCAGACAGCAGAATCTCAGTGTAACTGCTAGGCTCAGAAGAGCCCACACACTCAGCTCTTAACCCCAGTGTGCAGAAAGGGTCAAAACGTGTTTTTCAGCAGAAATAAACATGTTTCTGCAAGTTTGGTCAACCCCATGTAAGTTATGGGGCAGTAACATCACACTTTTCAAAACGTGTTTTTCAGCCCGAAATAAACGCGTTTTTTTCAGACAACTGAATTCCCATGTAACAGCAAGGCTCAGAAGAGCCCACACACTCAGCCCTTAACCCCAGTGTACAGAAAGTGTCAAAATGTGTTTTTCAGCAGAAATAAACATGTTTCTGCAAGTTTGGTCAACCCCATGTAAGTTATGGGGCAGTAACATCACACTTTTCAAAACGTGTTTTTCAGCCCGAAATAAACGCATTTTTTCAGACAACTGAATCTACTTGTAACAGCAAGGCTCAGAAGTGCCCACACACTCAGCCCTTAACCCCAGTGTGCAGAAAGGGTCAAAACGTGTTTTTCAGCAGAAATAAACATGTTTCTGCAAGTTTGGTCAACCCCATGAAAGTTATGGGGCAGTAACATCACACTTTTCAAAACGTGTTTTTCAGCCCGAAATAAACGCGTTTTTTCAGACAACTGAATCTCCTTGTAATAGCAAGGCTCAGAAGAGCCCACACACTCAGCCCTTAACCCCAGTGTACAGAAAGTGTCAAAACATGTTTTTCAGCAGAAATAAACATGTTTCTGCAAGTTTGGTCAACCCCATGTAAGTTATGGGGCAGTAACAAGACACTTTTCAAAACGTGTTTTTCAGCCCGAAATAAACGCGTTTTTTCAGACAACTGAATCTCCTTGTAATAGCAAGGCTCAGAAGAGCCCACACACTCAGCCCTTAACCCCAGTGTACAGAAAGTGTCAAAACGTGTTTTTCAGCAGAAATAAACATGTTTCTGCAAGTTTGGTCAACCCCATGTAAGTTATGGGGCAGTAACAAGACACTTTTCAAAACTTGTTTTTCAGCCCGAAATAAACGCGTTTTTTCAGACAACTGAATCTCCTTGTAATAGCAAGGCTCAGAAGAGCCCACACACTCAGCCCTTAACCCCAGTGTGCAGAAAGGGTCAAAACGTGTTTTTCAGCAGAAATAAACATGTTTCTGCAAGTTTGGTCAACCCCATATAAGTTATGGGGCAGTAACATCACACTTTTCAAAACGTGTTTTTCAGCCCGAAATAAACGCGTTTTTTCAGACAACTGAATCTACTTGTAACAGCAAGGCTCAGAAGTGCCCACACACTCAGCCCTTAACCCCAGTGTGCAGAAAGGGTCAAAACGTGTTTTTCAGCAGAAATAAACATGTTTCTGCAAGTTTGGTCAACCCCATGAAAGTTATGGGGCAGTAACATCACACTTTTCAAAACGTGTTTTTCAGCCCGAAATAAACGCGTTTTTTCAGACAACTGAATCTCCTTGTAATAGCAAGGCTCAGAAGAGCCCACACACTCAGCCCTTAACCCCAGTGTACAGAAAGTGTCAAAACATGTTTTTCAGCAGAAATAAACATGTTTCTGCAAGTTTGGTCAACCCCATGTAAGTTATGGGGCAGTAACAAGACACTTTTCAAAACGTGTTTTTCAGCCCGAAATAAACGCGTTTTTCCAGACAACTGAATCTCCTTGTAATAGCAAGGCTCAGAAGAGCCCACACACTCAGCCCTTAACCCCAGTGTGCAGAAAGGGTCAAAACGTGTTTTTCAGCAGAAATAAACATGTTTCTGCAAGTTTGGTCAACCCCATGTAAGTTATGGGGCAGTAACATCACACTTTTCAAAACGTGTTTTTCAGCCCGAAATAAACGCGTTTTTTCAGACAGCTGAATCTACTTGTAACAGCAAGGCTCAGAAGTGCCCACACACTCAGCCCTTAACCCCAGTGTGCAGAAAGGGTCAAAACGTGTTTTTCAGCAGAAATAAACATGTTTCTGCAAGTTTGGTCAACCCCATGTAAGTTATGGGGCAGTAACATCACACTTTTCAAAACGTGTTTTTCAGCCCGAAATAAACGCGTTTTTTCAGACAACTGAATCTACTTGTAACAGCAAGGCTCAGAAGTGCCCACACACTCAGCCCTTAACCCCAGTGTGCAGAAAGGGTCAAAACGTGTTTTTCAGCAGAAATAAACATGTTTCTGCAAGTTTGGTCAACCCCATGAAAGTTATGGGGCAGTAACATCACACTTTTCAAAACGTGTTTTTCAGCCCGAAATAAACGCGTTTTTTCAGACAGCAGAATCTCAGTGTAACTGCTAGGCTCAGAAGAGCCCACACACTCAGCTCTTAACCCCAGTGTGCAGAAAGGGTCAAAACGTGTTTTTCAGCAGAAATAAACATGTTTCTGCAAGTTTGGTCAACCCCATGTAAGTTATGGGGCAGTAACATCACACTTTTCAAAACGTGTTTTTCAGCCCGAAATAAACGCGTTTTTTTCAGACAACTGAATTCCCATGTAACAGCAAGGCTCAGAAGAGCCCACACACTCAGCCCTTAACCCCAGTGTACAGAAAGTGTCAAAATGTGTTTTTCAGCAGAAATAAACATGTTTCTGCAAGTTTGGTCAACCCCATGTAAGTTATGGGGCAGTAACATCACACTTTTCAAAACGTGTTTTTCAGCCCGAAATAAACGCGTTTTTTCAGACAACTGAATCTCCTTGTAATAGCAAGGCTCAGAAGAGCCCACACACTCAGCCCTTAACCCCAGTGTGCAGAAAGGGTCAAAACGTGTTTTTCAGCAGAAATAAACATGTTTCTGCAAGTTTGGTCAACCCCATGTAAGTTATGGGGCAGTAACAAGACACTTTTCAAAACGTGTTTTTCAGCCCGAAATAAACGCGTTTTTTCAGACAACTGAATCTCCTTGTAATAGCAAGGCTCAGAAGAGCCCACACACTCAGCCCTTAACCCCAGTGTGCAGAAAGGGTCAAAACGTGTTTTTCAGCAGAAATAAACATGTTTCTGCAAGTTTGGTCAACCCCATATAAGTTATGGGGCAGTAACATCACACTTTTCAAAACGTGTTTTTCAGCCCGAAATAAACGCGTTTTTTCAGACAACTGAATCTCCTTGTAACAGCAAGGCTCAGAAGAGCCCACACACTCAGCCCTTAACCCCAGTGTGCAGAAAGGGTCAAAACGTGTTTTTCAGCAGAAATAAACATGTTTCTGCAAGTTTGGTCAACCCCATGTAAGTTATGGGGCAGTAACAAGACACTTTTCAAAACGTGTTTTTCAGCCCGAAATAAACGCGTTTTTTCAGACAGCTGAATCTACTTGTAACAGCAAGGCTCAGAAGTGCCCACACACTCAGCCCTTAACCCCAGTGTGCAGAAAGGGTCAAAACGTGTTTTTCAGCAGAAATAAACATGTTTCTGCAAGTTTCGTCAACCCCATATAAGTTATGGGGCAGTAACATCACACTTTTCAAAACGTGTTTTTCAGCCCGAAATAAACGCGTTTTTTCAGACAACTGAATCTACTTGTAACAGCAAGGCTCAGAAGTGCCCACACACTCAGCCCTTAACCCCAGTGTGCAGAAAGGGTCAATACGTGTTTTTCAGCAGAAATAAACATGTTTCTGCAAGTTTGGTCAACCCCATGTAAGTTATGGGGCAGTAACATCACACTTTTCAAAACGTGTTTTTCAGCCCGAAATAAACGCGTTTTTTCAGACAACTGAATCTCCTTGTAATAGCAAGGCTCAGAAGAGCCCACACACTCAGCCCTTAACCCCAGTGTACAGAAAGTGTCAAAATGTGTTTTTCAGCAGAAATAAACATGTTTCTGCAAGTTTGGTCAACCCCATGTAAGTTATGGGGCAGTAACATCACACTTTTCAAAACGTGTTTTTCAGCCCGAAATAAACGCGTTTTTTCAGACAACTGAATCTACTTGTAACAGCAAGGCTCAGAAGTGCCCACACACTCAGCCCTTAACCCCAGTGTGCAGAAAGGGTCAAAACGTGTTTTTCAGCAGAAATAAACATGTTTCTACAAGTTTGGTCAACCCCATGTAAGTTATGGGGCAGTAACAAGACACTTTTCAAAACGTGTTTTTCAGCCCGAAATAAACGCGTTTTTTCAGACAGCAGAATCTCAGTGTAACTGCTAGGCTCAGAAGAGCCCACACACTCAGCTCTTAACCCCAGTGTGCAGAAAGGGTCAAAACGTGTTTTTCAGCAGAAATAAACATGTTTCTGCAAGTTTGGTCAACCCCATGTAAGTTATGGGGCAGTAACATCACACTTTTCAAAACGTGTTTTTCAGCCCGAAATAAACGCGTTTTTTTCAGACAACTGAATTCCCATGTAACAGCAAGGCTCAGAAGAGCCCACACACTCAGCCCTTAACCCCAGTGTACAGAAAGTGTCAAAATGTGTTTTTCAGCAGAAATAAACATGTTTCTGCAAGTTTGGTCAACCCCATGTAAGTTATGGGGCAGTAACATCACACTTTTCAAAACGTGTTTTTCAGCCCGAAATAAACGCGTTTTTTCAGACAACTGAATCTACTTGTAACAGCAAGGCTCAGAAGTGCCCACACACTCAGCCCTTAACCCCAGTGTGCAGAAAGGGTCAAAACGTGTTTTTCAGCAGAAATAAACATGTTTCTGCAAGTTTGGTCAACCCCATGAAAGTTATGGGGCAGTAACATCACACTTTTCAAAACGTGTTTTTCAGCCCGAAATAAACGCGTTTTTTCAGACAACTGAATCTCCTTGTAATAGCAAGGCTCAGAAGAGCCCACACACTCAGCCCTTAACCCCAGTGTACAGAAAGTGTCAAAACATGTTTTTCAGCAGAAATAAACATGTTTCTGCAAGTTTGGTCAACCCCATGTAAGTTATGGGGCAGTAACAAGACACTTTTCAAAACGTGTTTTTCAGCCCGAAATAAACGCGTTTTTTCAAACAACTGAATCTCCTTGTAATAGCAAGGCTCAGAAGAGCCCACACACTCAGCCCTTAACCCCAGTGTACAGAAAGTGTCAAAACGTGTTTTTCAGCAGAAATAAACATGTTTCTGCAAGTTTGGTCAACCCCATGTAAGTTATGGGGCAGTAACAAGACACTTTTCAAAACGTGTTTTTCAGCCCGAAATAAACGCGTTTTTTCAGACAACTGAATCTCCTTGTAATAGCAAGGCTCAGAAGAGCCCACACACTCAGCCCTTAACCCCAGTGTGCAGAAAGGGTCAAAACGTGTTTTTCAGCAGAAATAAACATGTTTCTGCAAGTTTGGTCAACCCCATATAAGTTATGGCGCAGTAACATCACACTTTTCAAAACGTGTTTTTCAGCCCGAAATAAACGCGTTTTTTTCAGACAACTGAATTCCCATGTAACAGCAAGGCTCAGAAGAGCCCACACACTCAGCCCTTAACCCCAGTGTACAGAAAGTGTCAAAATGTGTTTTTCAGCAGAAATAAACATGTTTCTGCAAGTTTGGTCAACCCCATGTAAGTTATGGGGCAGTAACATCACACTTTTCAAAACGTGTTTTTCAGCCCGAAATAAACGCGTTTTTTCAGACAACTGAATCTACTTGTAACAGCAAGGCTCAGAAGTGCCCACACACTCAGCCCTTAACCCCAGTGTGCAGAAAGGGTCAAAACGTGTTTTTCAGCAGAAATAAACATGTTTCTGCAAGTTTGGTCAACCCCATGTAAGTTATGGGGCAGTAACAAGACACTTTTCAAAACGTGTTTTTCAGCCCGAAATAAACGCGTTTTTTCAGGCAACTGAATCTACTTGTAACAGCAAGGCTCAGAAGTGCCCACACACTCAGCCCTTAACCCCAGTGTGCAGAAAGGGTCAAAACGTGTTTTTCAGCAGAAATAAACATGTTTCTGCAAGTTTGGTCAACCCCATGTAAGTTATGGGGCAGTAACATCACACTTTTCAAAACGTGTTTTTCAGCCCGAAATAAACGCGTTTTTTCAGACAACTGAATCTACTTGTAACAGCAAGGCTCAGAAGTGCCCACACACTCAGCCCTTAACCCCAGTGTGCAGAAAGGGTCAATACGTGTTTTTCAGCAGAAATAAACATGTTTCTGCAAGTTTGGTCAACCCCATGTAAGTTATGGGGCAGTAACATCACACTTTTCAAAACGTGTTTTTCAGCCCGAAATAAACGCGTTTTTTCAGACAACTGAATCTCCTTGTAATAGCAAGGCTCAGAAGAGCCCACACACTCAGCCCTTAACCCCAGTGTACAGAAAGTGTCAAAATGTGTTTTTCAGCAGAAATAAACATGTTTCTGCAAGTTTGGTCAACCCCATGTAAGTTATGGGGCAGTAACATCACACTTTTCAAAACGTGTTTTTCAGCCCGAAATAAACGCGTTTTTTCAGACAACTGAATCTACTTGTAACAGCAAGGCTCAGAAGAGCCCACACACTGAGCCCTTAACCCCAGTGTACAGAAAGTGTCAAAATGTGTTTTTCAGCAGAAATAAACATGTTTCTGCAAGTTTGGTCAACCCCATGTAAGTTATGGGGCAGTAACATCACACTTTTCAAAACGTGTTTTTCAGCCCGAAATAAACGCGTTTTTTCAGACAACTGAATCTACTTGTAACAGCAAGGCTCAGAAGTGCCCACACACTCAGCCCTTAACCCCAGTGTGCAGAAAGGGTCAAAACGTGTTTTTCAGCAGAAATAAACATGTTTCTACAAGTTTGGTCAACCCCATGTAAGTTATGGGGCAGTAACAAGACACTTTTCAAAACGTGTTTTTCAGCCCGAAATAAACGCGTTTTTTCAGACAGCAGAATCTCAGTGTAACTGCTAGGCTCAGAAGAGCCCACACACTCAGCTCTTAACCCCAGTGTGCAGAAAGGGTCAAAACGTGTTTTTCAGCAGAAATAAACATGTTTCTGCAAGTTTGGTCAACCCCATGTAAGTTATGGGGCAGTAACATCACACTTTTCAAAACGTGTTTTTCAGCCCGAAATAAACGCGTTTTTTTCAGACAACTGAATTCCCATGTAACAGCAAGGCTCAGAAGAGCCCACACACTCAGCCCTTAACCCCAGTGTACAGAAAGTGTCAAAATGTGTTTTTCAGCAGAAATAAACATGTTTCTGCAAGTTTGGTCAACCCCATGTAAGTTATGGGGCAGTAACATCACACTTTTCAAAACGTGTTTTTCAGCCCGAAATAAACGCGTTTTTTCAGACAACTGAATCTACTTGTAACAGCAAGGCTCAGAAGTGCCCACACACTCAGCCCTTAACCCCAGTGTGCAGAAAGGGTCAAAACGTGTTTTTCAGCAGAAATAAACATGTTTCTGCAAGTTTGGTCAACCCCATGAAAGTTATGGGGCAGTAACATCACACTTTTCAAAACGTGTTTTTCAGCCCGAAATAAACGCGTTTTTTCAGACAACTGAATCTCCTTGTAATAGCAAGGCTCAGAAGAGCCCACACACTCAGCCCTTAACCCCAGTGTACAGAAAGTGTCAAAACATGTTTTTCAGCAGAAATAAACATGTTTCTGCAAGTTTGGTCAACCCCATGTAAGTTATGGGGCAGTAACAAGACACTTTTCAAAACGTGTTTTTCAGCCCGAAATAAACGCGTTTTTTCAGACAACTGAATCTCCTTGTAATAGCAAGGCTCAGAAGAGCCCACACACTCAGCCCTTAACCCCAGTGTGCAGAAAGGGTCAAAACGTGTTTTTCAGCAGAAATAAACATGTTTCTGCAAGTTTGGTCAACCCCATATAAGTTATGGCGCAGTAACATCACACTTTTCAAAACGTGTTTTTCAGCCCGAAATAAACGCGTTTTTTTCAGACAACTGAATTCCCATGTAACAGCAAGGCTCAGAAGAGCCCACACACTCAGCCCTTAACCCCAGTGTACAGAAAGTGTCAAAATGTGTTTTTCAGCAGAAATAAACATGTTTCTGCAAGTTTGGTCAACCCCATGTAAGTTATGGGGCAGTAACATCACACTTTTCAAAACGTGTTTTTCAGCCCGAAATAAACGCGTTTTTTCAGACAACTGAATCTACTTGTAACAGCAAGGCTCAGAAGTGCCCACACACTCAGCCCTTAACCCCAGTGTGCAGAAAGGGTCAAAACGTGTTTTTCAGCAGAAATAAACATGTTTCTGCAAGTTTGGTCAACCCCATGTAAGTTATGGGGCAGTAACAAGACACTTTTCAAAACGTGTTTTTCAGCCCGAAATAAACGCGTTTTTTCAGGCAACTGAATCTACTTGTAACAGCAAGGCTCAGAAGTGCCCACACACTCAGCCCTTAACCCCAGTGTGCAGAAAGGGTCAAAACGTGTTTTTCAGCAGAAATAAACATGTTTCTGCAAGTTTGGTCAACCCCATGTAAGTTATGGGGCAGTAACAAGACACTTTTCAAAACGTGTTTTTCAGCCCGAAATAAACGCGTTTTTTCAGACAACTGAATCTCCTTGTAATAGCAAGGCTCAGAAGAGCCCACACACTCAGCCCTTAACCCCAGTGTGCAGAAAGGGTCAAAACGTGTTTTTCAGCAGAAATAAACATGTTTCTGCAAGTTTGGTCAACCCCATATAAGTTATGGGGCAGTAACATCACACTTTTCAAAACGTGTTTTTCAGCCCGAAATAAACGCGTTTTTTTCAGACAACTGAATTCCCATGTAACAGCAAGGCTCAGAAGTGCCCACACACTCAGCCCTTAACCCCAGTGTGCAGAAAGGGTCAAAACGTGTTTTTCAGCAGAAATAAACATGTTTCTGCAAGTTTGGTCAACCCCATGTAAGTTATGGGGCAGTAACAAGACACTTTTCAAAACGTGTTTTTCAGCCCGAAATAAACGCGTTTTTTCAGGCAACTGAATCTACTTGTAACAGCAAGGCTCAGAAGTGCCCACACACTCAGCCCTTAACCCCAGTGTGCAGAAAGGGTCAAAACGTGTTTTTCAGCAGAAATAAACATGTTTCTGCAAGTTTGGTCAACCCCATGTAAGTTATGGGGCAGTAACATCACACTTTTCAAAACGTGTTTTTCAGCCCGAAATAAACGCGTTTTTTCAGACAACTGAATCTACTTGTAACAGCAAGGCTCAGAAGAGCCCACACACTGAGCCCTTAACCCCAGTGTACAGAAAGTGTCAAAACGTGTTTTTCAGCAGAAATAAACATGTTTCTGCAAGTTTGGTCAACCCCATGTAAGTTATGGGGCAGTAACATCACACTTTTCAAAACGTGTTTTTGAGCCCGAAATAAACGCGTTTTTTCAGACAACTGAATCTACTTGTAACAGCAAGGCTCAGAAGTGCCCACACACTCAGCCCTTAACCCCAGTGTGCAGAAAGGGTCAAAACGTGTTTTTCAGCAGAAATAAACATGTTTCTACAAGTTTGGTCAACCCCATGTAAGTTATGGGGCAGTAACAAGACACTTTTCAAAACGTGTTTTTCAGCCCGAAATAAACGCGTTTTTTCAGACAGCAGAATCTCAGTGTAACTGCTAGGCTCAGAAGAGCCCACACACTCAGCTCTTAACCCCAGTGTGCAGAAAGGGTCAAAACGTGTTTTTCAGCAGAAATAAACATGTTTCTGCAAGTTTGGTCAACCCCATGTAAGTTATGGGGCAGTAACATCACACTTTTCAAAACGTGTTTTTCAGCCCGAAATAAACGCGTTTTTTCAGACAACTGAATCTCCTTGTAATAGCAAGGCTCAGAAGAGCCCACACACTCAGCCCTTAACCCCAGTGTACAGAAAGTGTCAAAACATGTTTTTCAGCAGAAATAAACATGTTTCTGCAAGTTTGGTCAACCCCATGTAAGTTATGGGGCAGTAACAAGACACTTTTCAAAACGTGTTTTTCAGCCCGAAATAAACGCGTTTTTCCAGACAACTGAATCTCCTTGTAATAGCAAGGCTCAGAAGAGCCCACACACTCAGCCCTTAACCCCAGTGTGCAGAAAGGGTCAAAACGTGTTTTTCAGCAGAAATAAACATGTTTCTGCAAGTTTGGTCAACCCCATGTAAGTTATGGGGCAGTAACATCACACTTTTCAAAACGTGTTTTTCAGCCCGAAATAAACGCGTTTTTTCAGACAGCTGAATCTACTTGTAACAGCAAGGCTCAGAAGTGCCCACACACTCAGCCCTTAACCCCAGTGTGCAGAAAGGGTCAAAACGTGTTTTTCAGCAGAAATAAACATGTTTCTGCAAGTTTGGTCAACCCCATGTAAGTTATGGGGCAGTAACATCACACTTTTCAAAACGTGTTTTTCAGCCCGAAATAAACGCGTTTTTTCAGACAACTGAATCTACTTGTAACAGCAAGGCTCAGAAGTGCCCACACACTCAGCCCTTAACCCCAGTGTGCAGAAAGGGTCAAAACGTGTTTTTCAGCAGAAATAAACATGTTTCTGCAAGTTTGGTCAACCCCATGAAAGTTATGGGGCAGTAACATCACACTTTTCAAAACGTGTTTTTCAGCCCGAAATAAACGCGTTTTTTCAGACAGCAGAATCTCAGTGTAACTGCTAGGCTCAGAAGAGCCCACACACTCAGCTCTTAACCCCAGTGTGCAGAAAGGGTCAAAACGTGTTTTTCAGCAGAAATAAACATGTTTCTGCAAGTTTGGTCAACCCCATGTAAGTTATGGGGCAGTAACATCACACTTTTCAAAACGTGTTTTTCAGCCCGAAATAAACGCGTTTTTTTCAGACAACTGAATTCCCATGTAACAGCAAGGCTCAGAAGAGCCCACACACTCAGCCCTTAACCCCAGTGTACAGAAAGTGTCAAAATGTGTTTTTCAGCAGAAATAAACATGTTTCTGCAAGTTTGGTCAACCCCATGTAAGTTATGGGGCAGTAACATCACACTTTTCAAAACGTGTTTTTCAGCCCGAAATAAACGCGTTTTTTCAGACAACTGAATCTCCTTGTAATAGCAAGGCTCAGAAGAGCCCACACACTCAGCCCTTAACCCCAGTGTGCAGAAAGGGTCAAAACGTGTTTTTCAGCAGAAATAAACATGTTTCTGCAAGTTTGGTCAACCCCATGTAAGTTATGGGGCAGTAACAAGACACTTTTCAAAACGTGTTTTTCAGCCCGAAATAAACGCGTTTTTTCAGACAACTGAATCTCCTTGTAATAGCAAGGCTCAGAAGAGCCCACACACTCAGCCCTTAACCCCAGTGTGCAGAAAGGGTCAAAACGTGTTTTTCAGCAGAAATAAACATGTTTCTGCAAGTTTGGTCAACCCCATATAAGTTATGGGGCAGTAACATCACACTTTTCAAAACGTGTTTTTCAGCCCGAAATAAACGCGTTTTTTCAGACAACTGAATCTCCTTGTAACAGCAAGGCTCAGAAGAGCCCACACACTCAGCCCTTAACCCCAGTGTGCAGAAAGGGTCAAAACGTGTTTTTCAGCAGAAATAAACATGTTTCTGCAAGTTTGGTCAACCCCATGTAAGTTATGGGGCAGTAACATCACACTTTTCAAAACGTGTTTTTCAGCCCGAAATAAACGCGTTTTTTCAGACAGCTGAATCTACTTGTAACAGCAAGGCTCAGAAGTGCCCACACACTCAGCCCTTAACCCCAGTGTGCAGAAAGGGTCAAAACGTGTTTTTCAGCAGAAATAAACATGTTTCTGCAAGTTTGGTCAACCCCATATAAGTTATGGGGCAGTAACATCACACTTTTCAAAACGTGTTTTTCAGCCCGAAATAAACGCGTTTTTTCAGACAACTGAATCTACTTGTAACAGCAAGGCTCAGAAGTGCCCACACACTCAGCCCTTAACCCCAGTGTGCAGAAAGGGTCAATACGTGTTTTTCAGCAGAAATAAACATGTTTCTGCAAGTTTGGTCAACCCCATGTAAGTTATGGGGCAGTAACATCACACTTTTCAAAACGTGTTTTTCAGCCCGAAATAAACGCGTTTTTTCAGACAACTGAATCTCCTTGTAATAGCAAGGCTCAGAAGAGCCCACACACTCAGCCCTTAACCCCAGTGTACAGAAAGTGTCAAAATGTGTTTTTCAGCAGAAATAAACATGTTTCTGCAAGTTTGGTCAACCCCATGTAAGTTATGGGGCAGTAACATCACACTTTTCAAAACGTGTTTTTCAGCCCGAAATAAACGCGTTTTTTCAGACAACTGAATCTACTTGTAACAGCAAGGCTCAGAAGAGCCCACACACTGAGCCCTTAACCCCAGTGTACAGAAAGTGTCAAAATGTGTTTTTCAGCAGAAATAAACATGTTTCTGCAAGTTTGGTCAACCCCATGTAAGTTATGGGGCAGTAACATCACACTTTTCAAAACGTGTTTTTCAGCCCGAAATAAACGCGTTTTTTCAGACAACTGAATCTACTTGTAACAGCAAGGCTCAGAAGTGCCCACACACTCAGCCCTTAACCCCAGTGTGCAGAAAGGGTCAAAACGTGTTTTTCAGCAGAAATAAACATGTTTCTACAAGTTTGGTCAACCCCATGTAAGTTATGGGGCAGTAACAAGACACTTTTCAAAACGTGTTTTTCAGCCCGAAATAAACGCGTTTTTTCAGACAGCAGAATCTCAGTGTAACTGCTAGGCTCAGAAGAGCCCACACACTCAGCTCTTAACCCCAGTGTGCAGAAAGGGTCAAAACGTGTTTTTCAGCAGAAATAAACATGTTTCTGCAAGTTTGGTCAACCCCATGTAAGTTATGGGGCAGTAACATCACACTTTTCAAAACGTGTTTTTCAGCCCGAAATAAACGCGTTTTTTTCAGACAACTGAATTCCCATGTAACAGCAAGGCTCAGAAGAGCCCACACACTCAGCCCTTAACCCCAGTGTACAGAAAGTGTCAAAATGTGTTTTTCAGCAGAAATAAACATGTTTCTGCAAGTTTGGTCAACCCCATGTAAGTTATGGGGCAGTAACATCACACTTTTCAAAACGTGTTTTTCAGCCCGAAATAAACGCGTTTTTTCAGACAACTGAATCTACTTGTAACAGCAAGGCTCAGAAGTGCCCACACACTCAGCCCTTAACCCCAGTGTGCAGAAAGGGTCAAAACGTGTTTTTCAGCAGAAATAAACATGTTTCTGCAAGTTTGGTCAACCCCATGAAAGTTATGGGGCAGTAACATCACACTTTTCAAAACGTGTTTTTCAGCCCGAAATAAACGCGTTTTTTCAGACAACTGAATCTCCTTGTAATAGCAAGGCTCAGAAGAGCCCACACACTCAGCCCTTAACCCCAGTGTACAGAAAGTGTCAAAACATGTTTTTCAGCAGAAATAAACATGTTTCTGCAAGTTTGGTCAACCCCATGTAAGTTATGGGGCAGTAACAAGACACTTTTCAAAACGTGTTTTTCAGCCCGAAATAAACGCGTTTTTTCAAACAACTGAATCTCCTTGTAATAGCAAGGCTCAGAAGAGCCCACACACTCAGCCCTTAACCCCAGTGTACAGAAAGTGTCAAAACGTGTTTTTCAGCAGAAATAAACATGTTTCTGCAAGTTTGGTCAACCCCATGTAAGTTATGGGGCAGTAACAAGACACTTTTCAAAACGTGTTTTTCAGCCCGAAATAAACGCGTTTTTTCAGACAACTGAATCTCCTTGTAATAGCAAGGCTCAGAAGAGCCCACACACTCAGCCCTTAACCCCAGTGTGCAGAAAGGGTCAAAACGTGTTTTTCAGCAGAAATAAACATGTTTCTGCAAGTTTGGTCAACCCCATATAAGTTATGGCGCAGTAACATCACACTTTTCAAAACGTGTTTTTCAGCCCGAAATAAACGCGTTTTTTTCAGACAACTGAATTCCCATGTAACAGCAAGGCTCAGAAGAGCCCACACACTCAGCCCTTAACCCCAGTGTACAGAAAGTGTCAAAATGTGTTTTTCAGCAGAAATAAACATGTTTCTGCAAGTTTGGTCAACCCCATGTAAGTTATGGGGCAGTAACATCACACTTTTCAAAACGTGTTTTTCAGCCCGAAATAAACGCGTTTTTTCAGACAACTGAATCTACTTGTAACAGCAAGGCTCAGAAGTGCCCACACACTCAGCCCTTAACCCCAGTGTGCAGAAAGGGTCAAAACGTGTTTTTCAGCAGAAATAAACATGTTTCTGCAAGTTTGGTCAACCCCATGTAAGTTATGGGGCAGTAACAAGACACTTTTCAAAACGTGTTTTTCAGCCCGAAATAAACGCGTTTTTTCAGGCAACTGAATCTACTTGTAACAGCAAGGCTCAGAAGTGCCCACACACTCAGCCCTTAACCCCAGTGTGCAGAAAGGGTCAAAACGTGTTTTTCAGCAGAAATAAACATGTTTCTGCAAGTTTGGTCAACCCCATGTAAGTTATGGGGCAGTAACATCACACTTTTCAAAACGTGTTTTTCAGCCCGAAATAAACGCGTTTTTTCAGACAACTGAATCTACTTGTAACAGCAAGGCTCAGAAGTGCCCACACACTCAGCCCTTAACCCCAGTGTGCAGAAAGGGTCAATACGTGTTTTTCAGCAGAAATAAACATGTTTCTGCAAGTTTGGTCAACCCCATGTAAGTTATGGGGCAGTAACATCACACTTTTCAAAACGTGTTTTTCAGCCCGAAATAAACGCGTTTTTTCAGACAACTGAATCTCCTTGTAATAGCAAGGCTCAGAAGAGCCCACACACTCAGCCCTTAACCCCAGTGTACAGAAAGTGTCAAAATGTGTTTTTCAGCAGAAATAAACATGTTTCTGCAAGTTTGGTCAACCCCATGTAAGTTATGGGGCAGTAACATCACACTTTTCAAAACGTGTTTTTCAGCCCGAAATAAACGCGTTTTTTCAGACAACTGAATCTACTTGTAACAGCAAGGCTCAGAAGAGCCCACACACTGAGCCCTTAACCCCAGTGTACAGAAAGTGTCAAAATGTGTTTTTCAGCAGAAATAAACATGTTTCTGCAAGTTTGGTCAACCCCATGTAAGTTATGGGGCAGTAACATCACACTTTTCAAAACGTGTTTTTCAGCCCGAAATAAACGCGTTTTTTCAGACAACTGAATCTACTTGTAACAGCAAGGCTCAGAAGTGCCCACACACTCAGCCCTTAACCCCAGTGTGCAGAAAGGGTCAAAACGTGTTTTTCAGCAGAAATAAACATGTTTCTACAAGTTTGGTCAACCCCATGTAAGTTATGGGGCAGTAACAAGACACTTTTCAAAACGTGTTTTTCAGCCCGAAATAAACGCGTTTTTTCAGACAGCAGAATCTCAGTGTAACTGCTAGGCTCAGAAGAGCCCACACACTCAGCTCTTAACCCCAGTGTGCAGAAAGGGTCAAAACGTGTTTTTCAGCAGAAATAAACATGTTTCTGCAAGTTTGGTCAACCCCATGTAAGTTATGGGGCAGTAACATCACACTTTTCAAAACGTGTTTTTCAGCCCGAAATAAACGCGTTTTTTTCAGACAACTGAATTCCCATGTAACAGCAAGGCTCAGAAGAGCCCACACACTCAGCCCTTAACCCCAGTGTACAGAAAGTGTCAAAATGTGTTTTTCAGCAGAAATAAACATGTTTCTGCAAGTTTGGTCAACCCCATGTAAGTTATGGGGCAGTAACATCACACTTTTCAAAACGTGTTTTTCAGCCCGAAATAAACGCGTTTTTTCAGACAACTGAATCTACTTGTAACAGCAAGGCTCAGAAGTGCCCACACACTCAGCCCTTAACCCCAGTGTGCAGAAAGGGTCAAAACGTGTTTTTCAGCAGAAATAAACATGTTTCTGCAAGTTTGGTCAACCCCATGAAAGTTATGGGGCAGTAACATCACACTTTTCAAAACGTGTTTTTCAGCCCGAAATAAACGCGTTTTTTCAGACAACTGAATCTCCTTGTAATAGCAAGGCTCAGAAGAGCCCACACACTCAGCCCTTAACCCCAGTGTACAGAAAGTGTCAAAACATGTTTTTCAGCAGAAATAAACATGTTTCTGCAAGTTTGGTCAACCCCATGTAAGTTATGGGGCAGTAACAAGACACTTTTCAAAACGTGTTTTTCAGCCCGAAATAAACGCGTTTTTTCAGACAACTGAATCTCCTTGTAATAGCAAGGCTCAGAAGAGCCCACACACTCAGCCCTTAACCCCAGTGTGCAGAAAGGGTCAAAACGTGTTTTTCAGCAGAAATAAACATGTTTCTGCAAGTTTGGTCAACCCCATATAAGTTATGGCGCAGTAACATCACACTTTTCAAAACGTGTTTTTCAGCCCGAAATAAACGCGTTTTTTTCAGACAACTGAATTCCCATGTAACAGCAAGGCTCAGAAGAGCCCACACACTCAGCCCTTAACCCCAGTGTACAGAAAGTGTCAAAATGTGTTTTTCAGCAGAAATAAACATGTTTCTGCAAGTTTGGTCAACCCCATGTAAGTTATGGGGCAGTAACATCACACTTTTCAAAACGTGTTTTTCAGCCCGAAATAAACGCGTTTTTTCAGACAACTGAATCTACTTGTAACAGCAAGGCTCAGAAGTGCCCACACACTCAGCCCTTAACCCCAGTGTGCAGAAAGGGTCAAAACGTGTTTTTCAGCAGAAATAAACATGTTTCTGCAAGTTTGGTCAACCCCATGTAAGTTATGGGGCAGTAACAAGACACTTTTCAAAACGTGTTTTTCAGCCCGAAATAAACGCGTTTTTTCAGGCAACTGAATCTACTTGTAACAGCAAGGCTCAGAAGTGCCCACACACTCAGCCCTTAACCCCAGTGTGCAGAAAGGGTCAAAACGTGTTTTTCAGCAGAAATAAACATGTTTCTGCAAGTTTGGTCAACCCCATGTAAGTTATGGGGCAGTAACAAGACACTTTTCAAAACGTGTTTTTCAGCCCGAAATAAACGCGTTTTTTCAGACAACTGAATCTCCTTGTAATAGCAAGGCTCAGAAGAGCCCACACACTCAGCCCTTAACCCCAGTGTGCAGAAAGGGTCAAAACGTGTTTTTCAGCAGAAATAAACATGTTTCTGCAAGTTTGGTCAACCCCATATAAGTTATGGGGCAGTAACATCACACTTTTCAAAACGTGTTTTTCAGCCCGAAATAAACGCGTTTTTTTCAGACAACTGAATTCCCATGTAACAGCAAGGCTCAGAAGTGCCCACACACTCAGCCCTTAACCCCAGTGTGCAGAAAGGGTCAAAACGTGTTTTTCAGCAGAAATAAACATGTTTCTGCAAGTTTGGTCAACCCCATGTAAGTTATGGGGCAGTAACAAGACACTTTTCAAAACGTGTTTTTCAGCCCGAAATAAACGCGTTTTTTCAGGCAACTGAATCTACTTGTAACAGCAAGGCTCAGAAGTGCCCACACACTCAGCCCTTAACCCCAGTGTGCAGAAAGGGTCAAAACGTGTTTTTCAGCAGAAATAAACATGTTTCTGCAAGTTTGGTCAACCCCATGTAAGTTATGGGGCAGTAACATCACACTTTTCAAAACGTGTTTTTCAGCCCGAAATAAACGCGTTTTTTCAGACAACTGAATCTACTTGTAACAGCAAGGCTCAGAAGAGCCCACACACTGAGCCCTTAACCCCAGTGTACAGAAAGTGTCAAAACGTGTTTTTCAGCAGAAATAAACATGTTTCTGCAAGTTTGGTCAACCCCATGTAAGTTATGGGGCAGTAACATCACACTTTTCAAAACGTGTTTTTGAGCCCGAAATAAACGCGTTTTTTCAGACAACTGAATCTACTTGTAACAGCAAGGCTCAGAAGTGCCCACACACTCAGCCCTTAACCCCAGTGTGCAGAAAGGGTCAAAACGTGTTTTTCAGCAGAAATAAACATGTTTCTACAAGTTTGGTCAACCCCATGTAAGTTATGGGGCAGTAACAAGACACTTTTCAAAACGTGTTTTTCAGCCCGAAATAAACGCGTTTTTTCAGACAGCAGAATCTCAGTGTAACTGCTAGGCTCAGAAGAGCCCACACACTCAGCTCTTAACCCCAGTGTGCAGAAAGGGTCAAAACGTGTTTTTCAGCAGAAATAAACATGTTTCTGCAAGTTTGGTCAACCCCATGTAAGTTATGGGGCAGTAACATCACACTTTTCAAAACGTGTTTTTCAGCCCGAAATAAACGCGTTTTTTTCAGACAACTGAATTCCCATGTAACAGCAAGGCTCAGAAGAGCCCACACACTCAGCCCTTAACCCCAGTGTGCAGAAAGGGTCAAAACGTGTTTTTCAGCAGAAATAAACATGTTTCTGCAAGTTTGGTCAACCCCATATAAGTTATGGGGCAGTAACATCACACTTTTCAAAACGTGTTTTTCAGCCCGAAATAAACGCCTTTTTTCAGACAACTGAATCTACTTGTAACAGCAAGGCTCAGAAGTGCCCACACACTCAGCCCTTAACCCCAGTATGCAGAAAGGGTCAAAATGTGTTTTTCAGCAGAAATAAACATGTTTCTGCAAGTTTGGTCAACCCCATGTAAGTTGTGGGGCAGTAACATCACACTTTTCAAAACATGTTTTTCAGCCCGAAATAAACGCGTTTTTTCAGACAACTGAATCTACTTGTAACAGCAAGGCTCAGAAGTGCCCACACACTCAGCCCTTAACCCCAGTGTGCAGAATGGGTCAAAACGTGTTTTTCAGCAGAAATAAACATGTTTCTGCAAGTTTGGTCAACCCCATGTAAGTTATGGGGCAGTAACAAGACACTTTTCAAAACGTGTTTTTCAGCCCGAAATAAACGCGTTTTTTCAGGCAACTGAATCTACTTGTAACAGCAAGGCTCAGAAGTGCCCACACACTCAGCCCTTAACCCCAGTGTGCAGAAAGTGTCAAAACGTGTTTTTCAGCAGAAATAAACATGTTTCTGCAAGTTTGGTCAACCCCATGTAAGTTATGGGGCAGTAACATCACACTTTTCAAAACGTGTTTTTCAGCCCGAAATAAACGCGTTTTTTCAGACAACTGAATCTACTTGTAACAGCAAGGCTCAGAAGAGCCCACACACTGAGCCCTTAACCCCAGTGTACAGAAAGTGTCAAAACGTGTTTTTCAGCAGAAATAAACATGTTTCTGCAAGTTTGGTCAACCCCATGTAAGTTATGGGGCAGTAACATCACACTTTTCAAAACGTGTTTTTCAGCCCGAAATAAACGCGTTTTTTCAGACAACTGAATCTACTTGTAACAGCAAGGCTCAGAAGTGCCCACACACTCAGCCCTTAACCCCAGTGTGCAGAAAGGGTCAAAACGTGTTTTTCAGCAGAAATAAACATGTTTCTACAAGTTTGGTCAACCCCATGTAAGTTATGGGGCAGTAACAAGACACTTTTCAAAACGTGTTTTTCAGCCCGAAATAAACGCGTTTTTTCAGACAACTGAATCTCCTTGTAATAGCAAGGCTCAGAAGAGCCCACACACTCAGCCCTTAACCCCAGTGTACAGAAAGTGTCAAAACATGTTTTTCAGCAGAAATAAACATGTTTCTGCAAGTTTGGTCAACCCCATGTAAGTTATGGGGCAGTAACAAGACACTTTTCAAAACGTGTTTTTCAGCCCGAAATAAACGCGTTTTTTCAGACAACTGAATCTCCTTGTAATAGCAAGGCTCAGAAGAGCCCACACACTCAGCCCTTAACCCCAGTGTACAGAAAGTGTCAAAACGTGTTTTTCAGCAGAAATAAACATGTTTCTGCAAGTTTGGTCAACCCCATGTAAGTTATGGGGCAGTAACAAGACACTTTTCAAAACGTGTTTTTCAGCCCGAAATAAACGCGTTTTTTCAGACAACTGAATCTCCTTGTAATAGCAAGGCTCAGAAGAGCCCACACACTCAGCCCTTAACCCCAGTGTGCAGAAAGGGTCAAAACGTGTTTTTCAGCAGAAATAAACATGTTTCTGCAAGTTTGGTCAACCCCATGTAAGTTATGGGGCAGTAACAAGACACTTTTCAAAACGTGTTTTTCAGCCCGAAATAAACGCGTTTTTTCAGACAACTGAATCTCCTTGTAATAGCAAGGCTCAGAAGAGCCCACACACTCAGCCCTTAACCCCAGTGTGCAGAAAGGGTCAAAACGTGTTTTTCAGCAGAAATAAACATGTTTCTGCAAGTTTGGTCAACCCCATATAAGTTATGGGGCAGTAACATCACACTTTTCAAAACGTGTTTTTCAGCCCGAAATAAACGCGTTTTTTCAGACAACTGAATCTCCTTGTAACAGCAAGGCTCAGAAGAGCCCACACACTCAGCCCTTAACCCCAGTGTGCAGAAAGGGTCAAAACGTGTTTTTCAGCAGAAATAAACATGTTTCTGCAAGTTTGGTCAACCCCATGTAAGTTATGGGGCAGTAACATCACACTTTTCAAAACGTGTTTTTCAGCCCGAAATAAACGCGTTTTTTCAGACAGCTGAATCTACTTGTAACAGCAAGGCTCAGAAGTGCCCACACACTCAGCCCTTAACCCCAGTGTGCAGAAAGGGTCAAAACGTGTTTTTCAGCAGAAATAAACATGTTTCTGCATGTTTGGTCAACCCCATATAAGTTATGGGGCAGTAACATCACACTTTTCAAAACGTGTTTTTCAGCCCGAAATAAACGCGTTTTTTCAGACAACTGAATCTACTTGTAACAGCAAGGCTCAGAAGTGCCCACACACTCAGCCCTTAACCCCAGTATGCAGAAAGGGTCAAAATGTGTTTTTCAGCAGAAATAAACATGTTTCTGCAAGTTTGGTCAACGCCATGTAAGTTGTGGGGCAGTAACATCACACTTTTCAAAACGTGTTTTTCAGCCCGAAATAAACGCGTTTTTTCAGACAACTGAATCTACTTGTAACAGCAAGGCTCAGAAGTGCCCACACACTCAGCCCTTAACCCCAGTGTGCAGAAAGGGTCAAAACGTGTTTTTCAGCAGAAATAAACATGTTTCTGCAAGTTTGGTCAACCCCATGTAAGTTATGGGGCAGTAACAAGACACTTTCCAAAACGTGTTTTTCAGCCCGAAATAAACGCGTTTTTTCAGGCAACTGAATCTACTTGTAACAGCAAGCCTCAGAAGTGCCCACACACTCAGCCCTTAACCCCAGTGTGCAGAAAGGGTCAAAACGTGTTTTTCAGCAGAAATAAACATGTTTCTGCAAGTTTGGTCAACCCCATGTAAGTTATGGGGCAGTAACATCACACTTTTCAAAACGTGTTTTTCAGCCCGAAATAAACGCGTTTTTTCAGACAACTGAATCTCCTTGTAATAGCAAGGCTCAGAAGAGCCCACACACTCAGCCCTTAACCCCAGTGTGCAGAAAGGGTCAAAACGTGTTTTTCAGCAGAAATAAACATGTTTCTGCAAGTTTGGTCAACCCCATGTAAGTTATGGGGCAGTAACAAGACACTTTTCAAAACGTGTTTTTCAGCCCGAAATAAACGCGTTTTTTCAGACAACTGAATCTCCTTGTAATAGCAAGGCTCAGAAGAGCCCACACACTCAGCCCTTAACCCCAGTGTGCAGAAAGGGTCAAAACGTGTTTTTCAGCAGAAATAAACATGTTTCTGCAAGTTTGGTCAACCCCATATAAGTTATGGGGCAGTAACATCACACTTTTCAAAACGTGTTTTTCAGCCCGAAATAAACGCGTTTTTTCAGACAACTGAATCTCCTTGTAACAGCAAGGCTCAGAAGAGCCCACACACTCAGCCCTTAACCCCAGTGTGCAGAAAGGGTCAAAACGTGTTTTTCAGCAGAAATAAACATGTTTCTGCAAGTTTGGTCAACCCCATGTAAGTTATGGGGCAGTAACATCACACTTTTCAAAACGTGTTTTTCAGCCCGAAATAAACGCGTTTTTTCAGACAGCTGAATCTACTTGTAACAGCAAGGCTCAGAAGTGCCCACACACTCAGCCCTTAACCCCAGTGTGCAGAAAGGGTCAAAACGTGTTTTTCAGCAGAAATAAACATGTTTCTGCATGTTTGGTCAACCCCATATAAGTTATGGGGCAGTAACATCACACTTTTCAAAACGTGTTTTTCAGCCCGAAATAAACGCGTTTTTTCAGACAACTGAATCTACTTGTAACAGCAAGGCTCAGAAGTGCCCACACACTCAGCCCTTAACCCCAGTATGCAGAAAGGGTCAAAATGTGTTTTTCAGCAGAAATAAACATGTTTCTGCAAGTTTGGTCAACGCCATGTAAGTTGTGGGGCAGTAACATCACACTTTTCAAAACGTGTTTTTCAGCCCGAAATAAACGCGTTTTTTCAGACAACTGAATCTACTTGTAACAGCAAGGCTCAGAAGTGCCCACACACTCAGCCCTTAACCCCAGTGTGCAGAAAGGGTCAAAACGTGTTTTTCAGCAGAAATAAACATGTTTCTGCAAGTTTGGTCAACCCCATGTAAGTTATGGGGCAGTAACAAGACACTTTCCAAAACGTGTTTTTCAGCCCGAAATAAACGCGTTTTTTCAGGCAACTGAATCTACTTGTAACAGCAAGGCTCAGAAGTGCCCACACACTCAGCCCTTAACCCCAGTGTGCAGAAAGGGTCAAAACGTGTTTTTCAGCAGAAATAAACATGTTTCTGCAAGTTTGGTCAACCCCATGTAAGTTATGGGGCAGTAACATCACACTTTTCAAAACGTGTTTTTCAGCCCGAAATAAACGCGTTTTTTCAGACAACTGAATCTCCTTGTAATAGCAAGGCTCAGAAGAGCCCACACACTCAGCCCTTAACCCCAGTGTACAGAAAGTGTCAAAATGTGTTTTTCAGCAGAAATAAACATGTTTCTGCAAGTTTGGTCAACCCCATGTAAGTTATGGGGCAGTAACATCACACTTTTCAAAACGTGTTTTTCAGCCCGAAATAAACGCGTTTTTTCAGACAACTGAATCTACTTGTAACAGGCAAGGCTCAGAAGTGCCCACACACTCAGCCCTTAACCCCAGTGTGCAGAAAGGGTCAAAACGTGTTTTTCAGCAGAAATAAACATGTTTCTGCAAGTTTGGTCAACCCCATGTAAGTTATGGGGCAGTAACATCACACTTTTCAAAACGTGTTTTTCAGCCCGAAATAAACGCGTTTTTTTCAGACAACTGAATTCCCATGTAACAGCAAGGCTCAGAAGAGCCCACACACTCAGCCCTTAACCCCAGTGTACAGAAAGTGTCAAAATGTGTTTTTCAGCAGAAATAAACATGTTTCTGCAAGTTTGGTCAACCCCATGTAAGTTATGGGGCAGTAACATCACACTTTTCAAAACGTGTTTTTCAGCCCGAAATAAACGCGTTTTTTCAGACAACTGAATCTCCTTGTAATAGCAAGGCTCAGAAGAGCCCACACACTCAGCCCTTAACCCCAGTGTGCAGAAAGGGTCAAAACGTGTTTTTCAGCAGAAATAAACATGTTTCTGCAAGTTTGGTCAACCCCATGTAAGTTATGGGGCAGTAACAAGACACTTTTCAAAACGTGTTTTTCAGCCCGAAATAAACGCGTTTTTTCAGACAACTGAATCTCCTTGTAATAGCAAGGCTCAGAAGAGCCCACACACTCAGCCCTTAACCCCAGTGTGCAGAAAGGGTCAAAACGTGTTTTTCAGCAGAAATAAACATGTTTCTGCAAGTTTGGTCAACCCCATATAAGTTATGGGGCAGTAACATCACACTTTTCAAAACGTGTTTTTCAGCCCGAAATAAACGCGTTTTTTCAGACAACTGAATCTCCTTGTAACAGCAAGGCTCAGAAGAGCCCACACACTCAGCCCTTAACCCCAGTGTGCAGAAAGGGTCAAAACGTGTTTTTCAGCAGAAATAAACATGTTTCTGCAAGTTTGGTCAACCCCATGTAAGTTATGGGGCAGTAACATCACACTTTTCAAAACGTGTTTTTCAGCCCGAAATAAACGCGTTTTTTCAGACAGCTGAATCTACTTGTAACAGCAAGGCTCAGAAGTGCCCACACACTCAGCCCTTAACCCCAGTGTGCAGAAAGGGTCAAAACGTGTTTTTCAGCAGAAATAAACATGTTTCTGCAAGTTTGGTCAACCCCATATAAGTTATGGGGCAGTAACATCACACTTTTCAAAACGTGTTTTTCAGCCCGAAATAAACGCGTTTTTTCAGACAACTGAATCTACTTGTAACAGCAAGGCTCAGAAGTGCCCACACACTCAGCCCTTAACCCCAGTGTGCAGAAAGGGTCAAAACGTGTTTTTCAGCAGAAATAAACATGTTTCTGCAAGTTTGGTCAACCCCATGTAAGTTATGGGGCAGTAACATCACACTTTTCAAAACGTGTTTTTCAGCCCGAAATAAACGCGTTTTTTCAGACAACTGAATCTCCTTGTAATAGCAAGGCTCAGAAGAGCCCACACACTCAGCCCTTAACCCCAGTGTACAGAAAGTGTCAAAATGTGTTTTTCAGCAGAAATAAACATGTTTCTGCAAGTTTGGTCAACCCCATGTAAGTTATGGGGCAGTAACATCACACTTTTCAAAACGTGTTTTTCAGCCCGAAATAAACGCGTTTTTTCAGACAACTGAATCTACTTGTAACAGCAAGGCTCAGAAGAGCCCACACACTGAGCCCTTAACCCCAGTGTACAGAAAGTGTCAAAATGTGTTTTTCAGCAGAAATAAACATGTTTCTGCAAGTTTGGTCAACCCCATGTAAGTTATGGGGCAGTAACATCACACTTTTCAAAACGTGTTTTTGAGCCCGAAATAAACGCGTTTTTTCAGACAACTGAATCTACTTGTAACAGCAAGGCTCAGAAGTGCCCACACACTCAGCCCTTAACCCCAGTGTGCAGAAAGGGTCAAAACGTGTTTTTCAGCAGAAATAAACATGTTTCTACAAGTTTGGTCAACCCCATGTAAGTTATGGGGCAGTAACAAGACACTTTTCAAAACGTGTTTTTCAGCCCGAAATAAACGCGTTTTTTCAGACAGCAGAATCTCAGTGTAACTGCTAGGCTCAGAAGAGCCCACACACTCAGCTCTTAACCCCAGTGTGCAGAAAGGGTCAAAACGTGTTTTTCAGCAGAAATAAACATGTTTCTGCAAGTTTGGTCAACCCCATGTAAGTTATGGGGCAGTAACATCACACTTTTCAAAACGTGTTTTTCAGCCCGAAATAAACGCGTTTTTTTCAGACAACTGAATTCCCATGTAACAGCAAGGCTCAGAAGAGCCCACACACTCAGCCCTTAACCCCAGTGTACAGAAAGTGTCAAAATGTGTTTTTCAGCAGAAATAAACATGTTTCTTCAAGTTTGGTCAACCCCATGTAAGTTATGGGGCAGTAACATCACACTTTTCAAAACGTGTTTTTCAGCCCGAAATAAACGCGTTTTTTCAGACAACTGAATCTACTTGTAACAGCAAGGCTCAGAAGTGCCCACACACTCAGCCCTTAACCCCAGTGTGCAGAAAGGGTCAAAACGTGTTTTTCAGCAGAAATAAACATGTTTCTGCAAGTTTGGTCAACCCCATGAAAGTTATGGGGCAGTAACATCACACTTTTCAAAACGTGTTTTTCAGCCCGAAATAAACGCGTTTTTTCAGACAACTGAATCTCCTTGTAATAGCAAGGCTCAGAAGAGCCCACACACTCAGCCCTTAACCCCAGTGTACAGAAAGTGTCAAAACATGTTTTTCAGCAGAAATAAACATGTTTCTGCAAGTTTGGTCAACCCCATGTAAGTTATGGGGCAGTAACAAGACACTTTTCAAAACGTGTTTTTCAGCCCGAAATAAACGCGTTTTTTCAGACAACTGAATCTCCTTGTAATAGCAAGGCTCAGAAGAGCCCACACACTGAGCCCTTAACCCCAGTGTACAGAAAGTGTCAAAACGTGTTTTTCAGCAGAAATAAACATGTTTCTGCAAGTTTGGTCAACCCCATGTAAGTTATGGGGCAGTATCATCACACTTTTCAAAACGTGTTTTTGAGCCCGAAATAAACGCGTTTTTTCAGACAACTGAATCTACTTGTAACAGCAAGGCTCAGAAGTGCCCACACACTCAGCCCTTAACCCCAGTGTGCAGAAAGGGTCAAAACGTGTTTTTCAGCAGAAATAAACATGTTTCTACAAGTTTGGTCAACCCCATGTAAGTTATGGGGCAGTAACAAGACACTTTTCAAAACGTGTTTTTCAGCCCGAAATAAACGCGTTTTTTCAGACAGCAGAATCTCAGTGTAACTGCTAGGCTCAGAAGAGCCCACACACTCAGCTCTTAACCCCAGTGTGCAGAAAGGGTCAAAACGTGTTTTTCAGCAGAAATAAACATGTTTCTGCAAGTTTGGTCAACCCCATGTAAGTTATGGGGCAGTAACATCACACTTTTCAAAACGTGTTTTTCAGCCCGAAATAAACGCGTTTTTTTCAGACAACTGAATTCCCATGTAACAGCAAGGCTCAGAAGAGCCCACACACTCAGCCCTTAACCCCAGTGTACAGAGAGTGTCAAAATGTGTTTTTCAGCAGAAATAAACATGTTTCTGCAAGTTTGGTCAACCCCATGTAAGTTATGGGGCAGTAACATCACACTTTTCAAAACGTGTTTTTCAGCCCGAAATAAACGCGTTTTTTCAGACAACTGAATCTCCTTGTAATAGCAAGGCTCAGAAGAGCCCACACACTCAGCCCTTAACCCCAGTGTGCAGAAAGGGTCAAAACGTGTTTTTCAGCAGAAATAAACATGTTTCTGCAAGTTTGGTCAACCCCATGTAAGTTATGGGGCAGTAACAAGACACTTTTCAAAACGTGTTTTTCAGCCCGAAATAAACGCGTTTTTTCAGACAACTGAATCTCCTTGTAATAGCAAGGCTCAGAAGAGCCCACACACTCAGCCCTTAACCCCAGTGTGCAGAAAGGGTCAAAACGTGTTTTTCAGCAGAAATAAACATGTTTCTGCAAGTTTGGTCAACCCCATATAAGTTATGGGGCAGTAACATCACACTTTTCAAAACGTGTTTTTCAGCCCGAAATAAACGCGTTTTTTCAGACAACTGAATCTCCTTGTAACAGCAAGGCTCAGAAGAGCCCACACACTCAGCCCTTAACCCCAGTGTGCAGAAAGGGTCAAAACGTGTTTTTCAGCAGAAATAAACATGTTTCTGCAAGTTTGGTCAACCCCATGTAAGTTATGGGGCAGTAACATCACACTTTTCAAAACGTGTTTTTCAGCCCGAAATAAACGCGTTTTTTCAGACAGCTGAATCTACTTGTAACAGCAAGGCTCAGAAGTGCCCACACACTCAGCCCTTAACCCCAGTGTGCAGAAAGGGTCAAAACGTGTTTTTCAGCAGAAATAAACATGTTTCTGCAAGTTTGGTCAACCCCATATAAGTTATGGGGCAGTAACATCACACTTTTCAAAACGTGTTTTTCAGCCCGAAATAAACGCGTTTTTTCAGACAACTGAATCTACTTGTAACAGCAAGGCTCAGAAGTGCCCACACACTCAGCCCTTAACCCCAGTGTGCAGAAAGGGTCAAAACGTGTTTTTCAGCAGAAATAAACATGTTTCTGCAAGTTTGGTCAACCCCATGTAAGTTATGGGGCAGTAACATCACACTTTTCAAAACGTGTTTTTCAGCCCGAAATAAACGCGTTTTTTCAGACAACTGAATCTCCTTGTAATAGCAAGGCTCAGAAGAGCCCACACACTCAGCCCTTAACCCCAGTGTACAGAAAGTGTCAAAATGTGTTTTTCAGCAGAAATAAACATGTTTCTGCAAGTTTGGTCAACCCCATGTAAGTTATGGGGCAGTAACATCACACTTTTCAAAACGTGTTTTTCAGCCCGAAATAAACGCGTTTTTTCAGACAACTGAATCTACTTGTAACAGCAAGGCTCAGAAGAGCCCACACACTGAGCCCTTAACCCCAGTGTACAGAAAGTGTCAAAATGTGTTTTTCAGCAGAAATAAACATGTTTCTGCAAGTTTGGTCAACCCCATGTAAGTTATGGGGCAGTAACATCACACTTTTCAAAACGTGTTTTTGAGCCCGAAATAAACGCGTTTTTTCAGACAACTGAATCTACTTGTAACAGCAAGGCTCAGAAGTGCCCACACACTCAGCCCTTAACCCCAGTGTGCAGAAAGGGTCAAAACGTGTTTTTCAGCAGAAATAAACATGTTTCTACAAGTTTGGTCAACCCCATGTAAGTTATGGGGCAGTAACAAGACACTTTTCAAAACGTGTTTTTCAGCCCGAAATAAACGCGTTTTTTCAGACAGCAGAATCTCAGTGTAACTGCTAGGCTCAGAAGAGCCCACACACTCAGCTCTTAACCCCAGTGTGCAGAAAGGGTCAAAACGTGTTTTTCAGCAGAAATAAACATGTTTCTGCAAGTTTGGTCAACCCCATGTAAGTTATGGGGCAGTAACATCACACTTTTCAAAACGTGTTTTTCAGCCCGAAATAAACGCGTTTTTTTCAGACAACTGAATTCCCATGTAACAGCAAGGCTCAGAAGAGCCCACACACTCAGCCCTTAACCCCAGTGTACAGAAAGTGTCAAAATGTGTTTTTCAGCAGAAATAAACATGTTTCTTCAAGTTTGGTCAACCCCATGTAAGTTATGGGGCAGTAACATCACACTTTTCAAAACGTGTTTTTCAGCCCGAAATAAACGCGTTTTTTCAGACAACTGAATCTACTTGTAACAGCAAGGCTCAGAAGTGCCCACACACTCAGCCCTTAACCCCAGTGTGCAGAAAGGGTCAAAACGTGTTTTTCAGCAGAAATAAACATGTTTCTGCAAGTTTGGTCAACCCCATGAAAGTTATGGGGCAGTAACATCACACTTTTCAAAACGTGTTTTTCAGCCCGAAATAAACGCGTTTTTTCAGACAACTGAATCTCCTTGTAATAGCAAGGCTCAGAAGAGCCCACACACTCAGCCCTTAACCCCAGTGTACAGAAAGTGTCAAAACATGTTTTTCAGCAGAAATAAACATGTTTCTGCAAGTTTGGTCAACCCCATGTAAGTTATGGGGCAGTAACAAGACACTTTTCAAAACGTGTTTTTCAGCCCGAAATAAACGCGTTTTTTCAGACAACTGAATCTCCTTGTAATAGCAAGGCTCAGAAGAGCCCACACACTCAGCCCTTAACCCCAGTGTGCAGAAAGGGTCAAAACGTGTTTTTCAGCAGAAATAAACATGTTTCTGCAAGTTTGGTCAACCCCATATAAGTTATGGGGCAGTAACATCACACTTTTCAAAACGTGTTTTTCAGCCCGAAATAAACGCGTTTTTTTCAGACAACTGAATTCCCATGTAACAGCAAGGCTCAGAAGAGCCCACACACTCAGCCCTTAACCCCAGTGTACAGAAAGTGTCAAAATGTGTTTTTCAGCAGAAATAAACATGTTTCTGCAAGTTTGGTCAACCCCATGTAAGTTATGGGGCAGTAACATCACACTTTTCAAAACGTGTTTTTCAGCCCGAAATAAACGCGTTTTTTCTGACAACTGAATCTACTTGTAACAGCAAGGCTCAGAAGTGCCCACACACTCAGCCCTTAACCCCAGTGTGCAGAAAGGGTCAAAACGTGTTTTTCAGCAGAAATAAACATGTTTCTGCAAGTTTGGTCAACCCCATGTAAGTTATGGGGCAGTAACAAGACACTTTTCAAAACGTGTTTTTCAGCCCGAAATAAACGCGTTTTTTCAGGCAACTGAATCTACTTGTAACAGCAAGGCTCAGAAGTGCCCACACACTCAGCCCTTAACCCCAGTGTGCAGAAAGGGTCAAAACGTGTTTTTCAGCAGAAATAAACATGTTTCTGCAAGTTTGGTCAACCCCATGTAAGTTATGGGGCAGTAACATCACACTTTTCAAAACGTGTTTTTCAGCCCGAAATAAACGCGTTTTTTCAGACAACTGAATCTCCTTGTAATAGCAAGGCTCAGAAGAGCCCACACACTCAGCCCTTAACCCCAGTGTACAGAAAGTGTCAAAATGTGTTTTTCAGCAGAAATAAACATGTTTCTGCAAGTTTGGTCAACCCCATGTAAGTTATGGGGCAGTAACATCACACTTTTCAAAACGTGTTTTTCAGCCCGAAATAAACGCGTTTTTTCAGACAACTGAATCTACTTGTAACAGCAAGGCTCAGAAGAGCCCACACACTGAGCCCTTAACCCCAGTGTACAGAAAGTGTCAAAACGTGTTTTTCAGCAGAAATAAACATGTTTCTGCAAGTTTGGTCAACCCCATGTAAGTTATGGGGCAGTATCATCACACTTTTCAAAACGTGTTTTTGAGCCCGAAATAAACGCGTTTTTTCAGACAACTGAATCTACTTGTAACAGCAAGGCTCAGAAGTGCCCACACACTCAGCCCTTAACCCCAGTGTGCAGAAAGGGTCAAAACGTGTTTTTCAGCAGAAATAAACATGTTTCTACAAGTTTGGTCAACCCCATGTAAGTTATGGGGCAGTAACAAGACACTTTTCAAAACGTGTTTTTCAGCCCGAAATAAACGCGTTTTTTCAGACAGCAGAATCTCAGTGTAACTGCTAGGCTCAGAAGAGCCCACACACTCAGCTCTTAACCCCAGTGTGCAGAAAGGGTCAAAACGTGTTTTTCAGCAGAAATAAACATGTTTCTGCAAGTTTGGTCAACCCCATGTAAGTTATGGGGCAGTAACATCACACTTTTCAAAACGTGTTTTTCAGCCCGAAATAAACGCGTTTTTTTCAGACAACTGAATTCCCATGTAACAGCAAGGCTCAGAAGAGCCCACACACTCAGCCCTTAACCCCAGTGTACAGAGAGTGTCAAAATGTGTTTTTCAGCAGAAATAAACATGTTTCTGCAAGTTTGGTCAACCCCATGTAAGTTATGGGGCAGTAACATCACACTTTTCAAAACGTGTTTTTCAGCCCGAAATAAACGCGTTTTTTCAGACAACTGAATCTACTTGTAACAGCAAGGCTCAGAAGTGCCCACACACTCAGCCCTTAACCCCAGTGTGCAGAAAGGGTCAAAACGTGTTTTTCAGCAGAAATAAACATGTTTCTGCAAGTTTGGTCAACCCCATGAAAGTTATGGGGCAGTAACATCACACTTTTCAAAACGTGTTTTTCAGCCCGAAATAAACGCGTTTTTTCAGACAACTGAATCTCCTTGTAATAGCAAGGCTCAGAAGAGCCCACACACTCAGCCCTTAACCCCAGTGTACAGAAAGTGTCAAAACATGTTTTTCAGCAGAAATAAACATGTTTCTGCAAGTTTGGTCAACCCCATGTAAGTTATGGGGCAGTAACAAGACACTTTTCAAAACGTGTTTTTCAGCCCGAAATAAACGCGTTTTTTCAGACAACTGAATCTCCTTGTAATAGCAAGGCTCAGAAGAGCCCACACACTCAGCCCTTAACCCCAGTGTACAGAAAGTGTCAAAACGTGTTTTTCAGCAGAAATAAACATGTTTCTGCAAGTTTGGTCAACCCCATGTAAGTTATGGGGCAGTAACAAGACACTTTTCAAAACTTGTTTTTCAGCCCGAAATAAACGCGTTTTTTCAGACAACTGAATCTCCTTGTAATAGCAAGGCTCAGAAGAGCCCACACACTCAGCCCTTAACCCCAGTGTGCAGAAAGGGTCAAAACGTGTTTTTCAGCAGAAATAAACATGTTTCTGCAAGTTTGGTCAACCCCATGAAAGTTATGGGGCAGTAACATCACACTTTTCAAAACGTGTTTTTCAGCCCGAAATAAACGCGTTTTTTCAGACAACTGAATCTACTTGTAACAGCAAGGCTCAGAAGTGCCCACACACTCAGCCCTTAACCCCAGTGTGCAGAAAGGGTCAAAACGTGTTTTTCAGCAGAAATAAACATGTTTCTGCAAGTTTGGTCAACCCCATGAAAGTTATGGGGCAGTAACATCACACTTTTCAAAACGTGTTTTTCAGCCCGAAATAAACGCGTTTTTTCAGACAACTGAATCTCCTTGTAATAGCAAGGCTCAGAAGAGCCCACACACTCAGCCCTTAACCCCAGTGTACAGAAAGTGTCAAAACATGTTTTTCAGCAGAAATAAACATGTTTCTGCAAGTTTGGTCAACCCCATGTAAGTTATGGGGCAGTAACAAGACACTTTTCAAAACGTGTTTTTCAGCCCGAAATAAACGCGTTTTTCCAGACAACTGAATCTCCTTGTAATAGCAAGGCTCAGAAGAGCCCACACACTCAGCCCTTAACCCCAGTGTGCAGAAAGGGTCAAAACGTGTTTTTCAGCAGAAATAAACATGTTTCTGCAAGTTTGGTCAACCCCATGTAAGTTATGGGGCAGTAACATCACACTTTTCAAAACGTGTTTTTCAGCCCGAAATAAACGCGTTTTTTCAGACAGCTGAATCTACTTGTAACAGCAAGGCTCAGAAGTGCCCACACACTCAGCCCTTAACCCCAGTGTGCAGAAAGGGTCAAAACGTGTTTTTCAGCAGAAATAAACATGTTTCTGCAAGTTTGGTCAACCCCATGTAAGTTATGGGGCAGTAACATCACACTTTTCAAAACGTGTTTTTCAGCCCGAAATAAACGCGTTTTTTCAGACAACTGAATCTACTTGTAACAGCAAGGCTCAGAAGTGCCCACACACTCAGCCCTTAACCCCAGTGTGCAGAAAGGGTCAAAACGTGTTTTTCAGCAGAAATAAACATGTTTCTGCAAGTTTGGTCAACCCCATGAAAGTTATGGGGCAGTAACATCACACTTTTCAAAACGTGTTTTTCAGCCCGAAATAAACGCGTTTTTTCAGACAACTGAATCTCCTTGTAATAGCAAGGCTCAGAAGAGCCCACACACTCAGCCCTTAACCCCAGTGTACAGAAAGTGTCAAAACATGTTTTTCAGCAGAAATAAACATGTTTCTGCAAGTTTGGTCAACCCCATGTAAGTTATGGGGCAGTAACAAGACACTTTTCAAAACGTGTTTTTCAGCCCGAAATAAACGCGTTTTTTCAGACAACTGAATCTCCTTGTAATAGCAAGGCTCAGAAGAGCCCACACACTCAGCCCTTAACCCCAGTGTACAGAAAGTGTCAAAATGTGTTTTTCAGCAGAAATAAACATGTTTCTGCAAGTTTGGTCAACCCCATGTAAGTTATGGGGCAGTAACATCACACTTTTCAAAACGTGTTTTTCAGCCCGAAATAAACGCGTTTTTTCAGACAACTGAATCTACTTGTAACAGCAAGGCTCAGAAGAGCCCACACACTCAGCCATTAATCCCAGTGTACAGAAAGTGTCAAAACGTGTTTTTCAGCAGAAATAAACATGTTTCTGCAAGTTTGGTCAACCCCATGTAAGTTATGGGGCAGTAACATCACACTTTTCAAAACGTGTTTTTGAGCCCGAAATAAACGCGTTTTTTCAGACAACTGAATCTACTTGTAACAGCAAGGCTCAGAAGTGCCCACACACTCAGCCCTTAACCCCAGTGTGCAGAAAGGGTCAAAACGTGTTTTTCAGCAGAAATAAACATGTTTCTGCAAGTTTGGTCAACCCCATGTAAGTTAAGGGGCAGTAACAAGACACTTTTCAAAACGTGTTTTTCAGCCCGAAATAAACGCGTTTTTTCAGACAGCAGAATCTCAGTGTAACTGCTAGGCTCAGAAGAGCCCACACACTCAGCTCTTAACCCCAGTGTGCAGAAAGGGTCAAAACGTGTTTTTCAGCAGAAATAAGCGTTTCTGCAAGTTTGGTCAACCCCATGTAAGTTATGGGGCAGTAACATCACACTTTTCAAAACGTGTTTTTCAGCCCGAAATAAACGCGTTTTTTTCAGACAACTGAATTCCCATGTAACAGCAAGGCTCAGAAGAGCCCACACACTCAGCCCTTAACCCCAGTGTACAGAAAGTGTCAAAATGTGTTTTTCAGCAGAAATAAACATGTTTCTGCAAGTTTGGTCAACCCCATGTAAGTTATGGGGCAGTAACATCACACTTTTCAAAACGTGTTTTTCAGCCCGAAATAAACGCGTTTTTTCAGACAACTGAATCTACTTGTAACAGCAAGGCTCAGAAGTGCCCACACACTCAGCCCTTAACCCCAGTGTGCAGAAAGGGTCAAAACGTGTTTTTCAGCAGAAATAAACATGTTTCTGCAAGTTTGGTCAACCCCATGAAAGTTATGGGGCAGTAACAAGACACTTTTCAAAACGTGTTTTTCAGCCCGAAATAAACGCGTTTTTTCAGACAGCAGAATCTCAGTGTAACTGCTAGGCTCAGAAGAGCCCACACACTCAGCTCTTAACCCCAGTGTGCAGAAAGGGTCAAAACGTGTTTTTCAGCAGAAATAAACATGTTTCTGCAAGTTTGGTCAACCCCATGAAAGTTATGGGGCAGTAACATCACACTTTTCAAAACGTGTTTTTCAGCCCGAAATAAACGCGTTTTTTCAGACAACTGAATCTACTTGTAACAGCAAGGCTCAGAAGTGCCCACACACTCAGCCCTTAACCCCAGTGTGCAGAAAGGGTCAAAACGTGTTTTTCAGCAGAAATAAACATGTTTCTGCAAGTTTGGTCAACCCCATGAAAGTTATGGGGCAGTAACATCACACTTTTCAAAACGTGTTTTTCAGCCCGAAATAAACGCGTTTTTTCAGACAACTGAATCTCCTTGTAATAGCAAGGCTCAGAAGAGCCCACACACTCAGCCCTTAACCCCAGTGTACAGAAAGTGTCAAAACATGTTTTTCAGCAGAAATAAACATGTTTCTGCAAGTTTGGTCAACCCCATGTAAGTTATGGGGCAGTAACAAGACACTTTTCAAAACGTGTTTTTCAGCCCGAAATAAACGCGTTTTTCCAGACAACTGAATCTCCTTGTAATAGCAAGGCTCAGAAGAGCCCACACACTCAGCCCTTAACCCCAGTATGCAGAAAGGGTCAAAATGTGTTTTTCAGCAGAAATAAACATGTTTCTGCAAGTTTGGTCAACCCCATGTAAGTTATGGGGCAGTAACATCACACTTTTCAAAACGTGTTTTTCAGCCCGAAATAAACGCGTTTTTTCAGACAACTGAATCTACTTGTAACAGCAAGGCTCAGAAGTGCCCACACACTCAGCCCTTAACCCCAGTATGCAGAAAGGGTCAAAATGTGTTTTTCAGCAGAAATAAACATGTTTCTGCAAGTTTGGTCAACCCCATGTAAGTTATGGGGCAGTAACATCACACTTTTCAAAACGTGTTTTTCAGCCCGAAATAAACGCGTTTTTTCAGACAACTGAATCTACTTGTAACAGCAAGGCTCAGAAGTGCCCACACACTCAGCCCTTAACCCCAGTGTGCAGAAAGGGTCAAAACGTGTTTTTCAGCAGAAATAAACATGTTTCTGCAAGTTTGGTCAACCCCATGTAAGTTATGGGGCAGTAACAAGACACTTTTCAAAACGTGTTTTTCAGCCCGAAATAAACGCGTTTTTTCAGGCAACTGAATCTACTTGTAACAGCAAGGCTCAGAAGTGCCCACACACTCAGCCCTTAACCCCAGTGTGCAGAAAGGGTCAAAACGTGTTTTTCAGCAGAAATAAACATGTTTCTGCAAGTTTGGTCAACCCCATGTAAGTTATGGGGCAGTAACATCACACTTTTCAAAACGTGTTTTTCAGCCCGAAATAAACGCGTTTTTTCAGACAACTGAATCTCCTTGTAATAGCAAGGCTCAGAAGAGCCCACACACTCAGCCCTTAACCCCAGTGTACAGAAAGTGTCAAAATGTGTTTTTCAGCAGAAATAAACATGTTTCTGCAAGTTTGGTCAACCCCATGTAAGTTATGGGGCAGTAACATCACACTTTTCAAAACGTGTTTTTCAGCCCGAAATAAACGCGTTTTTTCAGACAACTGAATCTACTTGTAACAGCAAGGCTCAGAAGAGCCCACACACTCAGCCATTAATCCCAGTGTACAGAAAGTGTCAAAACGTGTTTTTCAGCAGAAATAAACATGTTTCTGCAAGTTTGGTCAACCCCATGTAAGTTATGGGGCAGTAACATCACACTTTTCAAAACGTGTTTTTGAGCCCGAAATAAACGCGTTTTTTCAGACAACTGAATCTACTTGTAACAGCAAGGCTCAGAAGTGCCCACACACTCAGCCCTTAACCCCAGTGTGCAGAAAGGGTCAAAACGTGTTTTTCAGCAGAAATAAACATGTTTCTGCAAGTTTGGTCAACCCCATGTAAGTTATGGGGCAGTAACAAGACACTTTTCAAAACGTGTTTTTCAGCCCGAAATAAACGCGTTTTTTCAGACAGCAGAATCTCAGTGTAACTGCTAGGCTCAGAAGAGCCCACACACTCAGCTCTTAACCCCAGTGTGCAGAAAGGGTCAAAACGTGTTTTTCAGCAGAAATAAGCGTTTCTGCAAGTTTGGTCAACCCCATGTAAGTTATGGGGCAGTAACATCACACTTTTCAAAACGTGTTTTTCAGCCCGAAATAAACGCGTTTTTTTCAGACAACTGAATTCCCATGTAACAGCAAGGCTCAGAAGAGCCCACACACTCAGCCCTTAACCCCAGTGTACAGAAAGTGTCAAAATGTGTTTTTCAGCAGAAATAAACATGTTTCTGCAAGTTTGGTCAACCCCATGTAAGTTATGGGGCAGTAACATCACACTTTTCAAAACGTGTTTTTCAGCCCGAAATAAACGCGTTTTTTCAGACAACTGAATCTACTTGTAACAGCAAGGCTCAGAAGTGCCCACACACTCAGCCCTTAACCCCAGTGTGCAGAAAGGGTCAAAACGTGTTTTTCAGCAGAAATAAACATGTTTCTGCAAGTTTGGTCAACCCCATGAAAGTTATGGGGCAGTAACAAGACACTTTTCAAAACGTGTTTTTCAGCCCGAAATAAACGCGTTTTTTCAGACAGCAGAATCTCAGTGTAACTGCTAGGCTCAGAAGAGCCCACACACTCAGCTCTTAACCCCAGTGTGCAGAAAGGGTCAAAACGTGTTTTTCAGCAGAAATAAACATGTTTCTGCAAGTTTGGTCAACCCCATGTAAGTTATGGGGCAGTAACAAGACACTTTTCAAAACGTGTTTTTCAGCCCGAAATAAACGCGTTTTTTCAGACAACTGAATCTCCTTGTAATAGCAAGGCTCAGAAGAGCCCACACACTCAGCCCTTAACCCCAGTGTACAGAAAGTGTCAAAACGTGTTTTTCAGCAGAAATAAACATGTTTCTGCAAGTTTGGTCAACCCCATGTAAGTTATGGGGCAGTAACATCACACTTTTCAAAACGTGTTTTTGAGCCCGAAATAAACGCGTTTTTTCAGACAACTGAATCTACTTGTAACAGCAAGGCTCAGAAGTGCCCACACACTCAGCCCTTAACCCCAGTGTGCAGAAAGGTTCAAAACGTGTTTTTCAGCAGAAATAAACATGTTTCTGCAAGTTTGGTCAACCCCATGTAAGTTATGGGGCAGTAACAAGACACTTTTCAAAACGTGTTTTTCAGCCCGAAATAAACGCGTTTTTTCAGGCAACTGAATCTACTTGTAACAGCAAGGCTCAGAAGTGCCCACACACTCAGCCCTTAACCCCAGTGTGCAGAAAGGGTCAAAACGTGTTTTTCAGCAGAAATAAACATGTTTCTGCAAGTTTGGTCAACCCCATGTAAGTTGTGGGGCAGTAACATCACACTTTTCAAAACGTGTTTTTCAGCCCGAAATAAACGCGTTTTTTCAGACAACTGAATCTACTTGTAACAGCAAGGCTCAGAAGTGCCCACACACTCAGCCCTTAACCCCAGTGTGCAGAAAGGGTCAAAACGTGTTTTTCAGCAGAAATAAACATGTTTCTGCAAGTTTGGTCAACCCCATGTAAGTTATGGGGCAGTAACAAGACACTTTTCAAAACGTGTTTTTCAGCCCGAAATAAACGCGTTTTTTTAGACAGCAGAATCTCAGTGTAACTGCTAGGCTCAGAAGAGCCCACACACTCAGCTCTTAACCCCAGTGTGCAGAAAGGGTCAAAACGTGTTTTTCAGCAGAAATAAACATGTTTCTGCAAGTTTGGTCAACCCCATGTAAGTTATGGGGCAGTAACAAGACACTTTTCAAAACGTGTTTTTCAGCCCGAAATAAACGCGTTTTTTCAGACAACTGAATCTCCTTGTAATAGCAAGGCTCAGAAGAGCCCACACACTCAGCCCTTAACCCCAGTGTACAGAAAGTGTCAAAATGTGTTTTTCAGCAGAAATAAACATGTTTCTGCAAGTTTGGTCAACCCCATGTAAGTTATGGGGCAGTAACATCACACTTTTCAAAACGTGTTTTTCAGCCCGAAATAAACGCGTTTTTTCAGGCAACTGAATCTACTTGTAACAGCAAGGCTCAGAAGTGCCCACACACTCAGCCCTTAACCCCAGTGTGCAGAAAGGGTCAAAACGTGTTTTTCAGCAGAAATAAACATGTTTCTGCAAGTTTGGTCAACCCCATGTAAGTTATGGGGCAGTAACAAGACACTTTTCAAAACGTGTTTTTCAGCCCGAAATAAACGCGTTTTTTCAGACAACTGAATCTCCTTGTAATAGCAAGGCTCAGAAGAGCCCACACACTCAGCCCTTAACCCCAGTGTACAGAAAGTGTCAAAACGTGTTTTTCAGCAGAAATAAACATGTTTCTGCAAGTTTGGTCAACCCCATGTAAGTTATGGGGCAGTAACATCACACTTTTCAAAACGTGTTTTTGAGCCCGAAATAAACGCGTTTTTTCAGACAACTGAATCTACTTGTAACAGCAAGGCTCAGAAGTGCCCACACACTCAGCCCTTAACCCCAGTGTGCAGAAAGGGTCAAAACGTGTTTTTCAGCAGAAATAAACATGTTTCTGCAAGTTTGGTCAACCCCATGTAAGTTATGGGGCAGTAACAAGACACTTTTCAAAACGTGTTTTTCAGCCCGAAATAAACGCGTTTTTTCAGACAACTGAATCTCCTTGTAATAGCAAGGCTCAGAAGAGCCCACACACTCAGCCCTTAACCCCAGTGTGCAGAAAGGGTCAAAACGTGTTTTTCAGCAGAAATAAACATGTTTCTGCAAGTTTGGTCAACCCCATGTAAGTTGTGGGGCAGTAACATCACACTTTTCAAAACGTGTTTTTCAGCCCGAAATAAACGCGTTTTTTCAGACAACTGAATCTACTTGTAACAGCAAGGCTCAGAAGTGCCCACACACTCAGCCCTTAACCCCAGTGTGCAGAAAGTGTCAAAACGTGTTTTTCAGCAGAAATAAACATGTTTCTGCAAGTTTGGTCAACCCCATGTAAGTTATGGGGCAGTAACAAGACACTTTTCAAAACGTGTTTTTCAGCCCGAAATAAACGCGTTTTTTTAGACAGCAGAATCTCAGTGTAACTGCTAGGCTCAGAAGAGCCCACACACTCAGCTCTTAACCCCAGTGTGCAGAAAGGGTCAAAACGTGTTTTTCAGCAGAAATAAACATGTTTCTGCAAGTTTGGTCAACCCCATGTAAGTTATGGGGCAGTAACAAGACACTTTTCAAAACGTGTTTTTCAGCCCGAAATAAACGCGTTTTTTCAGACAACTGAATCTCCTTGTAATAGCAAGGCTCAGAAGAGCCCACACACTCAGCCCTTAACCCCAGTGTACAGAAAGTGTCAAAATGTGTTTTTCAGCAGAAATAAACATGTTTCTGCAAGTTTGGTCAACCCCATGTAAGTTATGGGGCAGTAACATCACACTTTTCAAAACGTGTTTTTCAGCCCGAAATAAACGCGTTTTTTCAGGCAACTGAATCTACTTGTAACAGCAAGGCTCAGAAGTGCCCACACACTCAGCCCTTAACCCCAGTGTGCAGAAAGGGTCAAAACGTGTTTTTCAGCAGAAATAAACATGTTTCTGCAAGTTTGGTCAACCCCATGTAAGTTATGGGGCAGTAACAAGACACTTTTCAAAACGTGTTTTTCAGCCCGAAATAAACGCGTTTTTTCAGACAACTGAATCTCCTTGTAATAGCAAGGCTCAGAAGAGCCCACACACTCAGCCCTTAACCCCAGTGTACAGAAAGTGTCAAAACGTGTTTTTCAGCAGAAATAAACATGTTTCTGCAAGTTTGGTCAACCCCATGTAAGTTATGGGGCAGTAACATCACACTTTTCAAAACGTGTTTTTGAGCCCGAAATAAACGCGTTTTTTCAGACAACTGAATCTACTTGTAACAGCAAGGCTCAGAAGTGCCCACACACTCAGCCCTTAACCCCAGTGTGCAGAAAGGGTCAAAACGTGTTTTTCAGCAGAAATAAACATGTTTCTGCAAGTTTGGTCAACCCCATGTAAGTTATGGGGCAGTAACAAGACACTTTTCAAAACGTGTTTTTCAGCCCGAAATAAACGCGTTTTTTCAGACAACTGAATCTCCTTGTAATAGCAAGGCTCAGAAGAGCCCACACACTCAGCCCTTAACCCCAGTGTGCAGAAAGGGTCAAAACGTGTTTTTCAGCAGAAATAAACATGTTTCTGCAAGTTTGGTCAACCCCATGTAAGTTATGGGGCAGTAACATCACACTTTTCAAAACGTGTTTTTCAGCCCGAAATAAACGCGTTTTTTCAGACAACTGAATCTACTTGTAACAGCAAGGCTCAGAAGAGCCCACACACTGAGCCCTTAACCCCAGTGTACAGAAAGTGTCAAAACGTGTTTTTCAGCAGAAATAAACATGTTTCTGCAAGTTTGGTCAACCCCATGTAAGTTATGGGGCAGTAACATCACACTTTTCAAAACGTGTTTTTCAGCCCGAAATAAACGCGTTTTTTCAGACAACTGAATCTACTTGTAACAGCAAGGCTCAGAAGAGCCCACACACTGAGCCCTTAACCCCAGTGTACAGAAAGTGTCAAAATGTGTTTTTCAGCAGAAATAAACATGTTTCTGCAAGTTTGGTCAACCCCATGTAAGTTATGGGGCAGTAACAAGACACTTTTCAAAACGTGTTTTTCAGCCCGAAATAAACGCGTTTTTTTAGACAGCAGAATCTCAGTGTAACTGCTAGGCTCAGAAGAGCCCACACACTCAGCTCTTAACCCCAGTGTGCAGAAAGGGTCAAAACGTGTTTTTCAGCAGAAATAAACATGTTTCTGCAAGTTTGGTCAACCCCATGTAAGTTATGGGGCAGTAACAAGACACTTTTCAAAACGTGTTTTTCAGCCCGAAATAAACGCGTTTTTTCAGACAACTGAATCTCCTTGTAATAGCAAGGCTCAGAAGAGCCCACACACTCAGCCCTTAACCCCAGTGTACAGAAAGTGTCAAAATGTGTTTTTCAGCAGAAATAAACATGTTTCTGCAAGTTTGGTCAACCCCATGTAAGTTATGGGGCAGTAACATCACACTTTTCAAAACGTGTTTTTCAGCCCGAAATAAACGCGTTTTTTCAGGCAACTGAATCTACTTGTAACAGCAAGGCTCAGAAGTGCCCACACACTCAGCCCTTAACCCCAGTGTGCAGAAAGGGTCAAAACGTGTTTTTCAGCAGAAATAAACATGTTTCTGCAAGTTTGGTCAACCCCATGTAAGTTATGGGGCAGTAACAAGACACTTTTCAAAACGTGTTTTTCAGCCCGAAATAAACGCGTTTTTTCAGACAACTGAATCTCCTTGTAATAGCAAGGCTCAGAAGAGCCCACACACTCAGCCCTTAACCCCAGTGTACAGAAAGTGTCAAAACGTGTTTTTCAGCAGAAATAAACATGTTTCTGCAAGTTTGGTCAACCCCATGTAAGTTATGGGGCAGTAACATCACACTTTTCAAAACGTGTTTTTGAGCCCGAAATAAACGCGTTTTTTCAGACAACTGAATCTACTTGTAACAGCAAGGCTCAGAAGTGCCCACACACTCAGCCCTTAACCCCAGTGTGCAGAAAGGGTCAAAACGTGTTTTTCAGCAGAAATAAACATGTTTCTGCAAGTTTGGTCAACCCCATGTAAGTTATGGGGCAGTAACAAGACACTTTTCAAAACGTGTTTTTCAGCCCGAAATAAACGCGTTTTTTCAGACAACTGAATCTCCTTGTAATAGCAAGGCTCAGAAGAGCCCACACACTCAGCCCTTAACCCCAGTGTGCAGAAAGGGTCAAAACGTGTTTTTCAGCAGAAATAAACATGTTTCTGCAAGTTTGGTCAACCCCATGTAAGTTATGGGGCAGTAACATCACACTTTTCAAAACGTGTTTTTCAGCCCGAAATAAACGCGTTTTTTCAGACAACTGAATCTACTTGTAACAGCAAGGCTCAGAAGAGCCCACACACTGAGCCCTTAACCCCAGTGTACAGAAAGTGTCAAAACGTGTTTTTCAGCAGAAATAAACATGTTTCTGCAAGTTTGGTCAACCCCATGTAAGTTATGGGGCAGTAACATCACACTTTTCAAAACGTGTTTTTCAGCCCGAAATAAACGCGTTTTTTCAGACAACTGAATCTACTTGTAACAGCAAGGCTCAGAAGAGCCCACACACTGAGCCCTTAACCCCAGTGTACAGAAAGTGTCAAAATGTGTTTTTCAGCAGAAATAAACATGTTTCTGCAAGTTTGGTCAACCCCATGTAAGTTATGGGGCAGTAACATCACACTTTTCAAAACGTGTTTTTGAGCCCGAAATAAACGCGTTTTTTCAGACAACTGAATCTACTTGTAACAGCAAGGCTCAGAAGTGCCCACACACTCAGCCCTTAACCCCAGTGTGCAGAAAGGGTCAAAACGTGTTTTTCAGCGGAAATAAACATGTTTCTACAAGTTTGGTCAACCCCATGTAAGTTATGGGGCAGTAACAAGACACTTTTCAAAACGTGTTTTTCAGCCCGAAATAAACGCGTTTTTTCAGACAGCAGAATCTCAGTGTAACTGCTAGGCTCAGAAGAGCCCACACACTCAGCTCTTAACCCCAGTGTGCAGAAAGGGTCAAAACGTGTTTTTCAGCAGAAATAAACATGTTTCTGCAAGTTTGGTCAACCCCATGTAAGTTATGGGGCAGTAACATCACACTTTTCAAAACGTGTTTTTCAGCCCGAAATAAACGCGTTTTTTTCAGACAACTGAATTCCCATGTAACAGCAAGGCTCAGAAGAGCCCACACACTCAGCCCTTAACCCCAGTGTACAGAAAGTGTCAAAATGTGTTTTTCAGCAGAAATAAACATGTTTCTGCAAGTTTGGTCAACCCCATGTAAGTTATGGGGCAGTAACATCACACTTTTCAAAACGTGTTTTTCAGCCCGAAATAAACGCGTTTTTTCAGACAACTGAATCTCCTTGTAATAGCAAGGCTCAGAAGAGCCCACACACTCAGCCCTTAACCCCAGTGTGCAGAAAGGGTCAAAACGTGTTTTTCAGCAGAAATAAACATGTTTCTGCAAGTTTGGTCAACCCCATGTAAGTTATGGGGCAGTAACAAGACACTTTTCAAAACGTGTTTTTCAGCCCGAAATAAACGCGTTTTTTCAGACAACTGAATCTCCTTGTAATAGCAAGGCTCAGAAGAGCCCACACACTCAGCCCTTAACCCCAGTGTGCAGAAAGGGTCAAAACGTGTTTTTCAGCAGAAATAAACATGTTTCTGCAAGTTTGGTCAACCCCATATAAGTTATGGGGCAGTAACATCACACTTTTCAAAACGTGTTTTTCAGCCCGAAATAAACGCGTTTTTTCAGACAACTGAATCTCCTTGTAACAGCAAGGCTCAGAAGAGCCCACACACTCAGCCCTTAACCCCAGTGTGCAGAAAGGGTCAAAACGTGTTTTTCAGCAGAAATAAACATGTTTCTGCAAGTTTGGTCAACCCCATGTAAGTTATGGGGCAGTAACATCACACTTTTCAAAACGTGTTTTTCAGCCCGAAATAAACGCGTTTTTTCAGACAGCTGAATCTACTTGTAACAGCAAGGCTCAGAAGTGCCCACACACTCAGCCCTTAACCCCAGTGTGCAGAAAGGGTCAAAACGTGTTTTTCAGCAGAAATAAACATGTTTCTGCAAGTTTGGTCAACCCCATATAAGTTATGGGGCAGTAACATCACACTTTTCAAAACGTGTTTTTCAGCCCGAAATAAACGCGTTTTTTCAGACAACTGAATCTACTTGTAACAGCAAGGCTCAGAAGTGCCCACACACTCAGCCCTTAACCCCAGTGTGCAGAAAGGGTCAAAACGTGTTTTTCAGCAGAAATAAACATGTTTCTGCAAGTTTGGTCAACCCCATGTAAGTTATGGGGCAGTAACATCACACTTTTCAAAACGTGTTTTTCAGCCCGAAATAAACGCGTTTTTTCAGACAACTGAATCTCCTTGTAATAGCAAGGCTCAGAAGAGCCCACACACTCAGCCCTTAACCCCAGTGTGCAGAAAGTGTCAAAATGTGTTTTTCAGCAGAAATAAACATGTTTTTGCAAGTTTGGTCAACCCCATGTAAGTTATGGGGCAGTAACATCACACTTTTCAAAACGTGTTTTTCAGCCCGAAATAAACGCGTTTTTTCAGACAACTGAATCTACTTGTAACAGCAAGGCTCAGAAGAGCCCACACACTGAGCCCTTAACCCCAGTGTACAGAAAGTGTCAAAATGTGTTTTTCAGCAGAAATAAACATGTTTCTGCAAGTTTGGTCAACCCCATGTAAGTTATGGGGCAGTAACATCACACTTTTCAAAACGTGTTTTTGAGCCCGAAATAAACGCGTTTTTTCAGACAACTGAATCTACTTGTAACAGCAAGGCTCAGAAGTGCCCACACACTCAGCCCTTAACCCCAGTGTGCAGAAAGGGTCAAAACGTGTTTTTCAGCAGAAATAAACATGTTTCTACAAGTTTGGTCAACCCCATGTTAGTTATGGGGCAGTAACAAGACACTTTTCAAAACGTGTTTTTCAGCCCGAAATAAACGCGTTTTTTCAGACAGCAGAATCTCAGTGTAACTGCTAGGCTCAGAAGAGCCCACACACTCAGCTCTTAACCCCAGTGTGCAGAAAGGGTCAAAACGTGTTTTTCAGCAGAAATAAACATGTTTCTGCAAGTTTGGTCAACCCCATGTAAGTTATGGGGCAGTAACATCACACTTTTCAAAACGTGTTTTTCAGCCCGAAATAAACGCGTTTTTTTCAGACAACTGAATTCCCATGTAACAGCAAGGCTCAGAAGAGCCCACACACTCAGCCCTTAACCCCAGTGTACAGAAAGTGTCAAAATGTGTTTTTCAGCAGAAATAAACATGTTTCTGCAAGTTTGGTCAACCCCATGTAAGTTATGGGGCAGTAACATCACACTTTTCAAAACGTGTTTTTCAGCCCGAAATAAACGCGTTTTTTCAGACAACTGAATCTACTTGTAACAGCAAGGCTCAGAAGTGCCCACACACTCAGCCCTTAACCCCAGTGTGCAGAAAGGGTCAAAACGTGTTTTTCAGCAGAAATAAACATGTTTCTGCAAGTTTGGTCAACCCCATGAAAGTTATGGGGCAGTAACATCACACTTTTCAAAACGTGTTTTTCAGCCCGAAATAAACGCGTTTTTTCAGACAACTGAATCTCCTTGTAATAGCAAGGCTCAGAAGAGCCCACACACTCAGCCCTTAACCCCAGTGTACAGAAAGTGTCAAAACATGTTTTTCAGCAGAAATAAACATGTTTCTGCAAGTTTGGTCAACCCCATGTAAGTTATGGTGCAGTAACAAGACACTTTTCAAAACGTGTTTTTCAGCCCGAAATAAACGCGTTTTTTCAGACAACTGAATCTCCTTGTAATAGCAAGGCTCAGAAGAGCCCACACACTCAGCCCTTAACCCCAGTGTGCAGAAAGGGTCAAAACGTGTTTTTCAGCAGAAATAAACATGTTTCTGCAAGTTTGGTCAACCCCATATAAGTTATGGGGCAGTAACATCACACTTTTCAAAACGTGTTTTTCAGCCCGAAATAAACGCGTTTTTTTCAGACAACTGAATTCCCATGTAACAGCAAGGCTCAGAAGAGCCCACACACTCAGCCCTTAACCCCAGTGTGCAGAAAGGGTCAAAACGTGTTTTTCAGCAGAAATAAACATGTTTCTGCAAGTTTGGTCAACCCCATGTAAGTTATGGGGCAGTAACAAGACACTTTTCAAAACGTGTTTTTCAGCCCGAAATAAACGCGTTTTTTCAGACAGCAGAATCTCAGTGTAACTGCTAGGCTCAGAAGAGCCCACACACTCAGCTCTTAACCCCAGTGTGCAGAAAGGGTCAAAACGTGTTTTTCAGCAGAAATAAACATGTTTCTGCAAGTTTGGTCAACCCCATGTAAGTTATGGGGCAGTAACATCACACTTTTCAAAACGTGTTTTTCAGCCCGAAATAAACGCGTTTTTTTCAGACAACTGAATTCCCATGTAACAGCAAGGCTCAGAAGAGCCCACACACTCAGCCCTTAACCCCAGTGTACAGAAAGTGTCAAAATGTGTTTTTCAGCAGAAATAAACATGTTTCTGCAAGTTTGGTCAACCCCATGTAAGTTATGGGGCAGTAACATCACACTTTTCAAAACGTGTTTTTCAGCCCGAAATAAACGCGTTTTTTCAGACAACTGAATCTCCTTGTAATAGCAAGGCTCAGAAGAGCCCACACACTCAGCCCTTAACCCCAGTGTGCAGAAAGGGTCAAAACGTGTTTTTCAGCAGAAATAAACATGTTTCTGCAAGTTTGGTCAACCCCATGTAAGTTATGGGGCAGTAACAAGACACTTTTCAAAACGTGTTTTTCAGCCCGAAATAAACGCGTTTTTTCAGACAACTGAATCTCCTTGTAATAGCAAGGCTCAGAAGAGCCCACACACTCAGCCCTTAACCCCAGTGTGCAGAAAGGGTCAAAACGTGTTTTTCAGCAGAAATAAACATGTTTCTGCAAGTTTGGTCAACCCCATATAAGTTATGGGGCAGTAACATCACACTTTTCAAAACGTGTTTTTCAGCCCGAAATAAACGCGTTTTTTCAGACAACTGAATCTCCTTGTAACAGCAAGGCTCAGAAGAGCCCACACACTCAGCCCTTAACCCCAGTGTGCAGAAAGGGTCAAAACGTGTTTTTCAGCAGAAATAAACATGTTTCTGCAAGTTTGGTCAACCCCATGTAAGTTATGGGGCAGTAACATCACACTTTTCAGAACGTGTTTTTCAGCCCGAAATAAACGCGTTTTTTCAGACAGCTGAATCTACTTGTAACAGCAAGGCTCAGAAGTGCCCACACACTCAGCCCTTAACCCCAGTGTGCAGAAAGGGTCAAAACGTGTTTTTCAGCAGAAATAAACATGTTTCTGCAAGTTTGGTCAACCCCATATAAGTTATGGGGCAGTAACATCACACTTTTCAAAACGTGTTTTTCAGCCCGAAATAAACGCGTTTTTTCAGACAACTGAATCTACTTGTAACAGCAAGGCTCAGAAGTGCCCACACACTCAGCCCTTAACCCCAGTGTGCAGAAAGGGTCAAAACGTGTTTTTCAGCAGAAATAAACATGTTTCTGCAAGTTTGGTCAACCCCATGTAAGTTATGGGGCAGTAACATCACACTTTTCAAAACGTGTTTTTCAGCCCGAAATAAACGCGTTTTTTCAGACAACTGAATCTCCTTGTAATAGCAAGGCTCAGAAGAGCCCACACACTCAGCCCTTAACCCCAGTGTGCAGAAAGTGTCAAAATGTGTTTTTCAGCAGAAATAAACATGTTTTTGCAAGTTTGGTCAACCCCATGTAAGTTATGGGGCAGTAACATCACACTTTTCAAAACGTGTTTTTCAGCCCGAAATAAACGCGTTTTTTCAGACAACTGAATCTACTTGTAACAGCAAGGCTCAGAAGAGCCCACACACTGAGCCCTTAACCCCAGTGTACAGAAAGTGTCAAAATGTGTTTTTCAGCAGAAATAAACATGTTTCTGCAAGTTTGGTCAACCCCATGTAAGTTATGGGGCAGTAACATCACACTTTTCAAAACGTGTTTTTGAGCCCGAAATAAACGCGTTTTTTCAGACAACTGAATCTACTTGTAACAGCAAGGCTCAGAAGTGCCCACACACTCAGCCCTTAACCCCAGTGTGCAGAAAGGGTCAAAACGTGTTTTTCAGCAGAAATAAACATGTTTCTACAAGTTTGGTCAACCCCATGTTAGTTATGGGGCAGTAACAAGACACTTTTCAAAACGTGTTTTTCAGCCCGAAATAAACGCGTTTTTTCAGACAGCAGAATCTCAGTGTAACTGCTAGGCTCAGAAGAGCCCACACACTCAGCTCTTAACCCCAGTGTGCAGAAAGGGTCAAAACGTGTTTTTCAGCAGAAATAAACATGTTTCTGCAAGTTTGGTCAACCCCATGTAAGTTATGGGGCAGTAACATCACACTTTTCAAAACGTGTTTTTCAGCCCGAAATAAACGCGTTTTTTTCAGACAACTGAATTCCCATGTAACAGCAAGGCTCAGAAGAGCCCACACACTCAGCCCTTAACCCCAGTGTACAGAAAGTGTCAAAATGTGTTTTTCAGCAGAAATAAACATGTTTCTGCAAGTTTGGTCAACCCCATGTAAGTTATGGGGCAGTAACATCACACTTTTCAAAACGTGTTTTTCAGCCCGAAATAAACGCGTTTTTTCAGACAACTGAATCTACTTGTAACAGCAAGGCTCAGAAGTGCCCACACACTCAGCCCTTAACCCCAGTGTGCAGAAAGGGTCAAAACGTGTTTTTCAGCAGAAATAAACATGTTTCTGCAAGTTTGGTCAACCCCATGAAAGTTATGGGGCAGTAACATCACACTTTTCAAAACGTGTTTTTCAGCCCGAAATAAACGCGTTTTTTCAGACAACTGAATCTCCTTGTAATAGCAAGGCTCAGAAGAGCCCACACACTCAGCCCTTAACCCCAGTGTACAGAAAGTGTCAAAACATGTTTTTCAGCAGAAATAAACATGTTTCTGCAAGTTTGGTCAACCCCATGTAAGTTATGGTGCAGTAACAAGACACTTTTCAAAACGTGTTTTTCAGCCCGAAATAAACGCGTTTTTTCAGACAACTGAATCTCCTTGTAATAGCAAGGCTCAGAAGAGCCCACACACTCAGCCCTTAACCCCAGTGTGCAGAAAGGGTCAAAACGTGTTTTTCAGCAGAAATAAACATGTTTCTGCAAGTTTGGTCAACCCCATATAAGTTATGGGGCAGTAACATCACACTTTTCAAAACGTGTTTTTCAGCCCGAAATAAACGCGTTTTTTTCAGACAACTGAATTCCCATGTAACAGCAAGGCTCAGAAGAGCCCACACACTCAGCCCTTAACCCCAGTGTACAGAAAGTGTCAAAATGTGTTTTTCAGCAGAAATAAACATGTTTCTGCAAGTTTGGTCAACCCCATGTAAGTTATGGGGCAGTAACATCACACTTTTCAAAACGTGTTTTTCAGCCCGAAATAAACGCGTTTTTTCAGACAACTGAATCTACTTGTAACAGCAAGGCTCAGAAGTGCCCACACACTCAGCCCTTAACCCCAGTGTGCAGAAAGGGTCAAAACGTGTTTTTCAGCAGAAATAAACATGTTTCTGCAAGTTTGGTCAACCCCATGTAAGTTATGGGGCAGTAACAAGACACTTTTCAAAACGTGTTTTTCAGCCCGAAATAAACGCGTTTTTTCAGGCAACTGAATCTACTTGTAACAGCAAGGCTCAGAAGTGCCCACACACTCAGCCCTTAACCCCAGTGTGCAGAAAGGGTCAAAACGTGTTTTTCAGCAGAAATAAACATGTTTCTGCAAGTTTGGTCAACCCCATGTAAGTTATGGGGCAGTAACATCACACTTTTCAAAACGTGTTTTTCAGCCCGAAATAAACGCGTTTTTTCAGACAACTGAATCTCCTTGTAATAGCAAGGCTCAGAAGAGCCCACACACTCAGCCCTTAACCCCAGTGTACAGAAAGTGTCAAAATGTGTTTTTCAGCAGAAATAAACATGTTTCTGCAAGTTTGGTCAACCCCATGTAAGTTATGGGGCAGTAACATCACACTTTTCAAAACGTGTTTTTGAGCCCGAAATAAACACGTTTTTTCAGACAACTGAATCTACTTGTAACAGCAAGGCTCAGAAGTGCCCACACACTCAGCCCTTAACCCCAGTGTGCAGAAAGGGTCAAAACATGTTTTTCAGCAGAAATAAACATGTTTCTACAAGTTTGGTCAACCCCATGTAAGTTATGGGGCAGTAACAAGACACTTTTCAAAACGTGTTTTTCAGCCCGAAATAAACGCGTTTTTTCAGACAGCAGAATCTCAGTGTAACTGCTAGGCTCAGAAGAGCCCACACACTCAGCTCTTAACCCCAGTGTGCAGAAAGGGTCAAAACGTGTTTTTCAGCAGAAATAAACATGTTTCTGCAAGTTTGGTCAACCCCATGTAAGTTATGGGGCAGTAACATCACACTTTTCAAAACGTGTTTTTCAGCCCGAAATAAACGCGTTTTTTTCAGACACCTGAATTCCCATGTAACAGCAAGGCTCAGAAGAGCCCACACACTCAGCCCTTAACCCCAGTGTACAGAAAGTGTCAAAATGTGTTTTTCAGCAGAAATAAACATGTTTCTGCAAGTTTGGTCAACCCCATGTAAGTTATGGGGCAGTAACATCACACTTTTCAAAACGTGTTTTTCAGCCCGAAATAAACGCGTTTTTTCAGACAACTGAATCTACTTGTAACAGCAAGGCTCAGAAGTGCCCACACACTCAGCCCTTAACCCCAGTGTGCAGAAAGGGTCAAAACGTGTTTTTCAGCAGAAATAAACATGTTTCTGCAAGTTTGGTCAACCCCATGAAAGTTATGGGGCAGTAACATCACACTTTTCAAAACGTGTTTTTCAGCCCGAAATAAACGCGTTTTTTCAGACAACTGAATCTCCTTGTAATAGCAAGGCTCAGAAGAGCCCACACACTCAGCCCTTAACCCCAGTGTACAGAAAGTGTCAAAACATGTTTTTCAGCAGAAATAAACATGTTTCTGCAAGTTTGGTCAACCCCATGTAAGTTATGGGGCAGTAACAAGACACTTTTCAAAACGTGTTTTTCAGCCCGAAATAAACGCGTTTTTTCAGACAACTGAATCTCCTTGTAATAGCAAGGCTCAGAAGAGCCCACACACTCAGCCCTTAACCCCAGTGCACAGAAAGTGTCAAAACGTGTTTTTCAGCAGAAATAAACATGTTTCTGCAAGTTTGGTCAACCCCATGTAAGTTATGGGGCAGTAACAAGACACTTTTCAAAACTTGTTTTTCAGCCCGAAATAAACGCGTTTTTTCAGACAACTGAATCTACTTGTAACAGCAAGGCTCAGAAGTGCCCACACACTCAGCCCTTAACCCCAGTGTGCAGAAAGGGTCAAAACGTGTTTTTCAGCAGAAATAAACATGTTTCTGCAAGTTTGGTCAACCCCATGAAAGTTATGGGGCAGTAACATCACACTTTTCAAAACGTGTTTTTCAGCCCGAAATAAACGCGTTTTTTCAGACAACTGAATCTCCTTGTAATAGCAAGGCTCAGAAGAGCCCACACACTCAGCCCTTAACCCCAGTGTACAGAAAGTGTCAAAACATGTTTTTCAGCAGAAATAAACATGTTTCTGCAAGTTTGGTCAACCCCATGTAAGTTATGGGGCAGTAACAAGACACTTTTCAAAACGTGTTTTTCAGCCCGAAATAAACGCGTTTTTCCAGACAACTGAATCTCCTTGTAATAGCAAGGCTCAGAAGAGCCCACACACTCAGCCCTTAACCCCAGTGTGCAGAAAGGGTCAAAACGTGTTTTTCAGCAGAAATAAACATGTTTCTGCAAGTTTGGTCAACCCCATGTAAGTTATGGGGCAGTAACATCACACTTTTCAAAACGTGTTTTTCAGCCCGAAATAAACGCGTTTTTTCAGACAGCTGAATCTACTTGTAACAGCAAGGCTCAGAAGTGCCCACACACTCAGCCCTTAACCCCAGTGTGCAGAAAGGGTCAAAACGTGTTTTTCAGCAGAAATAAACATGTTTCTGCAAGTTTGGTCAACCCCATATAAGTTATGGGGCAGTAACATCACACTTTTCATAACGTGTTTTTCAGCCCGAAATAAACGCGTTTTTTCAGACAACTGAATCTACTTGTAACAGCAAGGCTCAGAAGTGCCCACACACTCAGCCCTTAACCCCAGTATGCAGAAAGGGTCAAAATGTGTTTTTCAGCAGAAATAAACATGTTTCTGCAAGTTTGGTCAACCCCATGTAAGTTATGGGGCAGTAACATCACACTTTTCAAAACGTGTTTTTCAGCCCGAAATAAACGCGTTTTTTCAGACAACTGAATCTACTTGTAACAGCAAGGCTCAGAAGTGCCCACACACTCAGCCCTTAACCCCAGTGTGCAGAAAGGGTCAAAACGTGTTTTTCAGCAGAAATAAACATGTTTCTGCAAGTTTGGTCAACCCCATGTAAGTTATGGGGCAGTAACAAGACACTTTTCAAAACGTGTTTTTCAGCCCGAAATAAACGCGTTTTTTCAGGCAACTGAATCTACTTGTAACAGCAAGGCTCAGAAGTGCCCACACACTCAGCCCTTAACCCCAGTGTGCAGAAAGGGTCAAAACGTGTTTTTCAGCAGAAATAAACATGTTTCTGCAAGTTTGGTCAACCCCATGTAAGTTATGGGGCAGTAACATCACACTTTTCAAAACGTGTTTTTCAGCCCGAAATAAACGCGTTTTTTCAGACAACTGAATCTCCTTGTAATAGCAAGGCTCAGAAGAGCCCACACACTCAGCCCTTAACCCCAGTGTACAGAAAGTGTCAAAATGTGTTTTTCAGCAGAAATAAACATGTTTCTGCAAGTTTGGTCAACCCCATGTAAGTTATGGGGCAGTAACATCACACTTTTCAAAACGTGTTTTTCAGCCCGAAATAAACGCGTTTTTTCAGACAACTGAATCTACTTGTAACAGCAAGGCTCAGAAGAGCCCACACACTCAACCATTAATCCCAGTGTACAGAAAGTGTCAAAACGTGTTTTTCAGCAGAAATAAACATGTTTCTGCAAGTTTGGTCAACCCCATGTAAGTTATGGGGCAGTAACATCACACTTTTCAAAACGTGTTTTTGAGCCCGAAATAAACGCGTTTTTTCAGACAACTGAATCTACTTGTAACAGCAAGGCTCAGAAGTGCCCACACACTCAGCCCTTAACCCCAGTGTGCAGAAAGGGTCAAAACGTGTTTTTCAGCAGAAATAAACATGTTTCTGCAAGTTTGGTCAACCCCATGTAAGTTATGGGGCAGTAACAAGACACTTTTCAAAACGTGTTTTTCAGCCCGAAATAAACGCGTTTTTTCAGACAGCAGAATCTCAGTGTAACTGCTAGGCTCAGAAGAGCCCACACACTCAGCTCTTAACCCCAGTGTGCAGAAAGGGTCAAAACGTGTTTTTCAGCAGAAATAAGCGTTTCTGCAAGTTTGGTCAACCCCATGTAAGTTATGGGGCAGTAACATCACACTTTTCAAAACGTGTTTTTCAGCCCGAAATAAACGCGTTTTTTTCAGACAACTGAATTCCCATGTAACAGCAAGGCTCAGAAGAGCCCACACACTCAGCCCTTAACCCCAGTGTACAGAAAGTGTCAAAATGTGTTTTTCAGCAGAAATAAACATGTTTCTGCAAGTTTGGTCAACCCCATGTAAGTTATGGGGCAGTAACATCACACTTTTCAAAACGTGTTTTTCAGCCCGAAATAAACGCGTTTTTTCAGACAACTGAATCTACTTGTAACAGCAAGGCTCAGAAGTGCCCACACACTCAGCCCTTAACCCCAGTGTGCAGAAAGGGTCAAAACGTGTTTTTCAGCAGAAATAAACATGTTTCTGCAAGTTTGGTCAACCCCATGAAAGTTATGGGGCAGTAACAAGACACTTTTCAAAACGTGTTTTTCAGCCCGAAATAAACGCGTTTTTTCAGACAGCAGAATCTCAGTGTAACTGCTAGGCTCAGAAGAGCCCACACACTCAGCTCTTAACCCCAGTGTGCAGAAAGGGTCAAAACGTGTTTTTCAGCAGAAATAAACATGTTTCTGCAAGTTTGGTCAACCCCATGTAAGTTATGGGGCAGTAACAAGACACTTTTCAAAACGTGTTTTTCAGCCCGAAATAAACGCGTTTTTTCAGACAACTGAATCTCCTTGTAATAGCAAGGCTCAGAAGAGCCCACACACTCAGCCCTTAACCCCAGTGTACAGAAAGTGTCAAAACGTGTTTTTCAGCAGAAATAAACATGTTTCTGCAAGTTTGGTCAACCCCATGTAAGTTATGGGGCAGTAACATCACACTTTTCAAAACGTGTTTTTGAGCCCGAAATAAACGCGTTTTTTCAGACAACTGAATCTACTTGTAACAGCAAGGCTCAGAAGTGCCCACACACTCAGCCCTTAACCCCAGTGTGCAGAAAGGGTCAAAACGTGTTTTTCAGCAGAAATAAACATGTTTCTGCAAGTTTGGTCAACCCCATGTAAGTTATGGGGCAGTAACAAGACACTTTTCAAAACGTGTTTTTCAGCCCGAAATAAACGCGTTTTTTCAGGCAACTGAATCTACTTGTAACAGCAAGGCTCAGAAGTGCCCACACACTCAGCCCTTAACCCCAGTGTGCAGAAAGGGTCAAAACGTGTTTTTCAGCAGAAATAAACATGTTTCTGCAAGTTTGGTCAACCCCATGTAAGTTGTGGGGCAGTAACATCACACTTTTCAAAACGTGTTTTTCAGCCCGAAATAAACGCGTTTTTTCAGACAACTGAATCTACTTGTAACAGCAAGGCTCAGAAGTGCCCACACACTCAGCCCTTAACCCCAGTGTGCAGAAAGGGTCAAAACGTGTTTTTCAGCAGAAATAAACATGTTTCTGCAAGTTTGGTCAACCCCATGTAAGTTATGGGGCAGTAACAAGACACTTTTCAAAACGTGTTTTTCAGCCCGAAATAAACGCGTTTTTATAGACAGCAGAATCTCAGTGTAACTGCTAGGCTCAGAAGAGCCCACACACTCAGCTCTTAACCCCAGTGTGCAGAAAGGGTCAAAACGTGTTTTTCAGCAGAAATAAACATGTTTCTGCAAGTTTGGTCAACCCCATGTAAGTTATGGGGCAGTAACAAGACACTTTTCAAAACGTGTTTTTCAGCCCGAAATAAACGCGTTTTTTCAGACAACTGAATCTCCTTGTAATAGCAAGGCTCAGAAGAGCCCACACACTCAGCCCTTAACCCCAGTGTACAGAAAGTGTCAAAATGTGTTTTTCAGCAGAAATAAACATGTTTCTGCAAGTTTGGTCAACCCCATGTAAGTTATGGGGCAGTAACATCACACTTTTCAAAACGTGTTTTTCAGCCCGAAATAAACGCGTTTTTTCAGGCAACTGAATCTACTTGTAACAGCAAGGCTCAGAAGTGCCCACACACTCAGCCCTTAACCCCAGTGTGCAGAAAGGGTCAAAACGTGTTTTTCAGCAGAAATAAACATGTTTCTGCAAGTTTGGTCAACCCCATGTAAGTTATGGGGCAGTAACAAGACACTTTTCAAAACGTGTTTTTCAGCCCGAAATAAACGCGTTTTTTCAGACAACTGAATCTCCTTGTAATAGCAAGGCTCAGAAGAGCCCACACACTCAGCCCTTAACCCCAGTGTACAGAAAGTGTCAAAACGTGTTTTTCAGCAGAAATAAACATGTTTCTGCAAGTTTGGTCAACCCCATGTAAGTTATGGGGCAGTAACATCACACTTTTCAAAACGTGTTTTTGAGCCCGAAATAAACGCGTTTTTTCAGACAACTGAATCTACTTGTAACAGCAAGGCTCAGAAGTGCCCACACACTCAGCCCTTAACCCCAGTGTGCAGAAAGGGTCAAAACGTGTTTTTCAGCAGAAATAAACATGTTTCTGCAAGTTTGGTCAACCCCATGTAAGTTATGGGGCAGTAACAAGACACTTTTCAAAACGTGTTTTTCAGCCCGAAATAAACGCGTTTTTTCAGACAACTGAATCTCCTTGTAATAGCAAGGCTCAGAAGAGCCCACACACTCAGCCCTTAACCCCAGTGTGCAGAAAGGGTCAAAACGTGTTTTTCAGCAGAAATAAACATGTTTCTGCAAGTTTGGTCAACCCCATGTAAGTTATGGGGCAGTAACATCACACTTTTCAAAACGTGTTTTTCAGCCCGAAATAAACGCGTTTTTTCAGACAACTGAATCTACTTGTAACAGCAAGGCTCAGAAGTGCCCACACACTCAGCCCTTAACCCCAGTGTGCAGAAAGGGTCAAAACGTGTTTTTCAGCAGAAATAAACATGTTTCTGCAAGTTTGGTCAACCCCATGTAAGTTATGGGGCAGTAACAAGACACTTTTCAAAACGTGTTTTTCAGCCCGAAATAAACGCGTTTTTTCAGGCAACTGAATCTACTTGTAACAGCAAGGCTCAGAAGTGCCCACACACTCAGCCCTTAACCCCAGTATGCAGAAAGGGTCAAAATGTGTTTTTCAGCAGAAATAAACATGTTTCTGCAAGTTTGGTCAACCCCATGTAAGTTGTGGGGCAGTAACATCACACTTTTCAAAACGTGTTTTTCAGCCCGAAATAAACGCGTTTTTTCAGGCAACTGAATCTACTTGTAACAGCAAGGCTCAGAAGTGCCCACACACTCAGCCCTTAACCCCAGTGTGCAGAAAGGGTCAAAACGTGTTTTTCAGCAGAAATAAACATGTTTCTGCAAGTTTGGTTCACCCCATGTAAGTTATGGGGCAGTAACATCAAACTTTTCAAAACGTGTTTTTCAGCCCGAAATAAACGCGTTTTTTCAGACAACTGAATCCCCATGTAACAGCAAGGCTCAGAAGAGCCCACACACTCAGCCCTTAACCCCAGTGTACAGAAAGTGTCAAAACGTGTTTTTCAGCAGAAATAAACATGTTTCTGCAAGTTTGGTCAACCCCATGTAAGTTATGGGGCAGTAACATCACACTTTTCAAAACGTGTTTTTCAGCCCGAAATAAACGCATTTTTTCAGGCAACTGAATCTACTTGTAACAGCAAGGCTCAGAAGTGCCCACACACTCAGCCCTTAACCCCAGTGTGCAGAAAGGGTCAAAACGTGTTTTTCAGCAGAAATAAACATGTTTCTGCAAGTTTGGTCAACCCCATGTAAGTTATGGGGCAGTAACAAGACACTTTTCAAAACGTGTTTTTCAGCCCGAAATAAACGCGTTTTTTCAGACAACTGAATCTCCTTGTAATAGCAAGGCTCAGAAGAGCCCACACACTCAGCCCTTAACCCCAGTGTACAGAAAGGGTCAAAACGTGTTTTTCAGCAGAAATAAACATGTTTCTGCAAGTTTGGTCAACCCCATGTAAGTTATGGGGCAGTAACAAGACACTTTTCAAAACGTGTTTTTCAGCCCGAAATAAACGCGTTTTTTCAGACAGCAGAATCTCAGTGTAACTGCTAGGCTCAGAAGAGCCCACACACTCAGCTCTTAACCCCAGTGTGCAGAAAGGGTCAAAACGTGTTTTTCAGCAGAAATAAACATGTTTCTGCAAGTTTGGTCAACCCCATGTAAGTTATGGGGCAGTAACATCACACTTTTCAAAACGTGTTTTTCAGCCCGAAATAAACGCGTTTTTTCAGACAACTGAATCCCCATGTAACAGCAAGGCTCAGAAGAGCCCACACACTCAGCCCTTAACCCCAGTGTACAGAAAGTGTCAAAATGTGTTTTTCAGCAGAAATAAACATGTTTCTGCAAGTTTGGTCAACCCCATGTAAGTTATGGGGCAGTAACAAGACACTTTTCAAAACGTGTTTTTCAGCCCGAAATAAACGCGTTTTTTCAGACAACTGAATCTCCTTGTAATAGCAAGGCTCAGAAGAGCCCACACACTCAGCCCTTAACCCCAGTGTGCAGAAAGGGTCAAAACGTGTTTTTCAGCAGAAATAAACATGTTTCTGCAAGTTTGGTCAACCCCATGTAAGTTATGGGGCAGTAACAAGACACTTTTCAAAACGTGTTTTTCAGCCCGAAATAAACGCGTTTTTTCAGACAACTGAATCTCCTTGTAATAGCAAGGCTCAGAAGAGCCCACACACTCAGCCCTTAACCCCAGTGTACAGAAAGTGTCAAAACGTGTTTTTCAGCAGAAATAAACATGTTTCTGCAAGTTTGGTCAACCCCATGTAAGTTATGGGGCAGTAACATCACACTTTTCAAAACGTGTTTTTGAGCCCGAAATAAACGCGTTTTTTCAGACAACTGAATCTACTTGTAACAGCAAGGCTCAGAAGTGCCCACACACTCAGCCCTTAACCCCAGTGTGCAGAAAGGGTCAAAACGTGTTTTTCAGCAGAAATAAACATGTTTCTGCAAGTTTGGTCAACCCCATGTAAGTTATGGGGCAGTAACAAGACACTTTTCAAAACGTGTTTTTCAGCCCGAAATAAACGCGTTTTTTCAGACAACTGAATCTCCTTGTAATAGCAAGGCTCAGAAGAGCCCACACACTCAGCCCTTAACCCCAGTGTACAGAAAGTGTCAAAACGTGTTTTTCAGCAGAAATAAACATGTTTCTGCAAGTTTGGTCAACCCCATGTAAGTTATGGGGCAGTAACAAGACACTTTTCAAAACGTGTTTTTCAGCCCGAAATAAACGCGTTTTTTCAGACAACTGAATCTCCTTGTAATAGCAAGGCTCAGAAGAGCCCACACACTCAGCCCTTAACCCCAGTGTGCAGAAAGGGTCAAAACGTGTTTTTCAGCAGAAATAAACATGTTTCTGCAAGTTTGGTCAACCCCATGTAAGTTATGGGGCAGTAACAAGACACTTTTCAAAACGTGTTTTTCAGCCCGAAATAAACGCGTTTTTTCAGACAACTGAATCTCCTTGTAATAGCAAGGCTCAGAAGAGCCCACACACTCAGCCCTTAACCCCAGTGTACAGAAAGTGTCAAAACGTGTTTTTCAGCAGAAATAAACATGTTTCTGCAAGTTTGGTCAACCCCATGTAAGTTATGGGGCAGTAACAAGACACTTTTCAAAACGTGTTTTTGAGCCCGAAATAAACGCGTTTTTTCAGACAACTGAATCTACTTGTAACAGCAAGGCTCAGAAGAGCCCACACACTCAGCCCTTAACCCCAGTGTACAGAAAGTGTCAAAACGTGTTTTTCAGCAGAAATAAACATGTTTCTGCAAGTTTGGTCAACCCCATGTAAGTTATGGGGCAGTAACATCACACTTTTCAAAACGTGTTTTTCAGCCCGAAATAAACGCGTTTTTTCAGACAACTGAATCTACTTGTAACAGCAAGGCTCAGAAGTGCCCACACACTCAGCCCTTAACCCCAGTGTGCAGAAAGGGTCAAAACGTGTTTTTCAGCAGAAATAAACATGTTTCTGCAAGTTTGGTTCACCCCATGTAAGTTATGGGGCAGTAACATCAAACTTTTCAAAACGTGTTTTTCAGCCCGAAATAAACGCGTTTTTTCAGACAACTGAATCTCCTTGTAATAGCAAGGCTCAGAAGAGCCTACACACTCAGCCCTTAACCCCAGTGTACAGAAAGTGTCAAAACGTGTTTTTCAGCAGAAATAAACATGTTTCTGCAAGTTTGGTCAACCCCATGTAAGTTATGGGGCAGTAACAAGACACTTTTCAAAACGTGTTTTTCAGCCCGAAATAAACGCGTTTTTTCAGACTACTGAATCTCCTTGTAATAGCAAGGCTCAGAAGAGCCCACACACTCAGCCCTTAACCCCAGTGTGCAGAAAGGGTCAAAACGTGTTTTTCAGCAGAAATAAACATGTTTCTGCAAGTTTGGTCAACCCCATGTAAGTTATGGGGCAGTAACAAGACACTTTTCAAAACGTGTTTTTCAGCCCGAAATAAACGCGTTTTTTCAGACAACTGAATCTCCTTGTAATAGCAAGGCTCAGAAGAGCCCACACACTCAGCCCTTAACCCCAGTGTACAGAAAGTGTCAAAACGTGTTTTTCAGCAGAAATAAACATGTTTCTGCAAGTTTGGTCAACCCCATGTAAGTTATGGGGCAGTAACATCACACTTTTCAAAACGTGTTTTTGAGCCCGAAATAAACGCGTTTTTTCAGACAACTGAATCTACTTGTAACAGCAAGGCTCAGAAGTGCCCACACACTCAGCCCTTAACCCCAGTGTGCAGAAAGGGTCAAAACGTGTTTTTCAGCAGAAATAAACATGTTTCTGCAAGTTTGGTCAACCCCATGTAAGTTATGGGGCAGTAACAAGACACTTTTCAAAACGTGTTTTTCAGCCCGAAATAAACGCGTTTTTTCAGACAACTGAATCTCCTTGTAATAGCAAGGCTCAGAAGAGCCCACACACTCAGCCCTTAACCCCAGTGTACAGAAAGTGTCAAAACGTGTTTTTCAGCAGAAATAAACATGTTTCTGCAAGTTTGGTCAACCCCATGTAAGTTATGGGGCAGTAACATCACACTTTTCAAAACGTGTTTTTGAGCCCGAAATAAACGCGTTTTTTCAGACAACTGAATCTACTTGTAACAGCAAGGCTCAGAAGTGCCCACACACTCAGCCCTTAACCCCAGTGTGCAGAAAGGGTCAAAACGTGTTTTTCAGCAGAAATAAACATATTTCTGCAAGTTTGGTCAACCCCATGTAAGTTATGGGGCAGTAACAAGACACTTTTCAAAACGTGTTTTTCAGCCCGAAATAAACGCGTTTTTTCAGACAACTGAATCTCCTTGTAATAGCAAGGCTCAGAAGAGCCCACACACTCAGCCCTTAACCCCAGTGTACAGAAAGTGTCAAAACGTGTTTTTCAGCAGAAATAAACATGTTTCTGCAAGTTTGGTCAACCCCATGTAAGTTATGGGGCAGTAACAAGACACTTTTCAAAACGTGTTTTTCAGCCCGAAATAAACGCGTTTTTTCAGACAACTGAATCTCCTTGTAATAGCAAGGCTCAGAAGAGCCCACACACTCAGCCCTTAACCCCAGTGTACAGAAAGTGTCAAAACGTGTTTTTCAGCAGAAATAAACATGTTTCTGCAAGTTTGGTCAACCCCATGTAAGTTATGGGGCAGTAACAAGACACTTTTCAAAACGTGTTTTTGAGCCCGAAATAAACGCGTTTTTTCAGACAACTGAATCTACTTGTAACAGCAAGGCTCAGAAGAGCCCACACACTCAGCCCTTAACCCCAGTGTACAGAAAGTGTCAAAACGTGTTTTTCAGCAGAAATAAACATGTTTCTGCAAGTTTGGTCAACCCCATGTAAGTTATGGGGCAGTAACATCACACTTTTCAAAACGTGTTTTTCAGCCCGAAATAAACGCGTTTTTTCAGACAACTGAATCTACTTGTAACAGCAAGGCTCAGAAGTGCCCACACACTCAGCCCTTAACCCCAGTGTGCAGAAAGGGTCAAAACGTGTTTTTCAGCAGAAATAAACATGTTTCTGCAAGTTTGGTCAACCCCATGTAAGTTATGGGGCAGTAACAAGACACTTTTCAAAACGTGTTTTTCAGCCCGAAATAAACGCGTTTTTTCAGACAACTGAATCTCCTTGTAATAGCAAGGCTCAGAAGAGCCTACACACTCAGCCCTTAACCCCAGTGTACAGAAAGTGTCAAAACGTGTTTTTCAGCAGAAATAAACATGTTTCTGCAAGTTTGGTCAACCCCATGTAAGTTATGGGGCAGTAACAAGACACTTTTCAAAACGTGTTTTTCAGCCCGAAATAAACGCGTTTTTTCAGACTACTGAATCTCCTTGTAATAGCAAGGCTCAGAAGAGCCCACACACTCAGCCCTTAACCCCAGTGTGCAGAAAGGGTCAAAACGTGTTTTTCAGCAGAAATAAACATGTTTCTGCAAGTTTGGTCAACCCCATGTAAGTTATGGGGCAGTAACAAGACACTTTTCAAAACGTGTTTTTCAGCCCGAAATAAACGCGTTTTTTCAGACAACTGAATCTCCTTGTAATAGCAAGGCTCAGAAGAGCCCACACACTCAGCCCTTAACCCCAGTGTACAGAAAGTGTCAAAACGTGTTTTTCAGCAGAAATAAACATGTTTCTGCAAGTTTGGTCAACCCCATGTAAGTTATGGGGCAGTAACAAGACACTTTTCAAAACGTGTTTTTGAGCCCGAAATAAACGCGTTTTTTCAGACAACTGAATCTACTTGTAACAGCAAGGCTCAGAAGAGCCCACACACTCAGCCCTTAACCCCAGTGTACAGAAAGTGTCAAAACGTGTTTTTCAGCAGAAATAAACATGTTTCTGCAAGTTTGGTCAACCCCATGTAAGTTATGGGGCAGTAACATCACACTTTTCAAAACGTGTTTTTCAGCCCGAAATAAACGCGTTTTTTCAGACAACTGAATCTACTTGTAACAGCAAGGCTCAGAAGTGCCCACACACTCAGCCCTTAACCCCAGTGTGCAGAAAGGGTCAAAACGTGTTTTTCAGCAGAAATAAACATGTTTCTGCAAGTTTGGTCAACCCCATGTAAGTTATGGGGCAGTAACAAGACACTTTTCAAAACGTGTTTTTCAGCCCGAAATAAACGCGTTTTTTCAGACAACTGAATCTCCTTGTAATAGCAAGGCTCAGAAGAGCCTACACACTCAGCCCTTAACCCCAGTGTACAGAAAGTGTCAAAACGTGTTTTTCAGCAGAAATAAACATGTTTCTGCAAGTTTGGTCAACCCCATGTAAGTTATGGGGCAGTAACAAGACACTTTTCAAAACGTGTTTTTCAGCCCGAAATAAACGCGTTTTTTCAGACTACTGAATCTCCTTGTAATAGCAAGGCTCAGAAGAGCCCACACACTCAGCCCTTAACCCCAGTGTGCAGAAAGGGTCAAAACGTGTTTTTCAGCAGAAATAAACATGTTTCTGCAAGTTTGGTCAACCCCATGTAAGTTATGGGGCAGTAACAAGACACTTTTCAAAACGTGTTTTTCAGCCCGAAATAAACGCGTTTTTTCAGACAACTGAATCTCCTTGTAATAGCAAGGCTCAGAAGAGCCCACACACTCAGCCCTTAACCCCAGTGTACAGAAAGTGTCAAAACGTGTTTTTCAGCAGAAATAAACATGTTTCTGCAAGTTTGGTCAACCCCATGTAAGTTATGGGGCAGTAACATCACACTTTTCAAAACGTGTTTTTGAGCCCGAAATAAACGCGTTTTTTCAGACAACTGAATCTACTTGTAACAGCAAGGCTCAGAAGTGCCCACACACTCAGCCCTTAACCCCAGTGTGCAGAAAGGGTCAAAACGTGTTTTTCAGCAGAAATAAACATGTTTCTGCAAGTTTGGTCAACCCCATGTAAGTTATGGGGCAGTAACAAGACACTTTTCAAAACGTGTTTTTCAGCCCGAAATAAACGCGTTTTTTCAGACAACTGAATCTCCTTGTAATAGCAAGGCTCAGAAGAGCCCACACACTCAGCCCTTAACCCCAGTGTACAGAAAGTGTCAAAACGTGTTTTTCAGCAGAAATAAACATGTTTCTGCAAGTTTGGTCAACCCCATGTAAGTTATGGGGCAGTAACATCACACTTTTCAAAACGTGTTTTTGAGCCCGAAATAAACGCGTTTTTTCAGACAACTGAATCTACTTGTAACAGCAAGGCTCAGAAGTGCCCACACACTCAGCCCTTAACCCCAGTGTGCAGAAAGGGTCAAAACGTGTTTTTCAGCAGAAATAAACATGTTTCTGCAAGTTTGGTCAACCCCATGTAAGTTATGGGGCAGTAACAAGACACTTTTCAAAACGTGTTTTTCAGCCCGAAATAAACGCGTTTTTTCAGACAACTGAATCTCCTTGTAATAGCAAGGCTCAGAAGAGCCCACACACTCAGCCCTTAACCCCAGTGTACAGAAAGTGTCAAAACGTGTTTTTCAGCAGAAATAAACATGTTTCTGCAAGTTTGGTCAACCCCATGTAAGTTATGGGGCAGTAACAAGACACTTTTCAAAACGTGTTTTTCAGCCCGAAATAAACGCGTTTTTTCAGACAACTGAATCTCCTTGTAATAGCAAGGCTCAGAAGAGCCCACACACTCAGCCCTTAGCCCCAGTGTACAGAAAGTGTCAAAACGTGTTTTTCAGCAGAAATAAACATGTTTCTGCAAGTTTGGTCAACCCCATGTAAGTTATGGGGCAGTAACAAGACACTTTTCAAAACGTGTTTTTGAGCCCGAAATAAACGCGTTTTTTCAGACAACTGAATCTACTTGTAACAGCAAGGCTCAGAAGAGCCCACACACTCAGCCTTAACCCCAGTGTACAGAAAGTGTCAAAACGTGTTTTTCAGCAGAAATAAACATGTTTCTGCAAGTTTGGTCAACCCCATGTAAGTTATGGGGCAGTAACATCACACTTTTCAAAACGTGTTTTTCAGCCCGAAATAAACGCGTTTTTTCAGACAACTGAATCTACTTGTAACAGCAAGGCTCAGAAGTGCCCACACACTCAGCCCTTAACCCCAGTGTGCAGAAAGGGTCAAAACGTGTTTTTCAGCAGAAATAAACAGTTTCTGCAAGTTTGGTCAACCCCATGTAAGTTATGGGGCAGTAACAAGACACTTTTCAAAACGTGTTTTTCAGCCCGAAATAAACGCGTTTTTTTCAGACTACTGAATCTCCTTGTAATAGCAAGGCTCAGAAGAGCCCACACACTCAGCCCTTAACCCCAGTGTGCAGAAAGGGTCAAAACGTGTTTTTCAGCAGAAATAAACATGGTTCTGCAAGTTTGGTCAACCCCATGTAAGTTATGGGGCAGTAACAAGACACTTTTCAAAACGTGTTTTTCAGCCCGAAATAAACGCGTTTTTTCAGACAACTGAATCTCCTTGTAATAGCAAGGCTCAGAAGAGCCCACACACTCAGCCCTTAACCCCAGTGTACAGAAAGTGTCAAAACGTGTTTTTCAGCAGAAATAAACATGTTTCTGCAGTTTGGTCAACCCCATGTAAGTTATGGGGCAGTAACATCACACTTTTCAAAACGTGTTTTTGAGCCCGAAATAAACGCGTTTTTTCAGACAACTGAATCTACTTGTAACAGCAAGGCTCAGAAGTGCCCACACACTCAGCCCTTAACCCCAGTGTGCAGAAAGGGTCAAAACGTGTTTTTCAGCAGAAATAAACATGTTTCTGCAAGTTTGGTCAACCCCATGTAAGTTATGGTGCAGTAACAAGACACTTTTCAAAACGTTTTTTTCAGCCCGAAATAAACGCGTTTTTCAGACAACTGAATCTCCTTGTAATAGCAAGGCTCAGAAGAGCCCACAACACTCAGCCCTTAACCCCAGTGTACAGAAAGGGTCAAAACGTGTTTTTCAGCAGAAATAAACATGTTTCTGCAAGTTTGGTCAACCCCATGTAAGTTATGGGGCAGTAACAACACACTTTTCAAAACGTGTTTTTCAGCCCGAAATAAACGCGTTTTTCAGACAACTGAATCTACTTGTAACCAGCAAGGCTCAGAAGAGCCCACACACTCAGCCCTTAACCCAGTGTACAGAAAGGGTCAAAACGTGTTTTTCAGCAGAAATAAACATGTTTTCTGCAAGTTTGGTCAACCCCATGTAAGTTATGGGGCAGTAACAAGACACTTTTCAAAACGTGTTTTTCAGCCCGAAAATAAACGCGTTTTTTCAGGCAACTGAATCTACTTGTAACAGCAAGGCTCAGAAGTGCCCACACACTCAGCCCTTAACCCCAGTATGCAGAAAGGGTCAAAATGTGTTTTTCAGCAGAAAGAAACATGTTTCTGCAAGTTTGGTCAACCCCATGTAAGTTGTGGGGCAGTAACATCACACTTTTCAAAACGTGTTTTTCAGCCCGAAATAAACGCGTTTTTTCAGGCAACTGAATCTACTTGTAACAGCAAGGCTCAGAAGTGCCCACACACTCAGCCCTTAACCCCAGTGTGCAGAAAGGGTCAAAATGTGTTTTTCAGCAGAAATAAACATGTTTCTGCAAGTTTGGTTCACCCCATGTAAGTTATGGGGCAGTAACATCAAACTTTTCAAAACGTGTTTTTCAGCCCGAAATAAACGCGTTTTTCAGACAACTGAATCCCATGTAACAGCAAGGCTCAGAAGAGCCCACACACTCAGCCCTTAACCCCAGTGTACAGAAAGTGTCAAAACGTGTTTTTCAGCAGAAATAAACATGTTTCTGCAAGTTTGGTTCAACCCCATGTAAGTTATGGGGCAGTAACATCACACTTTTCAAAACGTGTTTTTCAGCCCGAAATAAACGCATTTTTTCAGGCAACTGAATCTACTTGTAACAGCAAGGCTCAGAAGTGCCCACACACTCAGCCCTTAACCCCAGTGTGCAGAAAGGGTCAAAACGTGTTTTTCAGCAGAAATAAACATGTTTCTGCAAGTTTGGTCAACCCCATGTAAGTTATGGGGCAGTAACAAGACACTTTTCAAAACGTGTTTTTCAGCCCGAAATAAACGCGTTTTTTCAGACAACTGAATCTCCTTGTAATAGCAAGGCTCAGAAGACCCACACACTCAGCCCTTAACCCCAGTGTACAGAAAGGGTCAAAACGTGTTTTTCAGCAGAAATAAACATGTTTCTGCAAGTTTGGTCAACCCCATGTAAGTTATGGGGCAGTAACAAGACACTTTTCAAAACGTGTTTTTCAGCCCGAAATAAACGCGTTTTTTCAGACAACTGAATCTCCTTGTAATAGCAAGGCTCAGAAGAGCCCACACACTCAGCCCTTAACCCCAGTGTACAGAAAGGGTCAAAACGTGTTTTTCAGCAGAAATAAACATGTTTCTGCAAGTTTGGTCAACCCCATGTAAGTTATGGGGCAGTAACAAGACACTTTTCAAAACGTGTTTTTCAGCCCGAAATAAACGCGTTTTTTCAGACAACTGAATCTCCTTGTAATAGCAAGGCTCAGAAGAGCCCACACACTCAGCCCTTAACCCCAGTGTACAGAAAGTGTCAAAATGTGTTTTTCAGCAGAAATAAACATGTTTCTGCAAGTTTGGTCAACCCCATGTAAGTTATGGGGCAGTAACATCACACTTTTCAAAACGTGTTTTTCAGCCCGAAATAAACGCGTTTTTTCAGACAACTGAATCTCCTTGTAATAGCAAGGCTCAGAAGAGCCCACACACTCAGCCCTTAACCCCAGTGTACAGAAAGTGTCAAAACGTGTTTTTCAGCAGAAATAAACATGTTTCTGCAAGTTTGGTCAACCCCATGTAAGTTATGGGGCAGTAACAAGACACTTTTCAAAACGTGTTTTTCAGCCCGAAATAAACGCGTTTTTTCAGGCAACTGAATCTACTTGTAACAGCAAGGCTCAGAAGTGCCCACACACTCAGCCCTTAACCCCAGTATGCAGAAAGGGTCAAAATGTGTTTTTCAGCAGAAATAAACATGTTTCTGCAAGTTTGGTCAACCCCATGTAAGTTGTGGGGCAGTAACATCACACTTTTCAAAACGTGTTTTTCAGCCCGAAATAAACGCGTTTTTTCAGGCAACTGAATCTACTTGTAACAGCAAGGCTCAGAAGTGCCCACACACTCAGCCCTTAACCCCAGTGTGCAGACAGGGTCAAAACGTGTTTTTCAGCAGAAATAAACATGTTTCTGCAAGTTTGGTTCACCCCATGTAAGTTATGGGGCAGTAACATCAAACTTTTCAAAACGTGTTTTTCAGCCCGAAATAAACGCGTTTTTTCAGACAACTGAATCCCCATGTAACAGCAAGGCTCAGAAGAGCCCACACACTCAGCCCTTAACCCCAGTGTACAGAAAGTGTCAAAACGTGTTTTTCAGCAGAAATAAACATGTTTCTGCAAGTTTGGTCAACCCCATGTAAGTTATGGGGCAGTAACATCACACTTTTCAAAACGTGTTTTTCAGCCCGAAATAAACGCATTTTTTCAGGCAACTGAATCTACTTGTAACAGCAAGGCTCAGAAGTGCCCACACACTCAGCCCTTAACCCCAGTGTGCAGAAAGGGTCAAACGTGTTTTTCAGCAGAAATAAACATGTTTCTGCAAGTTTGGTCAACCCCATGTAAGTTATGGGGCAGTAACAAGACACTTTTCAAAACGTGTTTTTCAGCCCGAAATAAACGCGTTTTTTCAGACAACTAAATCTCCTTGTAATAGCAAGGCTCAGAAGAGCCCACACACTCAGCCCTTAACCCCAGTGTACAGAAAGGGTCAAAACGTGTTTTTCAGCAGAAATAAACATGTTTCTGCAAGTTTGGTCAACCCCATGTAAGTTATGGGGCAGTAACAAGACACTTTTCAAAACGTGTTTTTCAGCCCGAAATAAACGCGTTTTTTCAGACAACTGAATCTCCTTGTAATAGCAAGGCTCAGAAGAGCCCACACACTCAGCCCTTAACCCCAGTGTACAGAAAGGGTCAAAACGTGTTTTTCAGCAGAAATAAACATGTTCTGCAAGTTTGGTCAACCCCATGTAAGTTATGGGGCAGTAACAAGACACTTTTCAAAACGTGTTTTTCAGCCCGAAATAAACGCGTTTTTTCAGACAACTGAATCTCCTTGTAATAGCAAGGCTCAGAAGAGCCCACACACTCAGCCCTTAACCCCAGTGTACAGAAAGTGTCAAAATGTGTTTTTCAGCAGAAATAAACATGTTTCTGCAAGTTTGGTCAACCCCATGTAAGTTATGGGGCAGTAACATCACACTTTTCAAAACGTGTTTTTCAGCCCGAAATAAACGCGTTTTTTCAGACAACTGAATCTCCTTGTAATAGCAAGGCTCAGAAGAGCCCACACACTCAGCCCTTAACCCCAGTGTACAGAAAGTGTCAAACGTGTTTTTCAGCAGAAATAAACATGTTTCTGCAAGTTTGGTCAACCCCATGTAAGTATGGGCAGTAACATCACACTTTTCAAAACTGTGTTTTTGAGCCCGAAATAAACGCGTTTTTCAGACAACTGAATCTACTTGTAACAGCAAGGCTCAGAAGTGCCCACACACTCAGCCCTTAACCCCAGTGTGCAGAAAGGGTCAAAACGTGTTTTTCAGCAGAAATAAACATGTTTCTGCAAGTTTGGTCAACCCCATGTAAGTTATGGGGCAGTAACAAGACACTTTCAAAACGTGTTTTTCAGCCCGAAATAAACGCGTTTTTTCAGACAACTGAATCTCCTTGTAATAGCAAGGCTCAGAAGAGCCCACACACTCAGCCCTTAACCCCAGTGTACAGAAAGTGTCAAAACGTGTTTTTCAGCAGAAATAAACATGTTTCTGCAAGTTTGGTCAACCCCATGTAAGTATGGGCAGTAAACAAGACACTTTTCAAAAGTGTTTTTCAGCCCGAAATAACGCGTTTTTCAGACAACTGAATCTCCTTGTAATAGCAAGGCTCAGAAGAGCCCACACACTCAGCCCTTAACCCCAGTGTACAGAAAGTGTCAAAACGTGTTTTTCAGCAGAAATAAACATGTTTCTGCAAGTTTGGTCAACCCCATGTAAGTTATGGGGCAGTAACAAGACACTTTTCAAAACGTGTTTTTCAGCCGAAATAAACGCGTTTTTTCAGACAGCAGAATCTCAGTGTAACTGCTAGGCTCAGAAGAGCCCACACACTCAGCTCTTAACCCCAGTGTGCAGAAAGGGTCAAAACGTGTTTTTCAGCAGAAATAAACATGTTTCTGCAAGTTTGGTCAACCCATGTAAGTTATGGGGCAGTAACAAGACACTTTTCAAAACGTGTTTTTCAGCCCGAAATAAACGCGTTTTTCAGACAACTGAATCTCCTTGTAATAGCAAGGCTCAGAAGAGCCCACACACTCAGCCCTTAACCCCAGTGTACAGAAAGTGTCAAAACGTGTTTTTCAGCAGAAATAAACATGTTTCTGCAAGTTTGGTCAACCCCATGTAAGTTATGGGGCAGTAACAAGACACTTTTCAAACGTGTTTTTCAGCCCGAAATAAACGCGTTTTTTCAGACAACTGAATCTCCTTGTAATAGCAAGGCTCAGAAGAGCCCACACACTCAGCCTTAACCCCAGTGTACAGAAAGTGTCAAAACGTGTTTTTCAGCAGAAATAAACATGTTTCTGCAAGTTTGGTCAACCCCATGTAAGTTATGGGGCAGTAACAAGACACTTTTCAAAACGTGTTTTTGAGCCCGAAATAAACGCGTTTTTTCAGACAACTGAATCTACTTGTAACAGCAAGGCTCAGAAGAGCCCACACACTCAGCCCTTAACCCCAGTGTACAGAAAGTGTCAAAACGTGTTTTTCAGCAGAAATAAACATGTTTCTGCAAGTTTGGTCAACCCCATGTAGTTATGGGGCAGTAACATCAACACTTTTCAAAACGTGTTTTTCAGCCGCAATAAACGCGTTTTTCAGACAACTGAATCTACTTGTAACAGCAAGGCTCAGAAGTGCCCACACACTCAGCCCTTAACCCCAGTGTGCAGAAAGGGTCAAACGTGTTTTTCAGCAGAAATAAACATGTTTCTGCAAGTTTGGTCAACCCCATGTAAGTTATGGGGCAGTAACAAGACACTTTTCAAAACGTGTTTTTCAGCCCGAAATAAACGCGTTTTTTCAGACAACTGAATCTCCTTGTAATAGCAAGGCTCAGAAGAGCCTACACACTCAGCCCTTAACCCCAGTGTACAGAAAGTGTCAAAACGTGTTTTTCAGCAGAAATAAACATGTTTCTGCAAGTTTGGTCAACCCATGTAAGTTATGGGGCAGTAACAAGACACTTTTCAAACGTGTTTTTCAGCCCGAATAAACGCGTTTTTTCAGACTACTGAATCTCCTTGTAATTGCAAGGCTCAGAAGAGCCCACACACTCAGCCCTTAACCCCAGTGTGCAGAAAGGGTCAAAACGTGTTTTCAGCAGAAATAAACATGTTTCTGCAAGTTTGGTCAACCCCATGTAAGTTATGGGGCAGTAACAAGACACTTTTAAAACCGTGTTTTCAGCCCGAAATAAACGCGTTTTTTCAGACAACTGAATCTCCCTTGTAATAGCAAGGCACAGAAGAGCCCACACACTCAGCCCTTAACCCCAGTGTACAGAAAGTGTCAAAACGTGTTTTTCAGCAGAATAAACATGTTTCTGCAAGTTTGGTCAACCCCATGTAAGTTATGGGGCAGTAACATCACACTTTTCAAAACGTGTTTTTGAGCCCGAAATAACAGCGTTTTTTCAGACAAACTGAATCTACTTGTAACAGCAAGGCTCAGAAGTGCCCACACACTCAGCCCTTAACCCAGTGTGCAGAAAGGGTCAAAACGTGTTTTTCAGCAGAATAAAATGTTTCTGCAAGTTTGGTCAACCCCATGTAAGTTATGGTGCAGTAACAAAGACACTTTTCAAAACGTTTTTTTCAGCCCGAAATAAACGCGTTTTTTCAGACAACTGAATCTCCTTGTAATAGCAAGGCTCAGAAGAGCCCACACACTCAGCCCTTAACCCCAGTGTACAGAAAGTGTCAAAACGTGTTTTCAGCAGAAATAAACATGTTTCTGCAAGTTTGGTCAACCCCATGTAAGTTATGGGCAGTAACATCACACTTTTCAAAACGTGTTTTTCAGCCCGAAATAAAACGCGTTTTTTCAGACAACTGAATCTACTTGTAACAGCAAGGCTCAGAAGTGCCCACACACTCAGCCCTTAACCCCAGTGTGCAGAAGGGTCAAACGTGTTTTTCAGCAGAAATAACATGTTTCTGCAAGTTTGTCAACCCCATGTTAAGTTATGGGGCAGTAACAAGACACTTTTCAAAACGTGTTTTTCAGCCCGAAATTAACGCGTTTTTTCAGGCAACTGAATCTACTTGTACAGCAAGGCTCAGAAGTGCCCACACACTCAGCCTTAACCCCAGTATGCAGAAAGGGTCAGAAATGTGTTTTTCAGCAGAAATAAACATGTTTCTGCAAGTTTGGTCAACCCATGTAAGTTGTGGGGCAGTAACATCACACTTTTCAAAACGTGTTTTCAGCCCGAAATAAACGCGTTTTTTCAGGCAACTGAATCTACTTGTAACAGCAAGGCTCAGAAGTGCCCACACACTCAGCCCTTAACCCCAGTGTGCAGAAAGGGTCAAAACGTGTTTTTCAGCAGAAAATAAACATGTTTCTGCAAGTTTGGTTCACCCCATGTAAGTTATGGGGCAGTAACAGCAAACTTTTCAAAACGTGTTTTTCAGCCCGAAATAAAACGCGTTTTTTCAGACAACTGAATCTCCTTGTAATAGCAAGGCTCAGAAGAGCCCACACACTCAGCCCTTAACCCCAGTGTACAGAAAGGGTCAAAACGTGTTTTTCAGCAGAAATAAACATGTTTCTGCAAGTTTGGTCAACCCATGTAAGTTATGGGGCAGTAACAAGACACTTTTCAAAACGTGTTTTTCAGCCCGAAATAAACGCGTTTTTTCAGACAACTGAATCTCCTTGTAATAGCAAGGCTCAGAAGAGCCCACACACTCAGCCCTTAACCCCAGTGTACAGAAAGGGTCAAAACGTGTTTTTCAGCAGAAATAAACATGTTTCTGCAAGTTTGGTCAACCCCATGTAAGTTATGGGGCAGTAACAAGACACTTTCAAAACGTGTTTTTCAGCCGAAATAAACGCGTTTTTTCAGACAACTGAATCTCCTTGTAATAGCAAGGCTCAGAAGAGCCCACACACTCAGCCCTTAACCCCAGTGTACAGAAGTGTCAAATGTGTTTTTCAGCAGAAATAAACATGTTTCTGCAAGTTTGGTCAACCCCATGTAAGTTATGGGGCAGTAACATCACACTTTTCAAAACGTGTTTTTCAGCCCGAAATAAACGCGTTTTTTCAGACAGCAGAATCTCAGTGTAACTGCTAGGCTCAGAGAGCCCACACACTCAGCTCTTAACCCCAGTGTGCAGAAAGGTCAAAACGTGTTTTTCAGCAGAAATAAACATGTTTCTGCAAGTTTGGTCAACCCCATGTAAGTTATGGGGCAGTAACATCACACTTTTCAAAACGTGTTTTTCAGCCCGAAATAAACGCGTTTTTTCAGACAACTGAATCCCCATGTAACAGCAAGGCTCAGAAGAGCCCACACACTCAGCCCTTAACCCCAGTGTACAGAAAGTGTCAAAATGTGTTTTTCAGCAGAAATAACATGTTTCTGCAAGTTTGGTCACCCCCATGTAAGTTATGGGGCAGTAACAAGACACTTTCAAAACGTGTTTCAGCCCGAAATAAACGCGTTTTTTCAGACAACTGAATCTACTTGTAACAGCAAGGCTCAGAAGTGCCCACACACTCAGCCCTTAACCCCAGTGTACAGAAAGTGTCAAAACGTGTTTTTCAGCAGAAATAAACATGTTTCTGCAAGTTTGGTCAACCCCATGTAAGTTATGGGGCAGTAACATCACACTTTTCAACGTGTTTTTCAGCCCGAAATAAACGCGTTTTTTCAGGCAACTGAATCTACTTGTAACAGCAAGGCTCAGAAGTGCCCACACACTCAGCCCTTAACCCCAGTGTGCAGACAGGGTCAAAACGTGTTTTTCAGCAGAAATAAACATGTTTCTGCAAGTTTGGTTCACCCCATGTAAGTTATGGGGCAGTAACATCAAACTTTTCAAAACGTGTTTTTCAGCCCGAATAAACGCGTTTTTTCAGACAACTGAATCCCCATGTAACAGCAAGGCTCAGAAGAGCCCACACACTCAGCCCTTAACCCAGTGTACAGAAAGTGTCAAAACGTGTTTTTCAGCAGAAATAAACATGTTTCTGCAAGTTTGGTCAACCCCATGTAAGTTATGGGGCAGTAACATCACACTTTTCAAAACGTGTTTTTCAGCCCGAAATAAACGCATTTTTTCAGGCACTGAATCTACTTGTAACAGCAAGGCTCAGAAGTGCCACACACTCAGCCCTTAACCCCAGTGTGCAGAAAGGGTCAAAACGTGTTTTTCAGCAGAAATAAACATGTTTCTGCAAGTTTGGTCAACCCATGTAAGTTATGGGGCAGTAACAAGACACTTTTCAAAACGTGTTTTTCAGCCCGAAATAAACGCGTTTTTTCAGACAACTAAATCTCCTTGTAATAGCAAGGCTCAGAAGAGCCCACACACTCAGCCCTTAACCCCAGTGTACAGAAAGGGTCAAAACGTGTTTTTCAGCAGAAATAAACATGTTTCTGCAAGTTTGGTCAACCCCATGTAAGTTATGGGGCAGTAACATGACACTTTTCAAAACGTGTTTTTCAGCCCGAAATAAACGCGTTTTTTCAGACAACTGAATCTCCTTGTAAAGCAAGGCTCAGAAGAGCCACACACTCAGCCCTTAACCCCAGTGTACAGAAAGGGTCAAAACGGTGTTTTTCAGCAGAAATAAACATGTTTC